>NW_022589707.1:55473723-55824804 GCF_004348235.1 Phoca vitulina
CCCAAAAAAAAAAAAAAAAAAAAAAAAAAATCTTTAAAAAAAAAAAACGGAATTAAAATGGTATGTCTGTTGCAACCCCCTCCTCTACAGCACAGAGATTACGATTTGCTTCAAAGGGCTGAATCATATGCAAAGATATTTATGAAGTATTCAGCAATCATGGCCCTACTCAGGGCATATAAGAACCTACTTAAACTGTCACTAACTAAAATTACCCAAAATTTATTTTCAATTACTACAAAAAAAATTTGACATAAACACTATGTTTTCTTTTAATCCTCAGTGTTGTTTTTTCTTTAATCCTAGCCTGCCCAAGAACTCATAATTCATATCATGTGAAAAAATTAGAGAATGGGAGAGTGAACAACAGGACGTTTAACTTCAAGTTATAAAAAATAAGCTAAGTACTATTTAAGAAATACTGATACAACAGATGAAAACTTATACCCACACCCAAGAGAGGGTAGGCTTGGGTACAGCTTTTCCAACATGTGTGCCACATCTTTGTTCTTTTTTATCACTTGTAAACCAGGGAGGACAGAGCAGCAGGGAGGTCTTTATAGGTATCTGGGGGGCCTGGTGATAAAAGGGAGACTCAAAAGTAGGAGAAGATGGTAAATCTGGTTTTCCCAATAATTTATATTTATCAGCTGTTTATAACCTGAGCAATGGGGTAAGAAAATATGTTTTGTTTGCCAGCTCCTAATTACATCATGTAACCTTTTAATTTAGGATAGTTTGTTTTTAGTGTACTAATATGCTCAGTGACCATCCCAGAGTTCTGAACACTAGGAAATAGTGATTCAGGTACGAAGAATGAACTGCAGATAGGAGGTCATTCAGGGACCCATTTTGCACCAAGTATGTGCTTAGGGAATTCAAATTTTCTTTGATACTAAGATATTAAAACTATAAGAACCACTTCAAATCCTAGTTCTCTCCCTGAACTGCAATTCTCAGCCATAAGCACCTAGAGGCCCTGCTCTGAAAAGTATCCCACTTCCTCTAGCCCCTTCCCAGCTGCCCTGAGGAGAACAGGGCTCAAACCAGGGTGGAGAATAATAAGCACTTATGCTAAAGTCAACACATCCCAATGGTGCTATTCTAGGGCTCTCTGCCCTATCCAGATTTCACTCTATACCTCACTCTTTTGAAATGCATGCCAGACCTGTCAGCCCCCTTTTGAAAACTTAGACCACTCTTCTCATCTTGGATTCCCCCCTGCCCCCTGGCCTAAATTTCTTATAACTAAACTAAAAGGCAGCCTCTGGAATGGGAGAAGATATTTGCAAATGACATATCTGATAAAGGGGCTAGTATCCAAAATCTATAAAGAATTTATCAAACTCAACACCCAAAAAACAAATAATCCAGTTAAGAAATGGGCAGAAGACATGAACAGACACTTTTCCAAAGAAGACATCCAGATGGCTAACAGACACATGAAAAGAAGCTCAACATCACTCATCATCAGGGAAGTAGCAAATCAAAACCACAGTGAGATACCACCTCACACAGTCAGAATGGCTAAAATTAACAACAGAGGAAACAACAGATGTTGGCGAGGATGTGGAGAAAGGGGAACCCTCTTGCACTGTTGGTGGAAATGCAAACTGGTGCAGCCACTCTGCAAAACAGTATGGAAGTTCCTCAGAAAGTTGAAAATAGAACTATTTGATCTCTATGATCAAATATGAAAATAGAACTCAATGATCCAGCAATTGGATCAATACTACTAGGTATTTACCTAAAGGATACAAAAATACAGATTCGAAGGGCTACATGCACCCCAATGTTCATAGCAGCATTCAGCATTATCAACAATAGTCAAACTATGGAAAGAATCTAAATGTCCATCAACTGATGAATGGATAAAGAAGAATATTCCATTTCATATATAAAATGGAATATACTCAGCCATAAAAAAGTATGAAATCTTGCCATTTGCAATGGCGTGGATGGAGCCAGACTGTATTATGCTAAGCAAAATAAGTCAGAGAAAGACAAATACCATATGATCTCACTCATATGTGAAATTTAAGAAACAAAACAGATGAACATATGGGGGGGTAAGAAAAAAGAGAGGGGGAAACAAACCATAAGAGACTCTTAAAGACAGAGAACAAACTGAGGGTTGATGGAGGGAGGTGGGTGGGGGATGCACTAGATGGGTGATGGATATTAAGGAGGGCATTTGATATGATGAGCACTGGGTGTTGTATGTAAGTGATGAATCACTGAATTATACTCCTGAAACCAACATTGCACTGTATGTTAACTAACTAGAATTTACATAAAAATTTGAAAAAATAAAAAATAATAAATTTCTTATAACTAACATTACCAACTTGGTTTGGAAACTGCTCCTGGCCTCCCACAGATTGGTCAATCATCTCTTGCTTTCACTCTGATAAATTAATGGAGTCTTTCTCCTCATTTCTTTGTGCCCCTTACCTTTTCCCATCAACCAGGATGCAGAATTCTATAGACTCACTCTTATCATGGAAATAATACAGAAAAGAATAAAGAGTCAAATTCCGGGATTTAAAAATCTATAGCAAATACAAACATTTGAAAGGCAGGACCTCTGATTGCCACAGTCACTAGAAACACATATAAAGGGGTTTTGTCATTTTCTTTTCATTTTTACCCCCCAAAACTAAGTTCTTAATGTTTAAATTATAAATAATAGAACATAGGGAAGGATGCAAGTTAATGTAAGAGCTGACTTTTCCACCAACAGGAGATAAAGCTAAGAGATTTGCTAAAGGAACAAATAGCAAATGGAGAAAAGAACAATGGGATAAACTTCCAGTGTGAATTTCAGAACAGGGACTTCACACATACATACACACACACACACACACACACACACACACACACACACACATACACACACTCCGCCCAATGTGTTGAGAGCAGGGAGCACATAGAAATTCCATTTATATTTAGAGTGATTTGAAAGCAGACCACAAGGCATCCGCAGTTCTTTCTGGTACCAACATGGTACCACAGCCAGAAAAAATATGATGGCAGCAGGTAAGGTCCCAGAGGAAAGGAACTGAGGCAGCTTCCCAAGTGGCCCATGGCCACAGGCTATGGGAAAGCCTCTAGTGTTTCCTGAGCACCTAAGATGAGCACAGCAATGACTCAGAGAAGGTAGAAGGTCTCATGGTTTTGACAAAGGGACATTGTTAACAGAGCTAGTGTGGACAAAAAAGAGTCAGAAACCATGCTAGGAATGCAGACATCAGCAGCAGATGATGGTAGACAGATGCCAACTTCCAAAACCCAAACAGAAGCCAGAATGAACAGAGGACAGTATAAACTAGATACCCCACTCCAAAGTCCAACCACAAGATGTTATGATAAAATCCAAGCTCCTTAAAGGATAAACATACCCCTGAAGACAGGAGATAGAAACCCAAATACTAAATAATAGGGAGAGGTACACCCTCCTTCCTGAGCTAAAGTGACTTCTCGGGGATTTAAAGGGCTAGCCCTCTTCCTCCTGCCCCCACTTCATTTTTATCTTTCCCCTTTGGGGGGCCAGAAATTAAATATTAGGTCATTCTAAAGCAACTGCATATATGGGGAAAATTCAAAAATGACCATGCATGCCCAGGCAAAGGTACAGACTCACAAAATATCTGAGAAGACCTTAAGTATACCTCTCAGGCCAATCCTTTTCTTGGCAAGTTTCATTTCTCTGATAGAAAGAAATAATTTCTTTATATCTGCTTAGAGTCATTCCATATCGATATATCCAAGTCCAGATATCATTTCTCTATGGATGATCCAAGGATGATTAAGTCACAGCACAGCAAAACCTAAATTCATCTCAAGTCTGTTGCCAAACTTTCTTTCTTCAGATCTTGTTTGAAAACAACCCATCTACTCAGGTACAACAAACCTCAGTCATCTTTGAATCCTTGCTCCTTTTAATTTTTCCCATTTTTTACCAATTACATTGATTTCACTACTAGTATACAGACACTCCTTTCAATCTGTATGTTAATGATATGCATCAGAGCCTCATAGGTCTCTTGCCTAGGTCACTGTAACAGTGTCTTAATCGATTTCCCTGTCCCCAGTGTTTCTTCTTTCAATCTATTCTCCACATTGCTGCCAAAGCAATCATTCTAAAATGTAAATCTGATCATAACACTTCCTTGATAAATATTCTCCAAAAGTTTCCTGATACCAACTGGGATAAAATCCAGACTCCTTAGCATGACATAAAAAGCCCTTGATAGAGAGATTAACCTCCTTTCTACACAGTTCTTTCCCTAGATACTTCCTGGCTGTCCTTCCAGATCCAATTCAAGAATTATCTCTTCTGAATTTTCATTTGTGAAACCCTTATCTGGATCAGGTTCCCTAACCACAGTAGTTGCTATTCCTTTTGTGTTAGAATTTACATTAGTTTGTTGTAATTGGGGGACCATGTCTCTTCATTCCTAAGATTCTGTCAGCAACTTAAGGAAAGAAGTCATTGTCTTTCATTTTTGTATCCCCCAGCATGGAACACAACACAGTGAGCAGTTAAAGTCCTTGAGGAAGAAAGGAAATAGGAAAGGAAAAAAAAGGAAGGAATCAACTAGATAACTCTTAGAACTCTATAGTTCTAATATTCTGCCTCCATGATTTCATTTAGTGGGCTAGACCGTAATGTTATGCACATATAATTTACATGCAGTGAGGTGTAAACTATCAAAACCAATAAGCTATTCTTCTATTCTCCAACTCCTAGAGAAATCATTCCCTTAAACTCATCACATAAAGACAACAAGGATATTTTTTAATGAGAGAAACTGTAAGTGGTGTAAATTCTTAGGATTACTAAGGGGAATAGATCTCCAGGTGGTATACCAAAGACCTGGTTTTTACCTCCAAAGCAAATGTGCCCTCTCCACCCTCCCACCCCCGTGACTGCAGAAAGTTGTCATCAAAGCCAAATGTCACAGAGGTGAAGCTTTGCATATACTACAGGGCAGTCTTGGAGCAGCCGTTGGTGCTTTCCACGCTGATGAAGTTCCTTTGTCTTGATTTTTCTCCCCTTCCTATCAAGTTAAAAAAATGTATCTTCCCTTCCTAGATTCAGCTAGGTTGTGCCTTCCTATGTAGCATACTCATAACTCTTTTTCAGAATACATCACACTGTTGTTATTACTGTTGTTACATAAATGTTGAGAGGTGATTCTCCATGGGGGTCTTGCATTCCTGCTCATTTGAGCAAAGACACTGACAGATTTTGTTTCCAACTATCTTTTCAAGGATGTGTGTATGACAAACTGCCTTATGAGACAAAACTAGTGTTTCTCTTTGAGGGGGAAGAAGGTGGGCTTTTTCTTAACCTGTCTTGATAATAAAGGTACTGTCTCCCACCAAGGTAAAGGTTAGGCAAATTTGCTAGCAGCCTCCTTTATACAACGGAGAGCTTCCTAAGGTTAGGGTTCCTCAACTATGATACAAACCTACTGTATACACATCTACCTGGGCCATTTCACATCACCTCATAGAACTTGGTGAGGGTGGGGAAAGAATTCATGAGAACATGAGGTTCATGCTGCTTATTGTAGCATGAGTAAAGTCCTTTACTCTGACCCAGGAATCTCGTATCTTATGCCAGCATCTATGAAACTGTAACAGGCTCACCTGTTAAGCATTTAACTAGAGTGAAATCTTAGACCCTCTTTGAGTTCCTGATAATGTGCAATGCGTGTGTAACCTATTCAGTTTCTTCTAACCATGAACTCCTTAAGAGTAAGAATTATATCTAATCCATCCTGATATCTCTAAGGCCTCACCTACTTAAAATTAAAATAGATGTTAGCTGAATAAAAATCTAATGAGAACGTGAGTAGTTAAGAAGATGAAAATGGGTCAGGGAAAACCTGCAACATAATTTACAAATCTTTTCATTACTTAAATTCATGCTTTTCATTAAGTTAAATTAATGCTATTGTTCCAAGTTAGAAAAATTCTAGACTGTTGGTCATCTATATTTTTTTACATGAAAATTACTACCTTAACACCAACCTCACACTGTCATTCTATCCTCATATTGTACATTTATTGCCCTACTTCAGCAAAATAAATGCATTTAGTCCAAGTATCCAAAACATTTTATCACAGATAATATAAAGATTTACAGAGAGTTTTGCTTAAGTAAAAATCTGTGCTTAGATGTAATCAGTTCTAGAAATGAGAGGACATTCTCTCTCCAATGGCTTGGCTTGAGAGGAAGTAGGGGGGTTATCCCTCCTTTAACATATATATTTCATGCCACAAATTTATATAGAAGAATATGGGTCTCATGGAAGATAAAGAACTTGGACCATGAATCTTCTCTCCACTCCCCACATCGCCATCAACATTAAAGTTCAAAATATAAAATCACATCTTTTTGCAATAAAGGACAATGAGAGCTTCTGACTGAAAATGAACCATAAGAAAGAAGGGGAACACACATTCCTATCTGTGTTCCAAATAGGAATGTTGCTTTGGGATTCCATGTTTGGTTAACTTTGGAACTCATCCTTATTCGGTCACTCTTGTACTATTGGTATGTCTGGAGAAATGACTCTATGGATGTGCATTCAAAGACTTAAAACATTATAACGAATAAAAATTGGGGCCCAAGCAATTCTGTTGTGAATCTCTCTTCTGAGTGTGATAGTAAGGAAAGAAATGTCCCCTTCTTCCCTAAGAGGAAAGCTCATAGCTAGACAAGGCATCCAGAGAAGTGGGAGGTTCAGGTGATAGCAATGGGATCAGCAAGTGAGGCATAAGAACCAAGAGGAACAGAAAATTTACCTAAGCCATATCTCTGTGGATCTCCTGGGTCCTTGTGGTTTTTCTCACTGACTTGAGGAGAGTGGGCTCCAATGAACCTGAAGGCACCTGACTGATTGGACGTACCTGACAGATCAAGTTATCTTGGTATCAGCCACAGTGGGGTCCACACAAAAGGTCCGAATTTCTATTTCTTCTAAAACAATTGATTCATGGGCATGTGTAGGCATCCCTGGAGTCTTAGAAACATTTGGGAAGGGGAACTTGCTAGTAAATGGGGTGAAATTTTAAAGCCACTGAAATTTGGTCGTAAATACAAATGCAATTTCATTTTATCCACAAGCTTGTGAAGCACAGGGGACATTTGGTAACAAAAATAGCAAAGTACAAAAGATAAATTTCAAAGGAAAAGCTTACAGCTTGTCCTCTGCAGGACAGACTGTCTATGATGCTCTTTCATCACAGTTAGTTAAATGAGGGTTCTGGCAGTGCAATGACTCAGAGATAACAAAATAAAGTTGTAACATCAATATCCTCAAATGTTTGGGGATATATTTGAGAACATAAATATTAAATGTTGAAAAAGGGATTCAACCTGCCCTTCAAGTCTAGCCAGCTGGCTTTCCTCCATCGTGCAGTGTCCTCTAAGATTATTCAAGTGAAAAAACAAAACTCTCAAAGAGCAACGGGCTGTAGTACTTTGTAAAGTGGTGGTGAATTAGTGGTTTTGTTGTTGTTGCTGTTTTATTTTATTTTTATAAACCAAAAATGTAATTGCTCTAACTCCACAGGGAAAGATACCTCATTTGAGGGCTGCTATTACAGCATAAGGGGGCTCTGAGCACGTCTAACCAAATAAAACCTTCTTGCATCTATCCAACGTTGCCAATGACAGATAAATTTCAGCAACTCATTTCTTGAAAGGAAGGCCTTGTTAACAGTCAAGGTCTATTGGCTAATAAGCATTAAAGTAACTTTGCTTATTACCCTTCCCCATATGGTGGTTATGTAGAGCCATTTAGAATAATGAACAATGTGAAGAATAAGTGAAGAGCATGACATACAAACTTCATTACCCAGACTGCCATAAAAGAGAAAAGAAAAAAGGAGAAAACAGTAAAGAAGGAGGTGAGACAGCTCATAGATTTGACCTGAGTCCTGACAATATGAGCCATGCTAAATATCTAAATTCCTTTCTGAAGTACGGAACTTTCTACTCTTTCTTGCAAGTGCACCACTCGAAATTATGTTAAATGACAGCCACTTAGGGGAATCTCTGAATCCTGCTTGGCTGTGCATTATTGATAGAAGTATGATGTCATCTTAACTTAATACACTAAAATGAAAATCCCATCAGGAAGTAAAAGGATGATAGAGAGAAGCAAATATTCCCCTAGAAAGTATGATTAACACCTCTGACTATTTTTCTTAAGTTCAAAGAGCTATTATTAGAAAATTGTAGCACTGTGCAGTTAAGTGTGGCAGATGGCACATAGGAGTGAGTGGTGTGCAATTGACAGTAAACAAATTCTTTATCTTTGACGGGTCATGGGGAGAACTAAAACGGTCTCCAATTCAATCAGGGAATATGCTAGAAAACACTGACATGCAGATTCACTAATTATAGTGAAATGTGTTAAAAAGCTACAATTATCCCAATGGATAGAACCTTTTCCCATGAAGATTTAAAAAAAAAAACAAAAAAAACAGGCATCATAGAATGACAGCAGGATGCCATTTGTAAATGTGCCCCAGATTGGTTGACACCTGTTCAGAAAAGAAATTCAAGTCTTCAGGGCCTTCCACTTGGTCTCCTCTCGAGGTAGGTACACTTTTTGATAGTATGTGTGAGTGGGATTTCATCAGTTGCTTTTGTATCAAATATAAGAGGAAAAATTGTAGCTGACATTCTTTTTGCCTTAAAAAGCAAAGGATCATAAGTCAATAGGGAGTGATTCCTATAATCATTAGTTCAGTTATCACTAAAATAATTTTTGAAATACTCCAGAGTTTGGTTTCTACCACTACAAAAAGGGGAAAGGGAAATAACACAAATATTATAAAAGGTATTATTTAATAAAATAGTCATTTGATCACATAGTGAACTGTGACCATGAAAATTTACCAGATTGTGGAATAAAGGTACAAGAATGTACAATCACATAATATATAAGAACCACCCAAATGATCTAGAATGTGTTCTACATCATAGCACTCCATGGATTTTACTAGTGGTTAGGGGCATATGAACCTTCACAGAGGCATGATAGGATGCTCTTAAATACCATGTGGGACTTTGATCCAAAGGGGTGAGATCACTGCACTGGAGGAAGTGTGGGCAATCCCTTTAATTTGATGATAGATACTGGGGCGAATAAAAGAACACCCAGGATTTCAGGAGAGTGTCTTCTAAAATATCCTGCAGACATCTGGAGGCCTGGGAAATTTTGCTGCATTTGTGCCATTTTGTGTGTGTTATTACCTGTAACATAACCATTACCTAAAGAAGCTCAGGCTAGAATTTTGATTGTCAACTGCTGTCTGGTGTACCAACTGTACTGTGAATGGCCTAAACATCCCTGAGTAGGCCAGGCAAATTCTGGAGCACAAGGCCACAGATGCTGCCCTGTAATGGTGGGATCCACAGTTTTAAAAATAAGAGATTGATTTCTCATTCTAACTAGGAAGAGGAGATTCCCTGCTCCTCTACAAAATGACCACATGTCATCTAAAAGATTCATCTATAAGGAGTAACTGGGAATTGTTTGAGCCCACTCAATGTTTATCATGTCACTGACCATATTTTCTCCTAAAAGGGATTCATGACTTTATGCTGGGGACTGTAGTACAGGCCAATGTTTCTGGACGTGGGGCAGATAGATGTAAAGAGACTGCCACCAAGGGGGCCTTAGGGTTATGTTTTTAAAAGATTCCTATTACATAAGAAGTGGTAGAAGAAAAAAAATTGAACTCTAAATCATTGGATGCGTAATTCACAAGAACAAGAGAATTTGATTTGGGACTTTGTTTTGGAATTTAACTTAAGAATTCTGGAATTTAATTTCTTTGTGTTTTTAATCTTTGAACTTTAGTTTTTCCCAGGCAATTTGATAATAGTGTAGCACAGATATTCAAATTTAGGGCTCCTCTGTATTGGTGGCATTGTGTTATTGGAATACCTTTATGTTGTTGTATAATCTCATTACATATCTGGTGAGCTCTAGTAGACCCTGTGTCTAGATATGATGTGGGAGGAAAAACAGAATAAGGTGATCTCTAAGCAATGGGTAGAGCAAGGTCCTGAAATTAATTTAAATAATGTACCATTCTCATTCATATTTAGAGCCTTCTGGACCAAAGTCTACACTGCTCACCAGAGGTTTCAGGAAGCTGCATGACTTGGAAATAAGAGAATGGCTTCATAAAGGTCAGGATACTCTCTGGATAAGAGGTGCTCTCTGGGGCCCACAGTCACATCCCTGGGCAATCATAGCTTAACTGCTAAGCCAAATGGCTTAAAAGAGCAAAAAGTTGGAAATGTTATGGGGACTATCTATCCCTCACTCTTAGGATTCCCTAGGGAGAGATTTCAAGTAGAGTAAGGCTTCTAGACCTTTGCACTACCACTTTCTCACTGCTCACCTACTATCTAGTGGGGAGAAGTTGGCAGATCAGGTTTCCAAATCAAATGGAGTCTCATATTATGTCTCTTAAACATTGAGGATTAGTCTCTTTCTTCTCTGGCCATCCAGATTGGTGAGTGGGTGGCAGTGCTATTGGGTAGGTCTCCATCTGGGAAGCACTAGCAACCTCATTTGTTCCTTTCATTTAAGCCACATTCTTCAAGCTAGCAGTAAAAGTAGTGATATTGGCTGACTTAAGTAACTATCTCCAGTAGTTCTGCACTAAGGCAAAGAATAAGGGTGTTGCTTATGAGCCTGCTCAGATTCCTTTTTTTTTTTTTTTTTTAAGATTTTATTCACTTATTTGACAGAGAGAGACACAGTGAGAAAGAGAACACAAGCAGGGGGAGTGGGAGAGGGAGAAGCAGGCTTCCCACTGAGCAGGGAGCCCAATGCAGGGCTCAATCCCAGGACCCCAGGATCATCACCTGAGCCGAAGGCAGACGCTTAATGACTGAGCCACCCAGGTGCCCCGAGCCTACTCAGATTCCTAAACATCCAAATTGTCTTAAGTTTTCAAATTATTTTCAATATCAAAATGGGAACATTCACTCCTACGTATTTGCTCTGGGAATATCCTCTGGTTTCTAATTACTTAGAACTTTATCTTTTCAGAAAAAAGATGAAGGTCAAATAAACATACTTTTATAGATTTTATAAATCCCTTCATGTTATATTTTTGGCATAAAACAAAGTCACAAACTTCATGGGTACTGCATTCATATTGGGAAGAAAGATTTCATATATATAAAATTTTTTTACATTAACTTTTTAAAAATTTTTTAATCTTCAGAAGCCCTCATCCTAGGCTACTGGATAGTCAGAAAACCCAAGCTTATTAGGCAGACACTACCTTTCTTTTGGACTATAGTAACCCCACCCCACCCCACTCTATATGTGGGGGGGAATTCCCTACTCCATGAATCTTGATGAGAGGCAGTGACTATTGCCCATTCTGAGACCTGAAAGCTTTTTTCCCCAGCTTTCCTTGTCGCTAGGTCACATGACCCAGATTCTGCCAATAAAACGCACACACAGTAGACACTGGCTTAGAAGCTGGGATGCAAAGAAGCAGGCTGTATGAAGAATCCATTCTGCCAATATTGGCTGTAAACACAGTAGTTGAATCCATTTCCCAGAGGCGTCAGCAGTGAAAGTGGTTCTAGCATTATCTCTAATGTCCAGCATTGATCAAGGAGGCAATTCTTTTTTTTTTTTTATTGTTATGTTAATCCCCATACATTACATCATTAGTTTTAGATATAGTGTTCCATGATTTATTGTTTGTGCATAACACCCAGTGCTCCATGCAGAACGTGCCCTCCTCAATACCCATCACCAGGCTAACCCATCCTCCCACCCCCCTCCCCTCTAGAACCCTCAGTTTGTTTTTCAGAGTAAGGAGGCAATTCTTGTGCAAACACTCATTCTCAGCAGTGCTGTCTTGATGGGCCAGTTCTGCAGAATGATTTGGACTTTGTCTCTGACTCTGTACCCTCCAAGTCTAGTTTTCTAGCAGTCACAGAGATTGTTAACCATCTAATAGCCTTAATAAATCTGATTTTCTACTTAAATTAGCCAGAGCTGGTTCTATCACTTGAAAGTAAGAATCCTGATGGATAACCCTGTCCAGTTAACACTATCTGAGTTACTGTTAGTAGGAACCATCTCCTATCAGTTTAAAACTCTCTGTTTCAGGGTTAAGTCCTAAGTTTTGCAGAGTTCTGTCCACTTTTCTTTTTCTTCCACAAAAAGTACCTAGGTCTGCATAGTTTAATAGAGCAGAACTGTCACAAGTGGCTATTGAGCACTTGAATGCGGCTTTACTGGGTTTCAAGGACTTGATACAAAAAAACAAAACAAAACAACAAAAACTGAAGAATATCTCCTTAAAAATGTTTCATATTAATTACATGTTAAAATGGTATTTGGGGGGCTCCTGGGTGGCTCAGTAGGTTAAGCGTCTGCCTTCAGCTCAGGTCATGATCTCAGAGTCCTGGGATCAAGTCCCTTGTTGGGCTCCCTGCTCAGCAGGGAGTCTCCTTCTCCCTTTGCCCCTCTCCCCTCTCTCATAAATAAATAAAATCTTTAAAAAATAAATAAAATAGTATTTTTGAAATATTAAATAAAATATATTATTAAAATTAATTTACCCCATTTATTTTTACTTTTTTAAATACAGCTACTAAAAAATTTAAAATTACATTTGTAGCTCACATTATATTTCTAGTGGACATGGAGGAGCAAATGGTCGTACATTTATATATTATATCATTATTCTATTAGCAATTATTCAAATACTTAGTATTTAAAAATAATAAAATCCTTATTTTCCACAATACAATTTTATAACCAGGTCATTTTTATTGCAAAGGGAAGGTAAAGGAGCTAATGTAATAAAACTGCCCAGGTGCCTGGCACAGTGCTATGAATTTGTATACATTATTTCATTTAATCTCATTATCATGCTATGAAGAAGATATTAGAATCCTCACTTTATAAATGAGGATATATACTAAGAAGTTAGGTAGTTTTCCCAAGTATATGTATCTATTATGTGGAAAAGCAAGGTTTGGAACACAGATCAGTCTGGCTTCCAAGAACTATTTTCCCATTGTACTGTTGTGGGTGACACTCCCTCTCATCCTCACCCCATTACCCACTCAGAGGAAAGATTCCAAAATAAACCTATAACCCACAGATCAACAGAAACTCTTTGTTTTAGCCCACGCATCATATTCCTCTATATTTCTATTTCAGAAAATTATAGTATCTCTCCTAAGTTATATTATGACTTACTGTTTCAGATTGTCAAATTCTATAACTAATGGGGACTTAAACTTATTGGAATGAGGCGTTCTTACTTAATACAATTTCTGAACCAAAAGCAATTTTCCACTTCTTCTATCTTTGAGGTCTAAGTATTCAGGTCTCCTTGAACTTAGATCTATTTTAAAACACAGCTATTTTTTAACTATAATTTCAATCAACTCGCTTTCTGGCCCATTTAAACCCTTTGAGCCAGTGTGGACAATGACTATATATTCTGTACGTATGTACAGGTGGTCAAATAATTTACTATGTGCAAGAAGTTGTCTAGGAAATATATGTTTAAGTTATGGAAAATTGAAATTTTCTGAGATAATTTGATAGTTTATGGGGACACCTGGAAAGATTATTTTTTTTATTAGTAGGTATCAAAATACCCGGAGAATTTGAAACTATACACAAAGGTTCAGGAAAAAAATTGATACCATTATTTATAGGTTCAAAATAAATACCAGTAAGTTCATTAATTTAGACCATGTGACAGATTTTTTTCCATAATCTGGTACTTTTTAACCTCTGAACTTTTATCAGTTGTACACTAATCTGTCCCACATACATACACATTCATCCTAAACAAACTAAACTTGCTGTTTAGTATTCTGCAGTGGCCATAGAAGCAATAATGAGCCTGTGGAACCAAGGGCTCTATTGAAATGTTCCATTAACAAAAATCTTCACAACTTGTAAGTGCCATAATCCACATATTTCAGAGCCTAACTGATATGCTTCTGTATTCGTAGGGGACTGGAATCCGAGAAAGGTAGAAAAGGTGTCACAGCCTGTCTTTTGGTAATAAAATTCACATACTGAATTCACCTAAGTAGCTTCATTTGGATACTTAAAAAAATTTAGATAATATTTAAAGGGTCCTAAAATATGCCCAAAGGAGAGACATAAAGGAATATATGTATGGTTCTGTCCTAAAGACAAACACAGAATAATAGTGAAGTTAAAATTAACAGACTCTCTGACTTTAAATGCAGGAATGATTGCTATAAACCGAAATGATCTGAGGAGGTTATCAGGCCTTAGATGGGGACAGGCATTGGGGGATGGAAGCAAAGAGAACCTCAGAAGTAAAAATACAGAGGCAGCAAAGAGAATTGCATTTTCCAAGACAGCGAAAAGATAAAGTTGGTTGCAGTAGAATGTGGAGGAAATGAAAGGGAAATCAGATAGAACATCTTTGCTTTAGTTCATGCTGTGAAATATCTTGAATGTCAGGTTAAAGATTTTGGATATTATCCTATATGCTACTGGGTAATATTAAACAATTTTATGCAAAATGATGAGAACATATTGATTGGATAAGATTTTGAATGAATGAGATCAAAATGAGGAAAGGGGGAGGTGATGCATATGATAAAGCAAGCACGGACAAAACCGTGGCTCTAGGTGAGGAATAAGGATAAGAGTTAAATCCAAATTGAAGCTAAGGTACCAAGCCTAGAAGTTTAGGAGAGGCACTTAAGTATGGACAAAAACAGAGATAATATGGATATTGCAAGGGGACACTAAGTTGGAAGAATAAGATACAAAATTCTGTCGATTCTGAGTTGACAACTCTATTAACAAGACATTTAAGCCACTCAAGACTGTGGACAGGCTTCTGGGGTGTGAGTTTTTTATTTGCTAACTTTACCAAATTTATTAAGTGCACTAGAGAGAAATGAATAGTCAGAATCACTGAGGAATTGCTTATTATTTATTAGAATTACCTACCAGTGATGAATGTGATTATTTGAGAATAACATGAAGTGATAATTTGAGAATAACCACAAGTAATTGGGCAAATGAGCACACACATGCAGAAGCAAAGAGACTACTAAAGGCATTTATCCTTGGAAGATATAAAACACCTAAACTAGTAGTTGTTTCGGGGCACCTGGGTGGCTCCGTCGTTAAGCGTCTGCCTTCTGCTCAGGTCATGATCCCAGGGTCCTGGGATCGAGCCCCACATCGGGCTCCCTACTCAGCAGGAAGCCTGCTTCTCCCTCTCCCACTCCCCCTGCTTGTATTCCCTCTCTCGCTGTCTCTCTCGCTGTCAAATAAATAAATAAATAAAATCTTAAAAAAAAAAAAAAAACAAACTAGTAGTTGTTTCACTATTTTGTTTTCATTCATTGGGATGTATCCTTTGATTTGACATGATAAAATTTCTCACAACAGATACAGTTCACCTTTTTAAAATTGTAATCAGCAGTTCTCCAAAACTCCATTTTTTAAAAAAGATTTTATTTAATTTATTTGAGAGAGAAAGAGAGAGCACTAGCCAAGTAAGGGGCAGAGGGAGAAGCAGACTCCCCAGTGAGCAAGGAGCCCAATGCGGGGCTCAATCCCAGCACCCTGGGATCATGACCTGAGCCAAAGGCAGATGCTTAACCAATGAAGGCACCCAGGTGCCCCCAAAACCATTCTTATTCCATGTAACTTTTTTTTTAAAGATTTTATTTATTTATTTGGCAAAGAGAGACACAGCAAGAGAGGGAACACAAGCAGTGGGAGTGGGAGAGGGAGAAGCAGGCTTTCCGGGGAGCAAGGAGCCTGATGTGGGGCTCGATCCCAGGACCCTGGGATCATGACCTGAGCCGAAGGCAGATGCTTAACTGACTGAGCCACCCAGGCACTCCCATATGACTTATACCATGCACCCAAACATAGGAAGTGAGAGGACTCATAGTACTGAGTGGTGAATTTGTTTATTCCTTTAATATACTTTATATTTTTAACTAAGATTATTGTTGAGTTTTCTCTAAATTATTTCAACCACATGATTTTATAAGAAGCATATGGGGACTTGTTTGGGGGAGGATGCATTTGGGAAGATTGGCTTTTGTTTGATCACATACTCAATAGTAATCATTTATAACAGATTGGGGTTCTATTTATCTATCTGCTGTTTGTTACCTGAAATTACCTCCAAGGTCACTATTCTAAATCAAACAAGTTTGGAAATAATAGAGATTTGAGAATTTTAAGAGCATTATAACAAGTAATACTTGATGATTCTTTATGGTACATTGTAACAGTCAAAAAAAATTACTTACATTTTGTCTCTTCCCAGCCCACCTCTACATCACAACTATAACAGAGACACGATGAACTTTATTCTATCTTGATTCACTTGGAAAAATAAAAGTACATAAAAAAGTTCTAAGATAAATGGACTACTATTATTGGAGCCACAGCTATTAATATTATTTATAATTGCTACTCCCTTTTAAAAGGAGCCCCTTGCCAAAGGAATCATAAAAGCTACAGATTTTCACTTTTGCAGAGATGGATTTGTGGATATTAATGTCTCCTTTTGTCACATCTTTTTATTTTATTCAGTAAAGTCGAGAGAAAAGCTAAACTAGGCAGAACAAATAGAAGTTCTTTGACTTGTATGACAGAAAATTCCCTCAGGTGGAAGCTTCAAACAGCTATAATAAATCTTGATTTAGAGAAGTATAATATTTCATGATAGAAGATATTTCATTTCCCTAAACTGCTGTATTGCACATGCCTATAAGAGAAGAGCAAGAAACATGAGATTTTTATTGACTGATAAAAGCAGGACTGATAGTTACTTAGGATCTGGGAAAAAAAGAAAAAAAGCAGTAAGCTAATTTGTGAAATTAAGATAAGGCTATAAATTGTAGGACGGTATCAGTACCTATTTCATAGGGACAATATGTGTAAGGTCCTTATCACAATCAGTAGGTAGTCCATCAAATACCTACTATCACCACCACCAGTTTTTCTTTTTTTTTGTTTAAGATTTTATTTTTAAGTAATTTCTATACCCAACATGGGGCTAGAACTCACAACCCCAAGATCAAGAGTCACATGCTCCACTGACTGAGCCAGCTGGGCGCCCCACTAGTGCTACTTCTATTACTACTAGTATACCTTAAGCAACACAATATATTAATTAAAAGTATTTATATTACATTTAAATGACTTTCATTATATCAGAGGTTACTATCAATTAGAAATCACACTTTTGGGGGGCACCTGGGTGGCTCAGTCAGTTAAGGATCCAATCTTGATTTCAGCTCAGGTAGTGATCTCAGGGTTGTGATCTCAGGGTTGTGAGACTGAGCCCCACCTTGGGCTCCACACCATGCAGCACAGAGCCTGCTTGGGATTCTCTCTCTCCCTCTCTCTTCCCCTACTCTCTCTCTTAAAAAATAAAATAAAATAAAATAAAAAACTTTAATTAAAAAATCACATTTTTTTCTATTCCTTTTCACACTTGAATGTAATTTAATATAAATCAGGATTAGTAGTATAGTCATGATAACCCTGTTTGATAATTTAACAGACAAAGCTCAATTTGAGCCAAGTCCCCACTCTAAACATTCCATTCTAGTTTATTTAAACAAAATATTTAACCCCAGAAAGAGTTCTCAGATTATTTTGTGAAGATACGCTGGAGGCCATCATCAGGCTACACCCTGATGTAAGTGGGGTTTTGGAAATGAGCTTCGGGAAGTCACAGAGGGGCTAGTCTGGAGGGGAAGGGCATATTGGCAGAAAGAATAGTTAGAAGGTTGTTGGAGTTATTCAAGAATAAAATGAGAAAGAATGTGTCTGTTTTTGCAAATAATATGAAATGAAATAAAAAATAGAGTAATATCCCGCTTAAGTAGAAATTAACTTTTGGCAGGTCTTAGTCATTCAAAACAAAGCTATGAACCTGTCCTGGAACAAAAAAAAAAATGACCACAAGCACATGCATTAAAAAATGACCCTCAGCCCTATTCAGAGCCTATTTTTACTTTGCATATAAATCCTGCAATCCAACCCAGGTTGCAAAGAAAGTGTTTTCAAAATGAAGGAGAATTTAAAAATATATAAAAGGAGAAAAACTATCATAGCAATGCCTCTAGGGAACATTTCCATCTAACATCATCATCAAGAGGAGTTTGGTTATATTTATAACTCAACAAGAGAGCGTTTTCTCCAGAATTCTTGAGAGTTACAGATGGTCAATAGCAAAGTGAGGCTGATTCTCAAGAGGATAGCAGGATAGCAGTGGGGAGAGAAAATGGCCAAGTTTCCTAACGGGCTGCCAGAAATAGGGAGGGCAGACTTGGGAGGAGGCAGAGGAAGCACAGAGGGCATGAGAATTGAAGGAATGTCGTGGAACCCCATTTGGACACTGCAACCTACACACTGCTACAACCAGAACCAAGGTTCAGAACAATGTCCACCTAAATTTCTAAAAGAGATGATTTCGATGGCATCAACTTTCTGATTAATGAGAAAAGCCCAAGTTTTATTTATGCATTACTGTTTAAAATTTCTGGGGCACCTGGGTGGCTCAGTCATTAAGCGACTGCCTTCGGCTCAGGTCATGATCCCAGAGTCCTGGGATTGAGCCCCGCATCGGGCTCCCTGCTCAGTGGGAAGCCTGCTTCTCCTTCTCCCACTCCCCCTGCTTGTGTTCCCTCTCTCGCTGTGTCTCTCTGTCAAATAAATAAATAAAATCTTTAAAATAAAATAAAATTTCTGTCACCTGAGACAGAATAGTTTAACAGTTCTAAGAAGTGACTTTGGAGTCAGGCAGATCTGAGTTTAAATCCCTATTTCACCCGGGTTGTATTACTTTGGACAAGATATTTAACATCTCAGTCTTTCTTCATAATAGTAATGACAATACCTACTTCACTGGACTGTTATAAAGATGAAATAATATATCTCAAGTTGTATTAGTTATTGATTACTGCATAGCAAATTACCCCAAAACTTAGTGGCTGAAAATTCATCATATTATAGTCACTTAACTCAGTCCACATTCAGATGAAGGGATTACACAAGGCATGAATTCCAGGAGGTGGGATCATTGGAGGTCATCTTGGAGGCTGCCTGCCACAACTGTGTTTCGCAAAGTGCTAGCATATAATGAAAGCTCATTATGTGCTAGCTCCTAGGATTATTATCTTCTGGAAAATTTACAAAACAGCTATTTATTGTTAGCAGATAAATGACGTAGTACTTGTGCTCAAGCTTCAAATAATGCCCTAAAGAGCAAATAAAATGGATATACCCAAGTATGAAACTCACATCAAAATATTAAGCCAGTAAGTTATATCTGAATACACAATATTATAAAACATTTGTATCAGGAAAGAGGGGAGACAGTCAGAAGCAGAAGGTTATGAGGAGGGTTAGCATCTTCTATCCACTCTGAAGACTTGAAAAAAGTGGCCTGCTCTCACCATGACCACTAGATTCTGCAGCTGAAGACACCTGAATTAAGAAATGTCCTACTATCTCTCAAATGGTGATGCGAGGCAAAGAAAAATTCGTATCCATTACCTCAGGAATTTGGCAGATGGCTAGGCAATGATTTTTGTAAATCAGATTTCCTTCAAATTAAGTGAATACAAACTGTAGGAGAAAATGGAAGAGGAATTCAAAGAATTTGATAGGCTAAATCCTGAACTAAAATAGCTGTCTCTCTAATCTTTGCCAAGAAAATATTAGAGATGTCAAAAACGGGTCACTACCACTGTTATAAACATGAACAGCCCTCAGAAGAGCCCAATCTTGGCTACTGTAGATACCCTAAAACTGACAAGCTCAAATCCATTACATTCTTAAATGTGTCTTCGTCCACAACCCACCCACCAGCAAAATGTCCTAAGACAGCTGCTAATTTAAAGGCAGGATTAATCATAAGTGACTTAGTGACAGATGCTCTGCGTTTGGACGCCAACTGAAAAGTCTCTGTGTTCTGGGCACAATGCTGGTGTTCTACTCTAAAGATTTTGCTACGGCCATGCAGTGCTACTTGGCGGGTGGCTTGCTTGCAACCTGTTTGGGTAGACCACTGTGACTTGGCCTACTTTTCTGATTTCCCCAGCTTGCTGTCCCTTTGCTGGTCCTTTTCTTCTTTCCCTGTGGCTAAAGCACAGTCTTACCTGTCACAGTCCATCAAGGTATACAAGAGAAAGGGGATCCACACCAGATAAATTTACCTGCCCTTCCTTCCCCTATCAGCCAGACAAGGTACTTCAGACAGAAAGCAGTGACCCTGCAAAGCGTCACTTCCTCTTTGGGACTAGTCACTGCCTCAGTTAACCCACAACTACAGTGTCAGTCAATATTCCCACTTCCCCAGAAAACATCTGATTCTTCGTGCCAGAGGAGAAACCTAGAATATTTTAATATTTATTTTAAAAGTAATACATTTGAATCTTAGAAAAGTTAGAACCGCAGAACATTTTTAAGAAGAAAATAAATAATCGGATTACATTTTCTAGTCTATTAGATGAATTATTTTAAAGAGTTCTCCATGTCTTGTTTTTGGCAGAAGTCCTTGTTATACATCAGACGTAGAGGAAAAGGATGTTCTTGCCTTAATTTTATACCTTATACGCCTGGGGTAAGTGTTGGCCAATGATATTTTTTATACTTTTTATTTTGACTAAGACATTCTTGAATTCAATTCAGCATATTTTGAACACTGAATTTTAATGTCATACAAGATAAGATAACCGATGTTATTAATTCTTTTTCTTTATAAAATTAAGCTTTACTTACTGATGCTTGGAGAAAACTATGGTGCTTGGGAAACCCTGCTTTCCTTTTTGTCTACTTAAGTCATATTTTTTTTTATATTTTATTTATTTATTTGACAGAGAGAGAGAGAGAGAGAGCACAAGCAGGGGAAGTGGCAGGCAGAGGGAGAAGCAGGCTTCCCGCTGAGCAGGGCGCCCGATGCAGGGCTCAATCCCAGGACCCCGGGATCACGACCCGAGATGAAGGCAGCCGCTTCACTGACTGAGCCACCCAGGTGCCCCAGTCAAGCCTTTCTAAAAAAAAAATATGACTTAAGTAGTCATATATTTTTTTAGAAAGGCTTGACTTTATAAATGTTACTCCTATCACATGTTTTGTCCACCAAACTTCTAGGAACTTAACAATTCTCTTTGGCAAGACTGCCATATTTTTTTTTTAAGTAGGCCCTATGCCCAACGTGGGGCTTGAGTTCAACAGAGTTCATAACCCCAAGATCAAGAGTCACATGCTCTACAAACTGAGGCAACCAGGCGTCCCTAGACTGCTGTATTAACTTTGTGTAATCATTACATTCGACAACCATGACTTGCAAAATATAAAAAAAAAGGAAAGTTATTTCTGTGTCTTATTATCTCTTAAAGTACACTCTATGGACTAGATAATTCCTGGTACCTGGGTGAAAATTAAGGCAAGCCCCTTGATGTTGTCTGGTACGTCTTAGGTAATAAAAAGTTCTATGGTCAAGTCTCAAAATGCTGTTGCAGTAATTAGATGATTTATTCCTATATAATGGTCAAAATTCAACCCTGTTTTAAAGTTAGAACAAATACCTCCTTTGAAACTTGTGCATCAAGTTTTTGTACCTCCCTTTGAAATATAGTGTCAATCTTCTCAGGGCTTCAACCAAAACTTCTGTGACAATGTCCTTTTCTTATGTATCCCTTTCTCCTTATGTTCATAACTTTTAGAAGTTATACTAGAATTCCCCAAATATTAGCTGTTAATATATTTTAGAGCACCTGCCCTCTATGTCAAATTAAAATAAAGCAACTCTGATATGTCAATGGATTTATTCTGTTTACCTTTCAGGAAAAAAAAAATGCCTTATTTTTGTTTTATCTTCTCTACTTATCATAAGCATCATATGCTTTCTCCAAACTGTAACAACAAAAGGCCTAAATTTCATCTGCAGGGTCTTCACTGAATCCCAGAGAAGACAATTTTATTCTAGTGAAACCTCACCAACTTTTTTTTCTTTTTAGAATATTAGAGCTATCCCTGCCTACTTTTCTCCTTAGTGTTTCTGGTCTACTACTCTGTAAATTACCTCATTCTGGTAGACATTCTGTTTTCTCATCACTCCCCTTCCCAGGCCTACCCCCCCCCAACACACACACAATTAATATACTCCCTACCCACCTTCCAAACCACAATCTTATTCATCCTAGTTCTCTTCATCAATACCTTCGGCACCAAAACCTACTACCCTTACATAAATGAAAGCTTATCCAAATCTACACCTCAGTGTGTAAAAACTATTTTACTCCATTATTATGGTTCATTTTCTAACAGAAATTAAGCAGTGCATTGATGTCAGATCTCTTACTGGCCTGTTAAAGGTTTTCCTGCCTTTGGGTCCTTCCACTCAGAACAGACTAGAGAATAAAAGGGCATCAGCTATCTCTGTCCTTCTCTACCAAACCACTCAGTTGGATCACTACTGATGCATCCACACCACACTCTTAGAACAACCACAGTGCAAACATGTCATAACCATGCTTTGGGACATAGTTCCCACACATGTTATGTATGCTGCATCCACAGAATCTACTCTCTCCCGTCATAAAACATAACTTTAAATCACTTATCTCCTGAACTTAGGATACATTTTCTCCACCACTGCTCCAACTAGAGATATAGGAATTATCTAGGTAATCAGGAAAATAGGATTCATCATCTATCCCAGTATACCACTGTCATTTTTGTTCTCCAAAAACACAGCTCTTTTTATACAACTCTTTGCCCAAGTACCTTTAATGGTTCCCCTTTACATACAAGAGTAAATGCCAGTTTGGATTTGAGCTCCTGCACTATAGAGACCTAGCCTTACTGTACTGGATTTAGCAAATAAAAATAGAGGACTTTATCTGGCAACCCTTACTGAAGGATAACTGACTGCAGCAGTGAGACCAAACTACTTCCAAACCAAACAAATACTATGCTTGCTATTATTTAAAATTCTAAATCATCAGGGGAGCCTGGGTGGCTCAGTTGGTTAAGTGTCTGACTAGATCTCAGCTCAGGTCTTGATCTCAGGGTCGTGAGTTCAAGTCCCAAATTGGGCTCCACACTGGGTGTGGAGCCAACTTTAAAAAAAAAAAAAAAAATTCTAAACAGTAAGTATAGCATGGACACTGACCAATCAGAATGGACGCAGATAGTTAACAAGCAAAAAGGCTGAGTCAATGTTTTCCCATAACCTATCAGCTTTGAGCACTGCCCAACTCGTACTGCATTCCTCAAAAGAAATACGATTGCCCTTTTCCTTATCCCTCCAAATACTACCCATCCTTCAAAGATTTCTTTAACTTTTTCTGTAAACTTTTTCTGAACTAACCAAACCCGTTTGAGTTTAGTATAAAGATCAAGGTGAATGCCCCCTTATCTGAATTTCTCTAGCAAAGACCACTTATGTGACTCACTTGAGATACGCAACCTATGCAGGTCAACCCTCCACAGATCTTTCACATTTCTGCATATCTTATAAGCAGAGACACTGCTCTTTGTTCTGGACTATCTTTTCAAGGATTTTTATACAGCAAACAGCCTTGGAAGACAGAGGTAGTGTTTCCCTCTGGAGCAAAGGGTAGGCATGCTTATTGCCTATTATAAAAAAAATTCAGGTTTCCTAAGCGCAGGGACACTCTTCTGTAACAAAACCCAGTGAGTGTGCAAGTATTCATCAAGCCCATGGGTATTACTTCTTTGGGACTTAGAAGCAAGGGGAATGGACTCAAATATGCTAATGCTCATACAGTGTGCTCTTCTGTAAGTATTGAAGTCCTTGTTCTCCTACCTAAGAGTCTTGCGTCTTCTGCCAGCATATATGAAACTAACTGAGAGGCCAATTTGTACTTACTAGTACAGTAAAATCTCAGACCCATCATAGTCATTGCTACTCCTTGTTATTTAAATGTTTCACACATGTAAATGTCACCTTCAACTAGATTATACTTAATTAATCAGTTACCTTTCATTTAATGACTAGCACCGCACATAGTGACAAATACAAAAAAAAAAAACAAAACAGTGAATAATACTTAACATATTTTGAGAGGAAAAACAAAATTGTAAAGCGGAAGAGGTTATAGGAAATGTTTAGGAAAGACTCTAAACAAGGAAGAAAGTCTTCTTGAGAAATTGGGCATTGGCTTAAAGTTAAGAATAAGGCTAAACTAGGAATATTGGAAAAAGATCAGACAAAGTGAAAGAATCAATAGGAACCTCCAAGCCTGATTTCTGAATCGGAGCTGCATATCAGCACTGCCTAATTTTCAAAGAGCCTATATCACCTTCGTCCTTGCCATCTCCAACAAATTATTTACTTCTCTTGTATGTCTAGTGGATAGTATTAAGATTGCCATTGCCATGATGGTAGTACAGTTCGACAGCAGGATGGCCACAAGTTACCTGTGTTTATTTAGAAAGAGAAATGTGTAGTATTGTTCACCACAGAAGCTCAGGTAAAAGTGTTCACATTATTACTGAATTACCTCTCCAGGATTCCATAAGCAATCTGTGGTAAAATGTTTCACCTCTGTCATTATAAAGAAATGCCAACGGAATGCACTTGATTTTTAAGTAGTAAAGTTCACATTTGGGAAATCAAAACCTTTCTTGACCTGAAACTTTATATTCCAAATAGGCACATGGATTATGAGCTAAATGTCAAAATTTTTCTAGCCTCTTTCCCTGACTTGTTTTAATTTCACAAGACAATTTTGGATGCCCTCATGCTGAGTCTCATCACCCATCAGAACATTTAAATTAAAAACATCTGACAGACAGACTTGGCTTATGAATTCATTTCCATAATGTTCAAATATCCGTATCAAGGCTCTGTGTCTGATAAGTGGGCCTTTTTTGGAAAAAGAATAAGCATATTATAAGCCAGCAGGAGTCATCCTGCTACTTACATTTTTATGCAAGAATTAGATATTAGGAGATTCCTAGGTCAGTGTAATCAACTTCAATTTAAACTTTTTTTTTCTTTTGTAGGATTTAGCAGCTTCTAGAAATGGGCTATGATGACTTCTAAATGCAATGAAAAATTGAAGGAAAAAAAAAGCATTGTGTTACCATGTTTTTCTGACATCTTCAAGCTCCTTATCTTAAAATCTGTAACTGAAGTATAAAAGTCACAGGTTTATAAAACATATATTCTATAAGTGTTTTTCTTCTCTCCTTCAACCAGGCCTAAAACTTGGACATTAACAAAGTTTACTTTGTTCGCTTCCTCCCTAACCTCAGTCAGACTCTTACCCCTAAGCTCCTCATTAGGTGCTGAGCCTCCACAACTTACCCCAGCTGCCATGTTCTCTCTCCAGTCCAGGACCTCAGGCTTCCAGAGTGTAGCCACATTCAATGACTAAGAGCGCCTTGGTAAAGGGAAGTACCAACCGTTTCACATATGACTTTTCTGAGTCCAAAACAATGTACCTCATGCCAGGCTTCCTGAGAATTATTTTCTTAATGCCAGAAGGTTATTCTAATAGTCAAATAAAACAGTTCCTGGCACATAACATGGGCTCAATAGCTTTTTAACTGAACTGAACTAATCATAACAATTTTCAGCAGAATGAGAGAGAAGATGTTCCAGTTCTCACACATTTTGCACTACAGACACACGGCCTGATAGTAACAGACTGACAAATCTTGCATAGAGAAAGGGATACAACCAAAAATTAGGCTGAGAATGTTACTCACTAATTCATTGCGCAAGCAAATTTTAGCCACTTAATATTCAATATCAATTTGGAGGGTCAGATAACAAATCACAATGATAACCATAAAAAAGATAATTTTCAGTACTTATTATGCACTACATATTATGCCCATCATAGTTATATAGGCTGCCTCTGCACTGGGTTATACCATGTATCAGTCAGGACATGTTAGTTAATACTATGAAACAAATAGTCCTGAAATATCAGTGTCTTGAAACAGCAAAGATTTATTTCTGGCCCACATTGTGCAGCCAGCAGGGACCAGCTGGAGCTGACAGAATATTATGTCAACACTTTCTTCCACCATCTCCAAGACAGGGGAAAGGTTGTGGCAATTTGTGCATTGGTTTATAAAAACTTCTGTCTGGAAAACACACACATCACTTCCACTCACATTTTATTAGCCAAGCAAGTTACTGACTTCAAGTGGCCAGAGGAAAGTCCAGAACACTATTAACAGCCCTAATTAAACCACCTTGTAAAATATTAGAGCCTCAAGAGACTTTGGAGATTATCTTGTAATAACCTGTCATTTTACAGATATGGAATGGAGACGTAGAGAGATGAAATTCACACAGCCATCAATGGTAGAGTCAGAGGAAAGAGCCTGCGTCCTGCTATGGGACTTTTATCCTTAAGTAATCATGCTACTGTAGGAAGTTTGTCTAGAAGTTTGTCTGTATGTATAGGAATTACTATAGATAAGGCAGCATTTGGTAAGGAGAGCTGTTTTGTGGGTTTATTAGTTCAAAGAAAGTTTTCCTATATGTTTTAGTTTGGTTCTGTTCTGTCCAGATACCTACCTATGAGGGAACCTAAAAAGGTCTTTAAATAAAGTTCTTAAAATGACAACATAGAATTAGTTTAAAGTAACTGAACTACCCAATAGCTAATATAGTAAGTTCAAACTACAATGAGAGCAAAATGTACTGCACATTTATTATGTGCCAGGCACCACGTTAACATCTAATAGGCACTATTCATTTACTCCTCGGAAGAGCCTTTTAAGGTATGTACTAATACTTTCACCGTTTGACCGAGATAACAGAGCAACCGAGAAGTTAAATAACTTGCCCAAGGCCACACAGCTATTAAGTAGTAGACCTAAGATTTTAAGTTGGACATTCTAGCTAAAATCCACACTCTTAATCTCTGCCATCCCAAACCACTACACTGTATGTGAGGATTTCATTTATCTGTTAATCTAAGTATAAAATAAATACACAAAATAATTTATAGTTAATTTACAGTGTCTAATTTTAATTTTCAGTTTCTTCAGCACCAGATGGTTAAAGGAAATGTCCCTGGCCTACCTAGGCAATTTCATTCTATCCATTGTACCTTTTAAGTTTCTTGAGGGCAGAGATCAGGCCAACATCCGGCACCATGCCACCAATGTAATTAATGCTTAATAAATATTTATGGAGGGAATGAATGAATTCAAGTTCTCCATTATTTCTGATTTATCACTGTCACTCATAACATCTAAACTAGAAAGTCTTTAAGTTTTTAAAAATTTTAATGCACATTTCAAAAACCTTTAGGTTCTTGGTCTGAAATGCTCAGATACCGTCTTTATCAACTTTTAATTTTTGCCAATGCACTGTTTGAGATTTTGGCTGTATATTTTGCCCCCAAAATAGCTTTGTGGTATCTGTTGAACTATATTTGCTTTTTATCTCTCCCGTGCTATTTAGCCATTTGGTACCATGTGCACCTTTCACATCCCAGGGAGAAGGTTCTCCCTGAGTTCATGAAAAGAAATTCAGTTGCGTACTACCCTATCATACATCAATTCCCCATTGCCACCTAATGCCTTCCAGAATCCAGGCTGAGAGACTATGGAAACAGGTCAGTGAAATCTGATACTAAACATAAGATTCACAAGACACCTGGGTGGCTCAGTCGGTTAAGTGTCTGCCTTCGGCTCAGGTCACGATCCCAGGGTCCTGGGATCGAGCCCCAGATCAGGCTCCTTGCTCAGTGGGGAGCCTGCTTCTCTCTCTGCCTGCCACTCCCCCTGCTTGTGTGCTCTATCTCTGACAAATAAATAAAATCTTTAAAATAAAAAAAATAAGATTCACAAAATTCACTATTTCATGTAGACAAGTACACTGGAAATTTCTGTTTCCTTTGATGTATTGATCACCAATTGTAAAAAAAAATAGGCAGAAGTCAGGCAGAAGGAGGGAAAAATAGAGAAAAAAAAGAGAGACTGTAAGATAGACTATTATATCCTCAACTGTTCCTATCAGGAGAGGGACAATGTCTTGACTCCTTTTCTGGTTATTAAGTACCTATTTCCTAATGAAGTCAACTTTAATAACTGATAAGAAGTTCTTAAAGAATTGGAAAAAAACTATTAGTTTAGAGAGTATTCCTCACACTGTGCTCTTGACTTAGTTTTCCTCAAAATACTTATGTATGCTTCAAGTTAAATGGGTCCTTTGATCAAATAAACTAGGAAAAAGGTGGGTTAGAACAATTAAATGGTTTTCTTCATAAGACTTCTCAGATATCTTTCAACACATACTGCATAACTAGAAATTTATAGGGTACCTTAAGTTCACTCTATTTTCTCATCCTTTTATACCAGTATGGTAAAACAAAGCTCTACTTTTGAATGTTCATTTGTCTATAGGAAATGTGTATTTGTTGAGTCATACACGGCAAGTAAATTTCTTTCAAATCCAGAGCTGAGGACTTAAATTTTCCAAAAGCCCTATTGTTGAGAACCCATGTATTAAATAAACACGCCATTTTAACAGTCCTTCTAAGCATATACTGCAATCACACACACACACACACACACACACACACACACACACACACACAAAATCAGTAAACTTCATTTATCTTGTTTGGGGAACTGATCATAATATTTTGTATTTCCTTACTTGGCAGGATCCTTCCATGAGTTGGGTGCTCACTTTCTACCTAATTAATGCACCAAGAATGACTAATGAGACCATTTATAAGTTCTGCCAGATCCAGTAATGTGCTCAAAATTCATGATCTCTTCCATTCTTCTTCTTTTCCTCTGATTAGCAGAGCCAGAAGAGCTAAGTTCAACTACTGTCACTGTCACTCGTTGTGTAAGTTGGGCAAATTATTTCATCTTTGTTAGTCTCTGTTTCCCCCCTTCTATTGTGAATAGTAATACTTCTTTTGAGAGTGTTTATGAGATTAAATGAACACATTTTTGATAGGGGGCTAGCACAACTCATTAACAGGAAGTATTCCACAGATGCTACTTCTCAATATTCTGTCACTCCATCCACCTCCCACCCACCTCCTTTTCACCTCATCATCTGATCTCTCTCAATCTTTTAGTAAGAAAATAAAATATTCCAGAGCATACTTTGTATTCTTTCTAAATCATTTAATCAGTTTCTAAATTGTCTAATTGGTACAATGAAATTCTCTTAAGAGGCAGTAAAATTAGAAGGGGAAATGAAAGGTCCTACCATTCCATGGTGGGATACACTTACACAGTCATTTCTGTTCTAATCCTTTCAACCAGAACTGGAAAGATGCAGCATTCCCTTCAATGAAAGTGTTAGAAACAAGCCTTATGAAAAGATGTCTAATGTTTGTTGACTTATGGGTTCATATCTTATTTAAAGAAAAAATGTAGGTGATCTAATATACAGAATTGTTGAATTATTATGTTGCACACCTAAAACTAATATGACACTATGTTAATTCTATTTGGATAAAAATTTTTTAAGTAAGCTATCTATTCCACATACCTGATTGACAAAGATATTATCATGATTATTGTTTTATTTGGTGCTGGTGATAATACAGTAAAAGTTTACTAACACTAAAAAAAGAGAAAGAGAGAAGAGTTGACATGTCTCTCCAGGGTTAGTACCAAATCAGAGGCTCAGCGTTGGGCCCTCCAATTGCAGATGGGCACTGAACAGCTATAGGTAGCCAGGTTTCTATTTCTAGGAAGAAAAATACATTTTGTTGGGCTCATGCTTAGTCCCCATCCCTGATATCATAATCAATTTCTTCATTAACCTATTTATTCTCTTCAAGGGAGATTTCAATGTTAGTTATTTTCACTTTCTCATCTCCAATTCACTCTTGAACCTGACCCAATCTGGCACTCATACTCACCACTGGATTTAAATAGCTTTTTCTAAAAAAAAGATTTATTTATTTGATAGGGGGAAGGGGCAGAGGGAGAGGGAGAGAATCTCAAGCAGACTCCCTGTGGAGTGCGAAGCCATATGTGGGGCTTGAAATCAAGAATCGGACACTCAACCGACTGAGTCAGCCAGACGCCCCATTAAATAGCTCTTTTTAAGAGAACTAAAAGCCTCCATTGGCCAAATCCAATGGTCAGTAATTAATCAGCATCCTTTTCAACACTCTTCAATTCTTTTCCTTGAAACTTTGCTTATTTTGGCCTCTGGAACCTCACTTTCTCCATTTTCTTTCTATTCAGTTCTCCTCTTTGTTAGATCCTTCTCATCTCCCATCCCCAGGGCTCTATGCTGAGACATCGCTTCCCTGTCTATACTCCCTTTAGAGGTGATATCATCTACTCTCTCAGCTTTAACTTTCCTCTATAAGCTAGGAATTTCCATATTTATATCATCAGTTCAGACCTCCTCCCCAAATTCCATACCATATAACTACCTACTCAATATCTTCATGTAGTCATTTAATAGGAATCTCAAAAACAATACATACAAAAATTATTCCTTCCTATCCCATAGTACAGTCCTCATAAAATCCTCCTTAACTCAGTAAATGCCAACTTTATCATTCTGTTGTTCCAACCAAAAACTTTGGAACCCATCCTTGACACCTCTCTTTTTCTCATACCCATATCCAATATATTAGCAAATTCTGTCAGCTCTACCTCCAAAGTATATTCAGAATTCAACCACTTCTTAATACCTTGCCCACAACCTCCATAGTTTAATCCATTATTTCTTTACCTGAACCACTAGTTTCCTAACCTGGCTCCTTCTCTCCCCTTCACCTCCTATAGTCTATTCCCCACATAGCATTCCAAATGATCCTTTTAAAACATAAGTTATATCATGTTACTCTTCTAATTGAAATCCTCTAGTGTCTTCCCATCTCAGAATTAAAACTCAAAGTCTTCATTGTGCTTTATAAGACTACATGATGAGGCTTCTGCCTCCTCTACTTTCCCGCTTGCTTGCTGTCACACTGGCCTCCTTGCCATTTCCAGAACAAACCAAGTGTATTCCTGCTATCTATTCGAAACTCTCTGTAACACATTTACCCCTTACTAGTGTAAAATTCCTTAAACAGTATCTAAACTATCACCTCATTACTCTCTACCTACTGACACTTTTTTCTTCTTAGCATTTACTAACCCCTGAAAATAGTATGTGTATTTTTATTTGCTATCTCTCTTCCCACTAGAAGTTTATAAGCTCCATAAGAGCAAGGACTTTTTTTTTTGTTTTGTTACCATTATATCCCACTTCCTCAAACAGGGCACCAAATATATTTTGGTATGATTTGGTAAATACTGGTTGAATGAACTAATTCAATAAAGAAGCATTGGAGTGGCAAGGGAATGAGATTGACTGACATCTATAGGATGGTCATCTCATCCTTTGCAATAGAGAATTTTTATATGATCCAAATATTCTCTCACCTGGGACCATATTAGAAAATCCAAAAAAAAATTTACCTTCCCTTAGACTTTCTTGTCACTAATCCTTGAATTTTTCTGTTTCTAAGACCCTGATAACTCAGCCAATCTGTCATTACACATGAGTCATATAGTTCTTTATCTCAAACTTTTCTTCTGCCAGACAAAGAGGACAATATGATATATTTGGAATTAAGCCCACCTAGAGAATTTTCCTTCCCACTGTCCTCCGGGAACACTATACATCATGCAGCACCATCTGTAATTAAGATTTGAATCTTTTCCTCAATATCATTATTAACTCCCCAGGTGGCCATGAATGTAGGTTCACAAAGGTGTAGCAGTAAGGAGGAGTAGGATGCTGAGAGTTTGAACTACCTACTCAGGCAACTTTCTTGTACCTTCAGGATCTGCTGTTTTTACATTCAATTTGATGATGGGGCACTGCAGGGCACCCACAACTTAATGGCTAGGCAGATATGACAGGACCAATTTATGAGGGGCAACTCAGGTCACTTCATCCCTTAGTCCTATGGTGTCTACTGAGCTAGTTGCAAATAAGAGCTGCTTCTTAATGTGACTACAGTTACTTGCACAAAGGGAATTATTTTGCTTCTTTTCTGTTATGGATTCTCGCCTTGGAGCTTGACTCGTTTTCACTCAACTCCCCAATCTGCCACAGACCATTTTTTCATCACAGTATCTGCTACTTCATTAAAGTAGAGTGGCATGACTAATGGACCAATTTGAGAGCTCTTCTCTTGTTCTGAAAACCTTCAGGTTCATATAACATATGCAGATGTAAAAAGCATTCCCTCTAAAGCACACACGCACACACACACACACACACAAATTCAAAGATTTGTACCTCTTTCTTAGTGGTAATAGGCTCATTGAATAACTATTTGTTTTTCACTTCGAAGAAAAAGTCCTGATAATCTTCAAAGAGGTGACAGGATGCTATATTGTCAAGGTTTTTATCCTCCTCTTCTGGTAAGATGTCTTACCAAGACTTCTAGGATTTCTTCTACTTCCCTTTCTTCTCATATCATCAGGATGTGACAAATGTGGTGAACCAACATGACAGTGATACAGCCACATTTCCTTTAGACAAAATTATAGCATAAAGCTGGGCAACTGATTGGACCCTAAAGCAAAACAGTAAGAGTGTACTATTTTCCCTGCCAGGTAAGAACAAACTGATTCTGTTATTTTTTACTTACTGGACAAAGAAAATATTCACCAGTTTAATAGCTACATAACAGATTCAATGGGCTGTAATGATTTTCTTGACTTAGGAGACCTCATCAAGAAAAGTAACTATAATTGAATTCACTACCTGATTAAGCTTATAATAATCTACCATCATTCTCCAAGATACATCTGTCTTCTGCATTAATCTAACTGGGGATGTGATAAGAATCATCAATCTTCATCTTTCAAGCCTTTAGTAGTGAGTAGTGGCACTAACATCTACAATTTCTCTAGAGATACAGGGTTGATTTTGATTTCCTTTTTCGGAAAAGAACAGAAATTTCAGATGCTTCCACTTTGCCATTTCTACCACAATGGGATTCATACCAATTGTTCTCAACCCAGAGAAAAATTATGATTCAGAAAGTATATTCGTATCTATATTTTCTTTCCTTTTTGCTCCTTACTCTCAACTGTATAGATTTGATGCTGCATTTCTAACACCTCCTGTAATCAAAGTAAGTGTCTTTGCCCTTTAAAATACACTCATGTCTACAAGAAAAGAAAGATCATAAGCTCCAAACAGAACCAAATAGATTTCTAATTATAAACCCATTATCTGCTTAAACATGTGACTTTGCCCACATTAACTTTCCTAAGCCTCAGTTTTCTCATCTATATAGGGTGATAAGTCTGAAGACTCATGAGGCAAAATCACCGAGTGTAGGCATTTATAGTAACCATAGGCAGGGTTGTAAAGCACACACTGATCTTTTTGCCTAAAATACTCCAATTCTCCAAGGCTTCTACTTTTCCTTTGGATTTTTTCTGGGAAACACATTGTTTCCTTTCTCTGCTTAGGTTAAGTTCCCTCTTATGTATATTCCCTTAACACCATCTCTCTAGTGTTTGTCTCGGTTGTTATTTTATATTCATTTTTGTATTTACGTGAGGATTATCTGTCTTTACCAATGCTCTCTATGCCCTGTGAGGGGAAGCCATGTCTGCTTTAGTTCATCTTTGTAGTCTTCATGCGTAGCTATTACAGGACTATTACAAGACTATTACAGGAACTTAAAAATTAGCTCAGTGGGGTGCCTGCCTGGCTGAGTTGGTAGACTATGTGACTCTTGATCTCAGGGTCATGAGTTCAAGCCCTATGTTGGGCATAGAGATTACTTAAAAAAAAATTAGTTGAATGAATGAATGAATATCACAAAAGAACAACTAATTAGCACTTAGGATGGGTAATAAATACTCCATGCTTTACATACACTACACATATAACACCCAAACATCCTTCATATTTCTTCATTATAAATTTGAGAAAGTCAGATTCAGAGAAGGCTCTTTGCTGAAATTTATCCGTTTTCCTTATTGGTCTGCATATTCTCTCTCTTCCCACAATATCTTAATCACACAAAAATCTCAAGTGCATGATATAATTTGTCTGCAATTTCAAGACCTCCAATGCAACACAGCTGATTTGGGAACTCTAGTCTGCATCAGAAACATATGAAAGCTAGTTTAAGTACCTCTGTCATGCACAGAGATTCTATCCTGTGGTTCAAGAGAGAGACCCAAATATGTATGTTTTTATAAAATACCTCAGGTGATGCTGATGCTAATGCAAAGACTATGCATGTATCACTTCAGAAATTTTGAAACCTAGGAGTTAAGGAAGCAAAAGCGTGGTAGGGTTGGAATGTTAAGAGAAATTCTTACTCCTGGAATCTGAACTCCAGTATTCTGAAATGTCTAAGTGTTCTAGGGGATTAGAGATTAACTAGTACTGTGATAGGCAAAGAAACCATCAACACTGATAACTTAAAAATACATACTGGAAAACTGACTTCATAGCCTGAGAAATCTTGATTTTTTTAAATAAAAGAACCACTAAAATTATATATGTGAACTATTTTACATTTATTCTAATTACCATGCAGCCTAATGACATTTGTGTATACTCCTAAATGTAGGTCATAGAGCTTCTGTATAATTGAAACAGTGATCTCCATGAATCTCAGTCTTTTTAGGTTACTTCCCTAAAACTACAGACATTTGTTTTTGGTTTGTAGAGAGAGAGAGAGCATGCAGGGGAGGGGCAGAGAGAAAGGGAGAAGAATCATAAGAAGGCTCCATGTCCTGCACAGAGCCCTACAAAGGGCTCAATGAGATCATGACCTGAGCTGAAATCAAGAGCTGGACGCTCAACTGACTGAGTCACCCAGGCACCCCTAAAACTGACAGACATTTGGTCACAACTCTAAAACAAATAGTAAAAATCTAATATTTATTTATTTGTTTGTTTGTTTATTTTGGGTGATGTTTTTGGAATTACCCTACACCCTACTAGAAAAAGAAAACTGGTATATACCTTCTAGAGGGCAATTTGGGATCTCTGCAAATGACAACTGAGATTTTGGAGATAGACACAAAATGATCTGTGCTCTTCTAATCATGCCACATGGTATCTCTGGGCAGTGGACAAAGGAGCCTTATATGCCTCATTGAGGCACATTTCAAATACTAACATAGGATTTCATGTATGAGAATGGGCACTTTCACTCTATGGGTTAAAGGATACACCTTGCCTTTGTTTGTCATGGAGATTATTAGATTATTTTTTCTTTAAAATATTTGCCAAGATCTCTATGAAAAACAAATAGAATTTTCCACTTACACATTCAACCCATGTATCCCCTTTACATAATTCTCTTGGTTCCTCAAATATTGACATTTAGGCAGTACAATGAAACTGAACAAACTGAACTAAAAATAAATTATCAAATCAAAGAAAACTCTAACCCGATCCTACAGATTTCAGGTAACTCTTCTTTAAAATAATATAGATATTATATCAGAATATAGATATATAAGAATATGTAATTGTTAAGCTAAGACTCTGAAATCAGATTGACCATAGTTCAAATATCAGCTCGGCCATTTACTAGCTATGTGATCAGAGGTCAAGTTTCTGAACTCCTTCAAGACTCAGCCCATTCATCAGTAAAATGGGAAAATCTACTGCATAGGTCTGATGTGAGAATTAAATAAAAGCATGTATTGAGTACATTAAAATGGACCTGGTGAAGGTAGATATCAAGAATTATTACCTTTTCGGGGCACCCAGCTGGCTCAGTCGGTGGAGTGCACTGACTCTTGATCTCAGGGTTGTGAGTTCAAGCCCTATGTTGAGTGTGGAGACCACTTAAAAAAATAAATAAATAAATAAATAAAAATTAAATGTTACTTCTATATTTAAAAAAAGGAATTATCACTTTTTATTATTACCAGTCATCATTGATAATAAAAAACTATTGAGAACAATCATAATAGTGATTATCATGAGGATATGAAACAAAGGACCAGCAGATCTTTCAAAGCCTCAAATCTGTTAAGTATTTTAGATTGTGGCCACAGTTGTTTATAAACTCTGACTCTTGCCTTTTGGACTCTGATAGATGCTTTTCTTTCTTAGCCCAGTTGTTAAAAAATATTTAAGAATTTGGGGTTAATATACCTATTGAACAAAATGACAAAGGTTCCTTTGGTTCCTAGTTTTCAAGTTTCATGCTTGCTTTGATGTTTTTTGGGGGAGGGAAACTGTTGTGATGCTCAAATGGTAGCACACTTTTATCACATGCCCCATTAGTCAGCTCTCTTGATGTGAAAAGCTGAACTTGGTCCACAGAGCTGTCATTTAGCATTCTCACCTGTGAAAAGAAAAATTAAAGAAAGATGGAAACTCGCTATTTTTCTGCTTCAAAAATAAAACAAGGCCAGTAAAACTGTCATCAGGTCACTTTTCTCAGAAGGGCATTGGCTGACGTCCCAAAGGCAAATTGAATTGTGGAAAACGTCCCCATTGATTTTTGCAGGACAAAGCAGGATAACATAGCAGGGGACAAAGCAGGCCATGAGTTGAAAATAGGAAGGAAACTAAAATGTAAATGAGCACTCATGAACTCACATTAATGTTGCTTTGCTTTATTTGATGAACAAAGAAAAACACTGGGAACTGATTTTACTGTTAAATATTTACCTAAAGGTTGATTAACATAGAAGTCTTTAATTTGGAGCACTGACGTTGAGATGAGGTGTGCCTAACTTCCACGGATGTTAACTTGGCACTTAGAATTATGTACAGGTAAATGACCAAGGAAACATTCTGTCAGCCTGAGTTGCAACGTTAGAACATACTCACAAAGAGGGGCGTGTTGCAAGTAACTCAATTTGCATTACTTTGGACCTAAGTGGAAATCATGATTTGACTCACATTCTAACAGAGAACAGGAGAGAAAAAGTATCAGTACTGAATACAGATACAATCACATTATATTTCATCGAAACATTTTATTTTGGCAAGATAACACTACAAAGAATAGTGTTATAAAACCTCAATCTTCTGGGCCCTTGACGGGCTCAGTTGGTGGAGCATGGGACTCTTGACCTCAGGGTCATGAGTTCTGGGCATAAAGCTTACTTTATTAAAGAAAAAATTTTAAAATAAATAAATAAAACTTTTATCCTCGAGCATTAATACTTCAAAGACCGAGAAAGACATTATATAATTAAATAAATAATGAACTCATTCGTGGAATAAAAAAGGATTAAGAGTTACTTGCTTTCTTCCTTGGGATATCTCTTCACTAGCTTTTATTAGATGAAAAATACTTTTGAGTGAAATTCCTAATGGAAAGTGCTTATGTTTATATTGTTCTAATTTTTTACACTCAGATAGATTCAAGTTACAGAATCATCCTATTAGGATAGGTTTCCTTTTAAAGAAAAAGGTGGCCAGAAATTCTAAGGTCAGCTAGAAGTTTAAAACTGCAATAAATTGTAACTAGAAAATAAAACGTAAATTTATATGAGTAACAAAGAGAATAATTTTTCCTGAAACTTGACATAGCCCTCCACCAAAGTATTATTTTTCGATTATCAGTAGAGGATGCTAAATAAACTAGATCATGATTTAAAATGATTTTTGTGGGAAATTTAATAGATATAATCATGAAACATAAATGGAATTTATGTTTCATAAAAATATTAGTTTCATAAAAATAGTAAATTGAGATAATAGGTAAAAGGTAGCAAAATATGCCACATTAGCATAAAGAAAATTTTAGCCTGAATGCAATTGAAAAGGAATATATACACAAAAAGCTCTTGGCCCTTCCCCATTTAACTAAAAGTAGGACATGAATTTGTAAAGTTGTTCCCCCTCCCCTTTCTACCAGGAAGGACACAATTTAATCACCAGTGACAACTCTAGAATGTTATCAGCCCAGAGATGCACTAGAGGAATCTACATATCAAACTTTTACTTACTAGACTTTATTGCCCATTAGTTCCCCCATACATTTACCTTCCCACAATCCCTAGAAATTCAGTCTCTTTCCTTTGTCCTGTCACTTCTCTAAAAATTTATTGTTCTATTATTAAGATACTGCAATAAGCCCAAGCTTTAACCACCCCTTTGAGTTGTTCATCGAGTACTCCCATGTATATGTGCAATGCACATGTTAATAAGCTTCTATTTGTTTTTCTCTTGTGTCAGTCTAATTTGCAGGACCCCAGCTGGAGAACCTCAAATGGGTAGAGGAAAAAGAAAACTTTTCCTTCCCTACAGAGACTCAGTAAATTGGCAATAATCCACAAAAAATTATTTCAATAAATATCTTAAATCATAAGAAGATTTAAATTGTAGAAGTGAAAGCAGGTATGATCACTTCACTCATTAATGACAATGAGGCTGGTGAACAACATAAGATGAAGGTGCCATATGCTTAGCAGAACACCATGTGAATTATAAGCTCCTGTCTGGGAGATACCGGTGAGCTGGAGGTAGAGGGAAACAAAGATGTCGTGTACCAGCCTACATTCCCTGAGAGCACGTACATAGCCCCTTAGATATGCCAAGGCTATTGTCTGGCCAAAGCTCCAGGACAACCAACAGGCCTCTGTCACAGAAAGACTGAGGGTAGGTCTCAGGCTGCTGTCTGTGCAGTGTTCAGGGAGTGGCAGCCTAGCAAGTAGTACCTCCGTGATTGCTACAGTCCTGTGGGATCTAGGAATGCAAGCTCCCCTGGCCACCAGACCCAGGCCATCAAGGGCATTCCTGGGGGAGGCAGCAGCCAAGGCCAGGGCACCAGACATGCATAAAAGCTCCCCTCTGGGAAACACTGGCAGGCTGGAGTGCCGGAGCAAGACAGCATGAAGACAGCACCCACCCTCCAAGGTCTCTGGAAAGGTCTGCAGGTGGCCCTTACATGTGTGTTTAATGAGAAGCCTGCCCCTCAAGCTGAAGCTATAATGAGGAAGAGCTCATGGGCCTCTTTCACAGAAAGACTGACCTGCTGGGTCTGTTGCCTATTGCTGCGCCTGGAGATGGTAGCCATTTAAGAACTCTTTCTCTGTTTCTCTCTGTGGGGCGCAGGAGCATAAGCCCCAATGACCACTAGAGCCAGGCGATGTAGAGGCCGCCCCTTAGCAGAAGCCACAAAAGCTGTGGCACCAGACACGTGATAGCTGCTCTCCAGGAGATACTGGCGCTTGGGAGCACAGCGGCCGGAGCGCGCAAAAACCGCACCCACCCGCTGGAGTAAGGCAGCGGGAGAGCGGGGCGACGGCGCCTGCTGGGTAATGAGCCTTTTAAGAAGAAAAAGAAAAACCTAGCGTTCAAAAAAGAAAAAAAAAAAAGGCATCTCCCAGCTAAAGGAAGACAGAGAGAGGGCATAGAAATGGTATCTGCCAAGAAAGAAAAAAAGGGACGAGGAAAGAAAGAAAGAAAAAAAAAAAAAACTTGGAGTTTAAAAAAAAAAAAAAGATGGCATCCTGCAGCTGCAGCAAGTGGAGAGGAGAGCACAAACGTGGAGTGCACCTGTCTCGGTCCCAGCAGACACACCCCTAGTGTGTGCTAAAGGAGATGCCTGCCTCTCAGACCAACATTCCAAGATGAGAAAACGGACCTCTCCCACGTGAAATCCGGCACCCCCACAGGGGCCACTTCTGCGCTGGGACCTGCAAAGGGTGAGTCCGAGGGCAGGAGCCCTGTTAGGAGTTGTTTCTCAGAACCCTGTAGTCTTGTGGATCTTGTGGCCATGAGCCCCACTGGTTTTCAGAGCTAGGTGGTTTTCAAGGTTCCTCTCCCAGGTTCAGGTGTTAAAGGTGGGGGCACCCCATGCGGGGTTTGAACCCTTGGCTCCTCTGGGAGAAGCTCTGGGTTTCAAGTTCCCTCCCGGCTGTCACAGCGCCGGGGGTGGGGTTTACTGCCAGACTGAGTGTGTCCCTGTGTCTCCTACCCAGTTCAGTGGGGACCTCCATTTGCCCGACACATAGGGGCCATCAGCGTTTTTTTGTGGTTGTTTTCCAGAGGCAGTTGTTCCAAATGTAGCGTAGATTTGGTGTATTTGTGGGAGGAGGTGAGTTCACCTCTTACATCGCCATGTTGAGCAGAACTTAGGTTGCGCGTGTGACCTAACGTGTGTGCACAGTGTATTTTAGAATTATCCCTAAAATACAAATGTGTTAAGCCATTAAGACCTACTGTAAATGGGGCCCAAGAATGCAAGAGCACCTCACTCTGAGGGCCCCAAACTGGCCTCGACAAAATCCAAAAGCAGAGAGACAAGTGGTGGTGAAACAAAGGATTTATTTCAGTGAGGCCAATATCGGGAAGACAGCGGACTAACATCTCAAAAAACGGTCTCCAAAGTGCTGAAAATACTTTTAGGTTTATGTAAGGAAAATGTGGAACAAAGGTAAGTGGGTACGAGCAGGTGGGCAGTAAATGTCAGGCTGATCATTGTTTTAGGGTCAACCACTTGGGGTCTTGCTGACATTAGGCCAGTCCCTATTACTTGAGGGAGAAGTTTTGATTTCCAAAAAGAGATGCTTTGCCTGCAGGGTCTTTTGCCTGAGTTAAAACATAAGCTGAAAAGAACTTAATCAGAAAGTGCAGGGGGTGAGGTGGGGGTGTGTGGTCTGGGAGGCTCAGTCAGTTAAGCGCGTGTCTCCTGCTCTGGTTGATCCTGGGGCCCTGGGATTGATCCCTGCTTACTGGCAGGCCTGCTTCTCCCTCTTCCTCTGACCCTCCCTCCCCCCCCCCACAACCCCCCCCCCCCACCCGCTCTCTCTGGTTCTTCTCTCTCTCTCAAATAAATAAAATCTTAAAAAAAAAAAAGTGCAGATGGAGGCCGAAACGGGGGTAGTCAGTCCTCTTTCAATACCAATATTTATTCCTTTATTAGGAATGTTATATTAAGTATCTACTGTAGGCCAGGGACTTTCCTAGGTACGACAGGTACGGCAGGGAACAAATCCATGACCCGATGGAATTTACATTGTAAAAGGGAGTCTATAAACATATTTTCAAGTAATGGCAGATACATGTTTCAAGGGGAAATAAAGCAAGGTAATAAAAAAGAGTGCTGGGGTGTTGTTTTCCACGGGGAGACCAGAGCATTCTTCTCTGAGGAAGTGGCATTTGAAAAGAAAATTGAATACAGAAGAGTGAAACTGAGGGAGAAAAACCAGGGAAGAGGCTGTGGCCATGGCCTGGGTAGAAAAACCCAGGAGCACTGCCCATACGTTGGCAGGTGCATTGTCATGAGCACAGAGAGGACTTCAAGAGAGGTTTACAGTGTAGCAAAAAAATTATTTAAAACTGCCATTCTACTGGTAGCATTTACCTCAACTTTCTCATTTCACACCAACGGCAAAATTCACAAGGGGCAGAGATGGGAAGAGTTTTACATGCAAATCACAGACTTTAAAACTAAAAACCCATCTTCAGCATAGTAGAAAAAAATCAAATCCCGAGGGCTCTAAGGACTGCTGAAAGAGAAAACTATACGTTTCCACTTACCTCAACAAAAGGATACAGTTAGTAACGTCATCATCAAAACACTTAATGAGGAAGAACTGTGTAAGAGATGGAGACACTTCGAGGCATGTAAACTGCCTGTTAGTGGTTATATTAATTATTTAATGGAAGAATATAGCATGTAGTTACCTTACAATGTGTGATACAAACTATGGAAAACAAAAGCTAGGGTAATAGACCTTATAGTACTAACCACAGCAAATGATAGCAGAGTTTTTGCAATAATTACACATTTTACTCAGAGTATTTTACACATTTTACTCAGAGTATTGCTTTATATTTATCAGGCTTGCGCATCCATTCCTGAGATGTTAAGATCCTGTATGTCCAAAAAAGCCCCATACCATTTTCTTTACCTCCTGTTTATGTAGTTAATAACTGAGAGCCTATACATGCCCGCACATAAACAGTCTGGACGTCTTCAAGGAATGATGAAAATGTAATGAAAATGTTTAAGAAACATCGCTCATTAGATACCAGGGTGGGTGAATGTGTGAAACCCAGTTGGTGCCCAAGTGGTAATCAGTGTTTTATGGGTTTGTTTGTTTGGTTCTCCATTTCTAGACTATATATATACACACACACATTTGAGATACAGAAGAGGTAGCTAGCAACAAGACAAACCTTTGAAAAATCATAAAGCAAATACTTCAAAGAAAACATATGTTTTCCTGGAATACTGCACAGTGTTTAGCTGGCATGTTGTCAGCAAAAAAAAAAAGAAAGAAAGAAAGAAATTCAGTGTTATCTCTTATGACAGAGCACACAACATAATAAAGAGGATTTGGTCTGAATAGCGAGATGGTCCTACAATGCTTCAGACCATTTGCAGCAGTACTTTGGGACCCGAGCAGCCTTGTGGCGGTCTTCTTCTCTAGTGACTATTTGCTGCCAGCCCCTGAGATAAGAAACGAGCCCTACTGGTATTATTAAAATAGGAAAAATGGGAAATCTCATTAAACACTGCCAACAGCTTCAACTCATTCTGAATATCCCCATAGAGCAGCCAATAATCCAATAATGATATTGTTTCCAGTAATACACTTAAATGTATCTCACTACAAATAACTGTGTCTTGACACTCCATAAATGTGTTGCACAGTGAAATCATTTTTAGTTCAAACGTCTTCACGTTAATGATATTTCATAAAACTTGACTATTAGGTACAATGAACCAGTACTATAAGCAACTGTGCAAACCACATAAAACAACTGCAACAGTCATTTTTCCTTTTTTAAATCTATGGACTGTCTTCCTATAGCCACCGTCAGTGTTGATAAACTCAGCTTTCCCTAGTTGTCCTGGCACCCCTGGGTCTACCTTGTTGTCCTTCATAAACAAAGTTTTTTTCTAGATCTGCTTTCTTGGCCTCTTTCTTCTAAACACCCCCAATACTTACATGCCAGTTTTTTAATTTGGTGTTTGGTTTGTTAGAACTGTTATATTGAATAAGCTTAGACTCTTTTGCCCCTTCTGGTGATCCTCCAACACTCCCTGTCTCAAATATTTTTTCCACTTTTTTCTTCTTAATTTCTCAGAGAGACACCTTGCAGGAAAATTTTAACACATTAAAAAATGTAAATGATGTCAACTGTGGATAGTAACTGACAATCCATGGAATGGGCTGTCAGTATTTGAGTTGAGTTTACAATGGCAACAGCATGTGTTGTGTTGGTTTTAATGCGTAACACCAATCAGAGGAGAAGAATGTGGAGAACTTAGATGTTAGCTCCATGCATAAAGAGATAAAAATTTTAGGGTAGCCTCGGTGGCTCAGTCATTAAGTGTCTGCTTTCAGCTCAGGTCATGATCCCAGGGTCCTGGGATCGAGCCCCACATCGGGCTCCCTGCTCCGCGAGAAGCCTGCTTCTCCCTCTCCCACTCCCCCTGCTTGTGTTCCTGCTGTCGCTGTCTCTCTCTCTGTCAAATAAATAAATAAAAATCTTTTAAAAAAAAGATAAAAATTTCAGAAGGACACATGTAATACATAATGAGGAAGGGCTAAGCAGTTCTATTGGGAGGAAAATGTACCATCTTAAAATCAGGGGAAAATTTATGATGGACAATATGTTGTAAGATTCTGCTCTATGATAAAAGCAGAATGAATTACATCAACAAAATGACAGAGATGTGATTCAGAAAGCAAAAGATGTCTTTGTCAGCAGGGCATCTGTAGTTAAGATATAGTTTCTGTTGAGAACAATGACTGAGATCCTATGGGAAGGAAAACGTTGTGTATATTAAAAGGAAATCTTTGAGCCCATGAGCTCAAGAGCATCTGCCTGGTCCTGCCTGTCAATTCTCCCACAAACCTGATCTACCAAATCCGAAGTAAATCAAATATTCATAGCTCCATGATGCCTTGCAAACTGGTCTTCTACCTTCAGTACATGAAGAAATCCTATAGGAGGAAGTGTCAGAGCATCTATATGTGATCATCTTTTGCTCTTTAATAGGTAGATCGACCATGTTATTGTCCAAATGAAGAAATTTTCTTTTTTTAAAAAGATTTTATTTATTTATTTGAGAGAGAGAGGGAGAGAGAAAGAGCACACACTAGCAGGGGGAGGGGCACAGGGAAAGGGAGAGGGACAAGCAGACTCCTTGCTGAGCAGGGAGCCCAATGCAGGGCTTAATCCCAGGACCCCGAGATCATGACCTGAGTTGAAGTCAGATGCTTAACCAACTGAGCCACCCAGGTGCCCCTCTTTTTTTTTTAAGTTTTAATTAAATTCCAGCTAGTTAAAAATACAGTGTAGTATTAGTTTCAGGTGTACAATATAGTGATTCAACACTGCCATACATCACCAGGTGCTCATCACAAGTGCATGTCTTAATCCCATCACCTATTTAACTCCCCCCACCTCCCTTCTGGTAGTTATCAGTTTGTTCTCTACAGTCAAGAGTCTGTTTCTTGGTTTGCCCCCTCTCTCTCTTCTTTTCCCTTTGTTTTGTTTCTTAAATTCCACATTAGTGAAATCATATGTCTTTGTCTTTCTCTGACGTATTTCACTTAGCATGACACTAACTCCATCCATGTCCTTGCAAATGGCAAGATTTCATTCCTTTTTTTAAATTTTATTTTATTCTATTATGTTAGTCACCATACATCATTAGTTTTTGATGTAGTGATCCACGCTTCACTGTTTTCGTATAATACCCAGTGCTCCATGCAGTACGTGCCCTCCTTAATACCCACCACTGGGCCAACACATCCCCCCATCCCCCTACCCTCCAAAACCCTCAGTCTGTTTCTCAGAGTCCATAGTCTCTCATGGTTCATCTCCCCCTCCGATTTCCCCCCCTTCATTTTTCCCTTCCTTCTCCTAATGTCCTCCATGCTATTCCTTATGTTCCACAAATAGTGAAACCATATGATAATTGACTTTCTCTGCTTGACTTATTTCACTTAGCATAATCTCCTCCAGTCCCATCCATGTTGATGTAAAAGTTGGGTATTCATCCTTTCTGATGGCTGAGTAATATTCCATTGTATATATGGACCACATCTTCTTTATCCATTCATCTGTTGAAGGGCATCTCAGCTCTTTCCACAGTTTGGCTATTGTGGACGTTGCTGCTATGAACATTGGGGTGCATATGGCTCTTCTTTTCACTACATCTGTGTCCTTGGGGTAAATACCCAGTAGTGTAATTGCTGGGTCAAAGGGTAGCTCTATTTTTAATTTTTTGAGGCACCTCCACACTGTTTTCTGAAGTGGCTGTACCAACTTGTATTCCGACCAACAGTGTAAGAGGGTTCCCCTTTCTCCACAACCTCTCCAACATTTGTTGTTTCTTGCCTTGTCAATTTTTGCCATTCTAACTGGTGTAAGATGGTATCTCAATGTGGTTTTGACTTGAATTTCCCTGATGGCTAATGATGATGAACATTTTTTCATGTGTCTGTTAGCCATTTGTATGTCTTCTTCAGAGAAGTGTCTGTTCATGTCTTCTGCCCATTTTTTGACTTGATTATTTGTTTTTTGGGTGTTGAGTTTGAGAAGTTCTTTATAGATTTTGGAAATCAGCGTTTTGTCTGTAGTGTTATTTGCAAATATCTTCTCCCATTCTGTGGGTTGCCTCTTTGTTTTGTTGACTGTTTCCTTTGCTGTGCAGAAGCTTTTTATCTTGATGAAGTCCCAAAAGTTCATTTTTGCTTTTGTTTCACTAGCCTTCTTGATAAAGTTGCTGTGGCCAATGTCGAAGGGTTACTGCCTATGTTCTTCTCTAGGATTTTGATGGATTCTTATCTCACATTGAGGTCTTTCATCCATTTTGAATTTATCTTTGTATATGGTGTTAGAGAATGGTCGAGTTTCATTCTTCTGTATATAGCTGTCCAATTTTCCCAGCATCATATATTGAAGAGACTGTCTTTTTTCCATTGCATATTTTTTCCTGCTTTATCGAAGATTATTTGGCCATAGAGTTGAAGGTCCATATCTGGGCTGTCTATTCTGTTCCATTGGTCTATATGTCTGTTTTTGTGCCAGTACCATGCTGTCTTGGTGATCACTGCTTTGTAATATAGCTTGAAATCCAGCAACGTGATGCCCCCAGCTTTGTTTCTCTTTTTCAACATTTTCTTGGCGATTCAGGGTCATTTTTGATTCCATACAAATTTTAGGATTGTTTGTTCCAGCACTTTGAAAAATGTCATTGGAACTTTGATCGGGATGGCGTTGAAGGTATAGGTTGCTCTGGGTAGCATAGACATTTTAACAATGTTTATTCTTCTGATCCATGAGCATGGAATGTTTTTCCATCTTTTTGTGTCTTCTTCAATTTCTTTCATGAGTGTTCTGTAGTTCCTACAAGTGGGATTTATCCCCGGGATGCAAGGGTGGTTCAACATTTGCAAATCAATGTGATAGACACATTAATAAGAGGAGAGGGAAGAACCATACGGTCCTCTCAATTGATGCAGAAAAAGCATTTGACAAATTACAACATCCTTTCCTAATTAAACTCTTCAGAGTATAGGGATAGAGGGAACATTCCTCAAGTTCTTAAAACCCATCTATGAAAAACCCACAACGAATATCATCCTCAATGGGGAAAAGCTGAGAGCCTTTCACTTAAGATCAGGAACATGTCAAGGATGCCCACTCTCATCACTATTCAACATAGTACTAGAAGTCCTGGCAACAGCAATCAGACAACAAAAAGAAATAAAAGGTATTCAAATTGGGAAAGAAGAAGTCAAACTCTCTCTTTGCAGATGATATGATACTTTATGTGGAAAATCCAAAAGACTCCACCCCCCAAATTACTCAAACTCATACAGCAATTCAGTAATGTGGCAGGATACAAAATCAATGCACAGAAATTAATTGCTTTTTTTTTTAAGATTTTATTTATTTATTTGACAGAGAGACACCGTAAGAGAGGGAACACAAGCAGGGGGGAGTGGGAGAGGGAGAAGCAGGCTTCCTGCTGAGCAGGGAGCCCAATGTGGGACTGGATCCCAGGACCCTGGGACCATGACCTGAGCCGAAGGCTTAACGACTGAGCCACCCAGGCACCTGAAGTCAATTGCTTTCTTATACACTAACAGTGCAACTATAGAAAGAAAAATTAGAGAAACGATTCCATTTACAATAGCACCAAAAACCATAAGATACCTCAGAATAAACCTAATCAAAGAGGTAAAGGATCTATACTCTAAGAACTAAAGATTTCATTCTTTTTTATGGCTGAGTAATATTCCATTTGTGTGTGTGTGTGTGTGTGTGTGTGTGTGTGTGTGTGTGTTTGTTTCACATCTTCTTTATCCATTCATCAATTGATGGACATTGGACTGTTTTTTGGCTATTGTAGATAATGCTGTGATAAGCATTGGAGTGCATGTATCCCTTTATTAGTATTTTTGTGTTCTTTGGGTAAATACCTAGTAGTGCAATTGGATCATAGGGGAGTTCTATTTTTAACTTTTTGAGGAATTTCCATACTGTTTTCCAGAGTGGCTGCACCAGTTTGCATTCCCACCGAAAAGGCAAGAGGGTTCCCCTTTCTCTACATCCTCACCAACAGCTGTTGTTCCTTGTGTTGTTGATTTTAGCCATTCTGACAAGTGTGAGGTGATACCTCATTATAGTTTTGATTTGCATTTCCTTGATGATAAGTGATGTTGAGCTTCTTTTCATGTGTCTGTGGCCATCTGTATGTCTTCTTTAGAGAAATATCTTTTCATGTCTTCTGCCCACTTCTTTAATTGGATTATTTGGGTTTTTGAGTCTTGAGTTATATAAGTTCTTTATATATTTTGGATACTAACCCTTCGTTGGATATGTTATTTGCAAATATTTTCTCCCATTCCATAGGTTGACTTTTAATTTAGTTGATTGTTTCCTTCACTGTGCAGAAGTTTTTTATTTTTTTGTAGTTCCAGTAGTTTATTTTTGCTTGTTTTCCTTGCATCAGGAGACCTATCTAGAAAGAAGTTGCTATGGTTGATGTCAAGAAAGTTACTGCCTGTGTTCTTTTCTAGGATTTTTATGGTTTCAGGTCTCACATTTAGGTCCTCAATCTGTTTTGAATTTGTTTTTGTGTATGGTGTAAGAAAGTGGTCCAGTTTCATTCTTTTGTGTGTTGCTATCCAGTTTTCCCAACACCATTTGTTGAAGAGACTGTCTTTTTCCCTTTGAATGTTCTTTCCTGCTTTGTCAAAGATTAATTAACCATATAATTGTGAGATCCATTCTGGGTTTTCCATTCTGTTCCATTGATATATGTGTCTGCTTTTGTGCCAGTACCATACTGTGTTGATCACTACAGCTTTGTAATACAACTTGAAGTCCGGAATTGTGATGCCTCCAGCTTTGCTTTTCTTTTTCAAGATTGCTTTGGCTATTTGGGGTCTTTCATGATTCCATACAAATTTTAGGATTGTTTTTTCTAGCTCTGTGAAAAATGCTGGTGGTATTTTGATAAGGATGCATTAAATGTGTAGATTGCTTTGGGTAGTATAGACATTTTATCAATATTTGTTCTTCCAGTCCATGAGCAGGGAATGTCTTTCCATTTCTTTGTGTCTCTTCAGTTTCTTTCATCAGTGTTTTATAGTTTTCAGAGTACAGATCTTTCACCCCAAATGAGGAAATTTTCAAGAGTGAGAAGGGGAACTATAAATTAGGATGGTAACAGCCATAAACTATACAAACCAGAACATATGTTAACCCCATTTTTAACCATAACTTCTGGTTTCTAGAAACCTACTTTACCTAGGTCCTTGTACATGTTATCCTTAAAAATTACCACTCATATTATGGTAACATGAATATAGACATATTTTCAAAGTTATCAAATTGCATACATCAATTATATATATTAATTATGTGCAGTGTTTTGTATACCAATTAGACCTCGTTAAGGCTAGGCAAAACATGCCAGTACCAGGGCGCCTGCGTGGCTCAGTCGGTTAAGCGTCTGCCTTCAGCTCAGGTCATGATCCCAGGGTTCCGGGATCGAGCCCCGCATCAGGGTCCCTGCTCCAAGGGAAGCCTGCTTCTCCCTCTCCCACTCCCCCTGCTTGTGTTCCCTCTCTCGCTATCTCTCTCTGTCAAATAAATAAATAAAATCTTAAAAAAAAAAATGCCAGTCCCTGTTGAAAGACAAACTGTTACAGGCCCATAACAAAGTCACAAATCAAGAGTAAGAAGTTAGAAACTTTGATAGTGATTTGACAGTCATTTTATGTTTTTATTTTGTATGCCTTTTTTTACTTTCATTTTTTCCACTTTTCCTAGTTATTTTTCTTAGTCCTTGATGGGCTGGAAATTAAAAAAAAAAAAAAAAAAAACAAGATAGGCCCTTTTTCGCATACAGTAAGAAGCGCTGACCAAGAGTTTTTCTTTCCATAGCTTCAAGGATTCTTCATACTGGGCATCATAATGGAGTTTGTCATCTGCAGACCTGAATGTCATGACCAAGTTTAGGGCATCCCCAGGTACACAGTATCCTAAGTGGAAAACTCAGATGACCATAGTCATTCCTCCCTCTTTCTGTCTTCTTCCTCATACTCAGTCTACCTAAATATTTCTCAGTTCTGTCTTCTTTCTACCCTTCCTTGCTTTCTTATTTCATGCCCTCACATTCTCCCTCCTAGATCATTGCCATGGACTCTGCTGGATACTGCCTCTAGCTTCATTCCCTGCCCCCCCCCCCACTTCATCAATAAAAGTCCACCCAGTCAAGTGTGTGATCCTTGGATGGGGTGTGTCAGTATACTCTTTACATGACTTTGGTGAACATCCATCCTATATGTTAAAAAAGCCATAACATAATACAGAAGTCCCCATGCCCACTCCAGGTGATCTAACCGTTTCTTACTTTATTCTTTGCCTCCCTTCGCTTAACCAATGTACGGTTTATGGTTGCCCCCCAACATACAACACTTTTGTCCCTGGGACTTTTGCTCCAGTTGGGTCTCTGCCTGACCTCATTCCATCTCTTCACATTTTAAGACTCACCTCTGAACATGACAGGGCTACTATCTCTTTGAGATCTTGATTACGATTTTTTTTTAAGATTTATTTATTTATTAGAGCGCACAAGCAGGAGGGGCAGAGGGAGAGGGAGAGAGACTGTCAAGCAGACTCCGCCCCAAGTGCAGAGCCTGTTGCAGGGCTCGATCTCATGATCCTGAGATCACAACCTGAGCTAAAACCAAGAGTCAGTCGCTTAACTGACTGTGCCACCCAGGCACCGCAAGATCTTGATTGCAGTTTTTTTGGATAAATATGCAGAAGTGGAATTATGGATCTTGGTAGTTCTCTTTTTAATTTTTTGAGGAACCTCCATACTATTTTCCATAATAGCTGCACCATTTTACATTCCTACCAACAGTGTGCAGGGGTTTCGATTTCCACATCCACACTGATACTTGCTGCCTTTTTTTTTTTTTTTTCATATTAATCATCCTGACAGGTATGAAGTGATATCTCATTGTAGTTTTGATTTGTATTCCCTGATGATTAGTAATGTTGAACATTTTTTCTTATATATCTGTTGACCATTTGTAGCACTTTTCACTGTAGCCAAGCGTGGAAACAACTAAATGTCCATAGACAGATGACTGGATAAAGAAAAGGTAATACATACATACAATGGAATGTTAGCCTTTAAAAACAGGAATCCTGCAATATGTGAAAACATGGACGAACTTTGAAGGCAATAGGCCAAGTGAAATAAGCTAATCACAGAAAGACAAATACTGCATGATTTCATTTATATATTTATTTCTTTTCTTACCTGTGTAAAGGTGGATGGATGGTGATTATTCTCTAAATACCCCCTCAAAGATTTTGTTTGGTTGTCTGTTTTTTATGTTTTTATGTATGCCTGCAGGTTACACCATGTTATGGCTCCCTGTTCATTTCAATAGAACATGTATATTTATTTTATATTCCTGAGAAAGAAAGAAACTGAATGGCTCTTCCTTGTTTTGATTAGAAAAGCAAAAGAAGCCAAAGTAGGGTACGGTGCTCAGTGAGAAGGAAATCTCCAAGCAATTTCCACACTGGCCAGGGCATTTGGTCAGATAAGGTCAAAATCTGAAAGTTTTCCTCATCTATGTATCAATGGTATTATCAACGAATTACAGTTATAGTGAAAGAGTCACTAAAATCTGAGATTCAAGGGGCAAGACATGAGCAGAAGGCTGCTCAGCTGCATCTACCTCCGAAAGAAAGGGCATGTTGGTAATAGAGGATTTACTAGATTTGCCACCTTAAAGTTAATAGGCTAGAGAAAGGGAAGTGTTAACTGTAATGAAAGGGTGCAATACAACATGTCAGTGGATTCTTGGGCCATCATTCAAGAAACGGGAACTTCCTCACTTAAGAATATACTTTCCTGCTCTCCTTTCCTTTCTTCCTTATAAAAGGATAACTGCTATTTATTGACTATGTCAACAGAAGAGAAGTGAACTGAAGTAGGGATTGAATAAGTAAACTTAAATAAGTAAACTTAAATATCGTCAAGGAGTCTGCAGGGAGATGACATGGACTCCTTGGCAATTAGTGGTAGCAGGAGTTAGGAGAGGCAGAGAAAATGCAGATATAACAGAATCAAATCCGGTATTTAATCTCATATAATCTTTCTAAAGGTCAATTGTCTCTTAAAAATGTAACTTTTTGAATGTACATTGAAAAATGTAACTTTCAGTTCAGGAAGTGTATCTTTTTAGTGCCAAGCCTGCTAAATCCATGTATAATTCTGAAGAAATGTAGCACCTTGTAACTGCAATCAAAGGAGCTTACAGCAACATTTTCCTTGTATGTGATCAGAGCTGTGTCAAAGCTATATGATAAATATTACCTGTGGATGTTGGAGAGGGCAAATAAGCCACTGTTGTTAAGAGATTTAGTTGGTAAAAAAATTTGTGAAGATGATTGATATATAAATCGAGAGCCTTAAAAATTTGTGTTAGATACTCAACATTACTGATTTTTAGGAAAATGCAAGTAAGTGCACATGAAGACCGCAATGAGGTACCACCTCACACCCATTAGGATGGTTCTGGTTAGTTAGGGCCACTATGACAAAATACCACAGGCTGGATGGTTAAACAACAGAAATTTATTTCTTCCAGTTCTGAAGGCTAGAAACAGTGTGTTGGCCATTTGGATTCTTCTTAGGCTGCTCTCCTTTGCTTGCAGATGGCCATTTTCTTGATGTGCCTTCACATTGTCCTTTCCTCTGTGCGCACATGTAATAGAAAAATCTCTGTACTTCCTCCTCTTCTTATAAGGACACCAGTCCTATGGGATTAGGACCCCACCCTCATCACCTCACTTAACCTTAGTTACATCCTTAAAGCTCCCCCATTCAAAATAGTCATGTTGGGGGTTAAGTCTTTAACATAGGAATTTGTGTGTGTTTCTTGGTGGGGGGGTGACACATAATTCAATTCATAACAATCTTATTGTTTACAATAGCCCCAGATTAGAAATAATTCAAATAACCACCAATATGAAATCAACTAAACACATCCTTATACGAGGGAATGTGTTTACATGTATATTAATATGGAAAGATGCCACAATATAGTGAGATGAAAAAAGATGTATGCATGTACATGCGATAAATGCAACGTATATAGTACCATCTCATTTTGTAAATATAGAAAAATGCATCCACAAATACATTGTTAAATTTCTCTCCCTTTCTCTGTACCAAAAATGATCATCAGGAAAGATCATAAAGTAAAGCTAGGAATAAATTTATTGGATGGTGGGGGTTATGATTGATTTTTCCTTTTTACCTTAAAATTATGTTATTGCCTGAGTATTTGTATATGAGCATATTTTATTTTTTTTTAATTTTTATTTTTTTTAAAGATTTTTTTATTTATTTATTGAGAGAGATAGTGATAGAGAGCATGAGAGGGGGAGAGTCAGAGGGAGAAGCAGACTCCCTGCCGAGCAGGGAGCCCGATGCGGGACTCGATCCCGGGACTCCAGGATCATGACCTGAGCTGAAGGCAGTCGCTTAACCAACTGAGCCACCCAGGCGCCCCTGTATATGAGCATATTTTAATCATAGATTCCCCCAAATAAAGTTATTTTCATTTTTTTTAAATTACAATTGAAAATGCAATTTACAAAGAATTAGAATCTTTAAGGCTTAAAAGGTAATCTGAAATAAAGAGGCTAAGGAATCTACTGGCTGTTTTTCAATATCCCCCTAGGTTAGTACCAAAACCCAGAGGCTATGAATTTTGACTCCTAACCACTGAGTTTTCTACACATATATCTGTTCCCTGCATTTTTTCATGAGGCAGTATTCTTCAGAAAATCTTATCCTTAATGCTAAGAAAATGATCACTCTTGTGCCTGCTAAGAGGTAAGTGGCACAGGCCTGACCCTGTAGTAAGCCAGCATTCGGCGGGCTCTCCCCGGCTCCGGGAAAGACTGGCGCGCTGTACGACTTCTCTTCTTGGCGTCCAGGTGCTGCTAGAATGGGTTGTCTCCTACCCTGCAAGGCCAACTGACCTTTGATTCGCCCACTGGCAGCCACCCAGTCCTACCTGCAAGCTGGTCCACCAAATGGAGGGCGTCCTTGGCCTCCCAGGCCCCAGGGCTGAGAGACAGCCCTAAAAGCAGAGTGGGAGCCAGCTTCCAAAGGACAATGGGGTGGGGGGAGGGGGAGGAGGGATGACTTCGAATGGTGTCCCCAGGGTCCTCTCCACAGCTCCACCCCAAGGTCTGCGTCCCCTCTCCGGTCTCTGGCTGCCTCCTGCCCGGCTGTGCCGCTTGCTGGCCTGGTGCTCTGGCGCCCAGGGGTTCTGTGAGCTACCTAAAAGCCTTTAATAAGTCCCCTTCTGCTCAACCTCGAGACGGACAATTCTGTGATCTGCCACTAAGAATCCTAACTGAATCAACTTTTATGTTTGAAAATGTTTCTTCGGTTCTTGTCTTTGAATAATAGATTCCCTGGGTATGAAATGCTAGCTTCAGGTACATTTTCCCTCAGACTTTCTTTATGATTCCATTTTCTTCTTGCGACTTATATCCCTGCTTCTCATTCCCTAGTAAATCTGTTTCTTCTCTCTGGAAGTTTTACCAGTTTTTTCCTTATCCTAAGTGTTCTGAAATGTGTCTTCCATTTATCTAGTGTCACTTGATGTTGTTTTTCCTTTGTCCTACTTAGCACTCAGTGAGCCCATTCAGTCTGACATTTACTGCAGAGAAAGTCTGCTCTGCTCTCCTTGGCATGTTGCCTTCCATCCATTCTCTGTGGTGCCTTCTAGATCTCCTCCTTGACTGGTACCAGAACTTCCTCACCTATCCTACATAGTTTAAAAATTTCTTTCATACTCTTTATGACTTTATTTTGTCACTGCATAATTATGCCCTATCTCTGTGCTTCCCAAACTTCCAAACTTCCATGTGCATACAAACCACCTGGGGATCTTAGTATCAATGAAGATTCGGATTCCTCTTGGGTGGTGGGACCTGAGCATCTGCATTGCTGAGGAGTTGGTGGAGATGCCAGGGCTGCTGGTGTGCAGCCCGTGCTTTGCATAGAAAGCCTCTGGGCGACATGGGAGGTGTTGCCGGTACTGAATGTGCACTGGGAGCACAGGGACTCCACAGTCAGCCAGCCTGGGGATCTCCCTCCCCCACTCACTACATATGACCTTGGGAAAACTGAGCTAATCTCTTTGAGAATCTGCTTTTCCCTCTACGAAATAAAGATACTTGTCCCCACGGTTCAGATTTCCTGCCGTGACTGTGATATTTAGCCTGCACACACCACGGGGGGCATGAAGTGGACAAAGGACAACCCTGGGTTTCTGCTGTCAGGGGTAGGCTTGAATCATACCAGACAGACAGTGTCCTGGCTTTGCCCCGTGGGGAGAGATCTATTCTCAGCTCGACCTCAGCCATGAAGTTGTTCATTGAGTTGAAGGGATTGGAACAAAACCCCCACACCTGTTTCATCCCCACACAGATACAATTCCCATCCATAGGATAGGAACAAGCACACTCAATTTCAATGGAGGCAACCTTCAGGGTCAGCCACACAGATACAGTAAATCATTCTGTGATTAATGGAGTATGTTGAAAGAACAGATTTCTGGGGCACCTGGGTGGCTCAGTCATTAAGCGTCTGCCTTCGGCTCAGGTCATGATCCCATGGTCCTGGGATTGAGCCCTGCATGGGGCTCTCTGCTCAGCTGGAGGCCTGCTTCTCCCTCTCCCACTCCCCCTGCTTGTGTTCCTTCTCTTGCTGTGTCTCTCTCTGTCAAATAAATAAAAAGTCTTAAAAAAAAGAACAGATTTCTGTTAAAAACATAAAGGCAGTACTTCAAGTGGAAATTGTGAAAAGTCATGAGCAGATAGTGAAGATAAGGGCCTGGTGTTTGGAGGCAAATCTTCTTGCCCTAAAACCATTTGACAGTTATGGTTATTCTGAACAGAGGGAATGAGAAAGGAAGAAAGGAAGTCAACATTGAGTAGATCTTTCATGCCAGAAAATACTGCAAATATTTTTTGCAATATTTTGCAAATATTATCCTGGGGTCCACTCTGATATGGGGTTCACCACAGGTGACTTCAGCTCCTCTGTCTTAGATACAAAGGATAAGTAGCCTCAAGCAGCAAAATGAGAGGACAAATTGGCCCACACATGTTTTAAAATTTTTTCCAGTATTAATAGAGTTATAGATTTGTGTTTGGTTATCATCTTGCTGTTGATAGACAAACATTTGGTTACAATTTTGCTGTTAGGAGGCCAATTTGCATTTGTTAAATCAAATACAAAAAGAACAGTAGAGCAAAATATCACTGGACTCATAAGAATAAATTTTATCCTTATTAATTCTCATGAAATTTATCAGAAAATTGCTTAGTGGGGCACCTTGGTGGCTCAGTCAGTTTAGCATCCGACTCTTAATTTTGTCTCAGGTCATGATCTCTGGGTCCTGAGATTGAGCCCCAAGTGGGCATGGAGCTGCTTGGGGTTCTCTTTCTCCCTGTCCCTCTGCCCCTCCCCTGCCATGCTTGTGCGTATGCTCTCTCTCACACACGCTTGCTCTCTCTCTGAAGGAAAGAAGGAAAGAAAGAAAAAGAAAAATGTTTAGTATTTTATTAGCCATGCCAGTATCTTTCCAGAAGGGAGTCATGAATTACATTTCACAAAAAAATTCTGTTCCAGTGAGGTTTGGGGAAATTTTTCTTTGGTTAAGGATCTTCACCAGTTTCCTTAATGAAGAAAAAGGAAGAAATCTGAAAGTGGACTCCACACAATATAAGGCATAGTTTGCAGTAAAACAGTTAAAAGGACTTTTCCGCAAGAATTGCCTTAAGTCGTTTTCTCTTGGTGGGAAGGGTTACAGGAGAGTACAACTATATATTTCAGTCAGGGTTCAACTTTTCAGAGAAAACTGTGATATTGTGATTTATAATAATAAATCTATATTTGGTCTTAGTCCAAGGCTCCTGGCTCATAGCTCCTAAAACCCTTTGAATTTCCTGTGATGGAGAGTGATAAAGATGTCTTTTATGTTATGTTAATGAGGTAACTTTTGGACTCCACCTAAGGACAGGGGCTGGTTGTTAGGAGAACCAACCTTTTGATTAAAGAGCTGGGACATGCCAGGGCGCCTGAGTGGCTCAGTCAGTTATGTGGTTGCCTTCCGCTCAGGTCATGATCCCAGAGTCCTGGGATCCAGTCCTGCTCCATGCTTAGAAGGGAGTCTATTTGTCCCTCTCCCTCTGCCCCATTTATGCACGTGCTCTCTCTCTCAAATAAGTAAATAAATAAAATCTTTAAAAAAAGAGAAAGAGCTGGGACTTTCAGGCCCACCCCTGACTCCAGAGATGAGAGAGGAGCTGGAGATTGGTTGAGTTCAATCCTCAATGGTCAATTATGTCTATGTAATGGGGCCTCCGTAAAACCCCAAAAGGATGGAGTTTAGAGAGTTTCTGGTTTGACGAATGCAGGGAGGTGCTGGAGAGGGCATGGACACTCTGTGCCCTTTCCCCATGCAACTCTTTCATCTGGCTGTTCCTGAGTGCTATCCTTTTATAATAAACACAAATGATCTGGTAAGTAAAATGTTTCTGTGAGTTCTGTGAGCTGCTCTAGTAAGTTAATGGAACCCAAGGAGGGAGTCATGGGAACCTCTGATTTCTAGCCAGTTGGTCAGAAGCACAGGTAACAACCAACCTGGGTTTGTGACTGGCATCTGAAGTGGGGAGGGCCGTGCATTCTTGTTGGACTGAACCCTTAACCTATAGACTCTAATGTTCTCTCCAGGTGTCAGATAGTGTCAGAATTGAACTGAATTTTCAGACATCCTGCTGGCATCCAAAAATTGCTTGGTTTGTGTGAGAAGTCCCAACCATACATTGGAATTGGGTCCACGAACCCACAAGAAGATGAAAGGGCACCTCATAACATGTCTTCAGTAGGGCAGTTTCTATCCAGGTAGGCTACCAGCTACATCAGAACATATGTAAAATGTCCAGCATTTAAAGTGAGCTCAGATCTACATTTTGTTCTTTCTTTCCTGTAAACTACACTCATATTCCTTTCCTTCCTCCCCTTCCGAGCTAGACTTATTTACCATAGTATTTCAGGACTGAAGAGGTTCTACCTAGTCACAACAATCTTTGTAACCTACTAGCATTTACCTCAATATATTTAAAAGAATACAAAGCCCTAAAAAAAAAAAAAAAAAAAAATACAAAGCTCTAATTCCTCTTTTAGAGAGGGCACCTGACTGGCTCAGTTGCTAGAGCATGGGACTTTTGATCTTGGGATTGTCAGTTCAAGCCCCATATTGGGTGTAGAGATTACTTAAAAATGAAATCTTTAAAAATAAATAAATTTCTTATTTAGAAATAAGATTAAAATGCAAGTAAGTAGGATCAAGACCACACAGTGTTGATGAGTTTTTTTTCACCAAGCAAATATTTCAGATCTTTTTCTCTTTGAGGACTCAAGCAAAAACAAAACAAAACAGAAAAAACAAAAAAACCACAAACAATAACAACAACAAAACATATACCTGAAAGGAAAGAGTAGTATACTTCGTTGGAAGAAGAAATAGCAACATAAATTGGGGCAATTGCATGGCCCCAAAAGAACATTTTCCAGCTTCACAATTGGGCCCTTGTTAGTGTCATTTCTACTCAGATCAAAAACAGTGAGAGATAACAAGAGAGAGAAGGCCTTCTAGTCCTCCCCACTATGTTCATCCAAAAGCAGGCTAAGGGAAAGCAGGAGAAAAGGATCAAACCTGAATTTTCTAGAACAATGAAAGGTATTGATAGGGTTAGAGAGGAATGACTTATAATTAGTAAGGCCTGGCTCTAAACTACACTTGCTTTATAGAACTTCTCTAAACTCCAGTTTCCTGCAAAATGGAGCTAATAATATAGCTCACAAGGCTGACAAATGATTCAGAGCTTAGGCTGGTGCCTTGGATATAGCATTGTATCAGTTAGCTATTGATATATAACAAAGATGTCCCAAATTCAGTGGCATGACAGCAGTAAGCTTCATTCTCATCCGCACAGGTCTAGAGTTGACTAAGGTGGTAACTTCAAGCCGCCAGTGTGCAGGGAAGCTGAGCAGGCTCTGATGCACATGTCTCCCTTCTCCTGGCACCAGTGGGCCCCCCAGGGCATGTTCTAATGACAATGACAGAAGCACAGTCATGGGAGCATGATTCAGGCATTTGCTTATGTAATCGTCACTAACATCCTGTTGGCCAAGCTCAGCACCGATGAAGCAGTGGGAGGCAAGGGAAAGGTGTTTTTCTTTTTTTTTACAGTCAACTCTCTGTTTACATTAATTTATTTCCTTCCCATATGCAAAACACATTCATCCCCATCCCAAGATCCTCTAGAAGTCTCATCTAATCACAGCATCAGATTCAAAGTCTAGAGCCTTGTGATCTACATCAGATCTAAATGTAGCTTTTCTTGATCCAGAGGTCTCTTAATAAAATGACAAGTTATCTGCCCAGTACACATCCAACATACAAACACACACCAGGGATGGGAGAAGTAATAACTCCCATTAGAAAAGTGAACAGTTTTCCCACACTGATTCCTACCAGAGGAAAGCAAGTCCCAAGAACTTTCTATATCTCAAATGATTTCAATCTTTAGTTCAGGCCGGCAGTGCTTTTCCCAATATGGTTCTTCTCAAAAACATTCGAAGTTCCAAACATCGTGGCACCAAAATCTATGACACCCGTAATTCTTTTTGAGACATGCCTCTCTCTCTCTCTCTCGAGACTCAATTACAGATAGTTTGGCGGTTTCAGGCATCTATAGACCAAAACCTTAATCTTTGTAGGAACTCTTTTGTCGGCGTAAGAGGATCTAGTAGGCACCTTAATCATTTCAGGAGTCTCAGCAAAGGGCCATACAACCACAGTCTTCAATTCATCTTTACCCTGAGGCAGTAGCTTACAGGCAGTTCCCTGAATTTGTTCTTTTCCTTAACACTATGTCATCATGGCTGTATGGTTTTGATGAGAAATAGTTTCATTTTCTACTCCCACTCCCACTGACATGTATTTTTTTTAATGTATTTATTAAACAGAACCTGATTTTTCTACATGAGTAAGGGATGACCACCCATACCATCATTCTTCAAAAAGTATATTGGAAGTGCATGGAGCCCTTCAGATGCAGACTTTGGTCCTCTAAATGAATTGTCAGACCATGGTGAAAGCTCAGATAACACAGGGAATTTACAAAGAATCCCAGAGATTCTGCAACAGGAGCAAAATGAGTGATTGCCCTTCAGGCACATGATCTGTTCTTGGTGCTGGTCTTCCCAGTGCAATAAGAGAAACCTAATAAAGAGTTTCAGAAGATATTCATGGACTAATTCACTGTAATATAGTGAGCATTATTGATGAATGAGAACCACCACCAGTGATTACACCTGGAACCTCGGTGTGAGGAGAGCAATTAGCAGCTGCTCAATTAAAAAATCTGAAGGAAATGAATGTTCATAATGGATGCCATGCAATTATGTGAAACTCTACCTTCTCACAATATCAGTAGGGATTAGAAAATTATTCAGCATCATCAGTAGGCCTTTCTGGATTGACATATAGAACTGTGAATTATGAAGTTAAATAGAATTACCTGGAATCATGCTTTCGATCCTGTCTTTGCTATTCCTGGCACACAAAAGTTGGCTTCTGATTTCCTCTCAAGTGTGATGAAAAGTCTAATCATCGATACTCCACACACCAGCCCCATACAACTATAGGCCATTCCTGAATCCACTTCTGATTCTTTCTCAATTCCCTGTGGCCTCCTTTAGCCCTTCATTATCTCTGACCTGGATATGACAGTTGTTGCTAGTCCATCGACCTTAGTTCTTATTCCCTTGTCTTTCAAAGCCTTGTTTCAATGCCGTCTCCTCCCTAAAGCCCTTCCTAATTACATTGCTCAGAATTACTACCTTTACATAGGGCTCTGTTTATCCCTCATTTGGGGATAATCACCATGTAATGCGTTTTACTACAGTCTGATATATTAAAGTCTGCTGCCCATATTGGACAATAAGCTTCCTGAGGTAGCATATGGGCTTTATCCCATTTTATCCCTTGCACATGATGTTCATTGTTCTAGATTCTGTTCTATGCAAAACTAACATTTGAATCATTTGCAAAATGATCCTCACTTACCAATATACTCAGACACAAGTTAGACAAATATGCCTGTCATCCTATTGACCTAACTCAGCCCTTTATTTTTCTAATCCATAGTCCTACCGTCAATCTTATTATCTCTAAGCCCTTCAGAACAATCTTCCTAAATAATTTCAAGCCAAATATTCCAATTAGAATACTGCTAGCAATAGTAGTCAAAGGGACTCTGAAGTATGCACTAGATTATTATGAAAATACATAACTATGGATATGCTCATATGTGTATATGTAGGTAGAAGATTTTTAAAAATTTCTGAGGCTAGCTACAGATGGCTGATGAATATATCAGAGTAGAAAAAGCATAAAAACTTATTTATGAAACAAATTAATTAAAGAAGAGCTATTCCTGAATACTTATTTGATTGCTATATGGTATCTTGTACATATATTTTATGAAGCCAAAGATGAGTAAGACTGGCTTGGAAATCACTGAATGTAGGTTTTAATTGAGCATGCATTTTCTTTGTAAAGGTCAGATGAGATGAACAAAAACGTTTTCTAAAACAATTTACATGTGAAAACTGAAGTTGAAGGCTTTATCACTCCATATTTTATATTTGGCCACCCAAAAATGCAAGCAACACTTAATAGTTGAAGAGAATTTTCAAGATTTTATGTGATGATCTCAACTGGGGAGGTGAGAAAAGTTGGGATCAGTCTAATCATGGTGAAGAATTCTCTAAAGAATTGATGCAATTATCTCACCAAAGAAGGAAAGGGAAAACCGTATTGGACATATTTAGTTCTAGATATTGAGTTCATTTTTGTTTAAAATTTATGGTGAATGTGAGATACATTTGATATGATGAGCACAACCTAGGCATAAAAAAAATGATGAGTACAAGGTGCCTAAATCTTACTGAAATTGATCCTCCTGAGTAAGAGCAATCACTTGAGCCCCTACTTTTTGTAAGTAGTTCTTAAGGGTGCATGGATCACTGAGGGAAAACCTCACATCTCCAATATTCTGAAGCTGGAAGGGGGAGCTTTTTAGATCACAGAATGAAGTTGTTGCAGTTGACAGGCTATAGGCCCGTGCCTAGAATTCCAGCTCTGCTGTTCTGTGCCCCTCTGTTTGCTTCGTGAATAGGATCCTTGGGAAGGGGAGCTGCCATTACTGAGTCCCGGTCTTGGAGGTGATGTTAATCGTGCATCCTTCACCAGTTTCATGACCTTTAGTGAAAAGTTCCCCAGATGTGACAGGGGCAGAAGAACTGGGTGAGGGTGGGCAGTTGCTGCCAATATTTCCACTTGGTCCCTTGCTGCTTATCAAGTAAGTCTCTATTCCTTTTTCATTTTTTTAAGTGCCTGGAATTGGATACCCAATTCTATTGTTAGATCTGAGTTAGAGAAAAGCCACAGGAAACTTTCTGGCTAGCTTAAAGAAGGTATTCCTAACAATAATTATCTTAATGAAGGTGGGATAGGTATATGTTGTCAGTTGGTATAACTGCGAATTTTAAATCCATTTCCCCTTTGGTTGTTGTTCAAGTGTCTCTCATTGCTTTTAAGTTAATAATCTTCTGACATCTCCCTTTACATCTCTGCTCTGTATTCATTTTATCATAGATCTCCACCAGAGAAACCTATCCAGTGCCTGAATGAGTCTAAATCCTGGTGCAATATCCTAAATTCCTTGATACATTAACAATTTTTTTTTTTTTTTTTTTTTTGTATTCCTACTGTTTATTCCTCAGGACTGGGGACTGTGGTTTTCCCTTTCTTTGATCATTCTAAAGCACTTCCTTGTTCAGTAGCGTTCTCCATCCACCCCACACCCAAAGGACAGAACTATCAAATGGGTTGCTTAACGCATTCTGTTCACACCCGTACTATCTTCAGATCTTACTGATTCTATTTCAGGAAAATATCTATTTCCCCTCCCTCATTGCCACCACTCCATGCTTTTCCATATTCCCTGACTCCTCCTCCTAACTCTCCTCACTAATTCCAACAGGATTGTTCCAATCCCTATGCCACCCACCATTGGTATTGTTAAAATACAGACATAATTGGGACGCCTGGGTGGCTCAGTTGGTTAAGCGACTGCCTTCGGCTCAGGTCATGATCCTGGAGTCCCGGGATCGAGTCCCGCATCGGGCTCCCTGCTCGGCAGGGAGTCTGCTTCTCCCTCTGACCCTCCCCCCTCTCATGCTCTCTCTCTATCTCATTCTCTCTCAAATAAATAAATAAAATCTTTAAAAAAAAAAAAGAAAAAAAAATACAGACATAATTATGTTATTTCACCATATTAAGGCTTTTGATTTTCCCATTTCTTCAAAACAAAATTGAGAATAAAGTATTTTGTATAGTAGGAAAAGCTATTCATAACTTGGCTCTATCTTTCCACCATTTCTTTCCACTTCCCTGCTTGTGCCCTTATCTCTAGTCACCTGTACTTACTCCCAGTTTCCAAAAATATAACTTGCTTTTGTTCAAGCTGTTCCTGCTTCTGAGATACCCTATGACTACTCAAAGCACCTCCAATCCCTAGATGTATATATTGAATTAATATCCACCCTTCCAGACCCTCCTATTACAGGATAAATGTTTCCCCAGGAAGCATTCACAATGTGCTTTGTATTCTCTTTGTTGTGTGTTAGTGTCTTGCAATTAATTTTAAGTATAATGTGTTCTAAATGCAAACATGTGTTACTGCAATATAAAGTGACTATTGTTTAATCAAATTTTGGATTCCCCTTACTAGGTGAACAGCAATAAGAATGGGGCCAAAAGATTTCTAAAGACCCCTTTATGGACATTTATTCAGTTAGTCTGCAGTTTATTAAGAACTTATATATACCGCGTGGTTTTGTTTTTGGTTTCTTTTGTTTTAAAGATTTATTTATTTTAGAGAGAGAGACACACACACAGTGCATGAGTGGGAGGGGCAGAGGAAGCGGTAGAGAATCTCAAGCAGACTCTGCCCTGAGCATGAGATCATGATCTGAGCCTTAACCAAGAGCCAGACGCTTAACAGACTGTTCCACCCATGTGCCCCTCAAGTGTTTTCTAGTAGGCCAAGAATACACAGATGAACAAGACAAAGTCTCTATCCTTATGAGGTTAACATTCTGAGGAGGGGTATTGAAGTGGAGACAACTAAAAAAATAATCACATAATATAATGTCATGTATGGAGAGAGATTTTTTTAAAGGAATAAAACAGCATAATAGGAGAGTGATAGAGCATCCAGCGAAGGCTTCTCGAGTGGTAACATAGGAGAAGAGAGCTAAACCAAGTGAGAGCTCTCACCAAGCGTGGGAAGATCCAGGGAAGTTGAAGTGCGAAGGCCCTGTGGCCGGAATGGGCTTCCTGCATTCAGGTACAAGTCAGCAGACCCATGCATGTGGAGTGAAGTGAGTGAGGGGAGAGCGGTATTAGAGGAGGCAGGAGGTGAAGGCTAGACGGAACATCTTGAAGGGCTGTGTAAGGCGATGGATGAACTGACTGTACTGGGATTGTTCAGACCGAGTGCTGGAGGAGTTGGGGGCTAAGCACTGTTTCAGGCTTACACTTCCAGGCCTTCCCAAAGGCAAGCACTAGAGTATCTACAGTGACTCCCAAGAAGAGCACCTCCCAGCGTTTGGTCCTTTTTCTGCCTCAGTGGTTCACAGATCGACTAAGCCTCTGGAATGAGAGGTGGGGGAAGTTAGCGGAGCCTCAGCCAATCTTCCCATTTGACCACAGCTTGCCAATAGATAAGCTGTTGTTTTGGAGCCTAAAACCGTGTTCTAAAATGCTATCATGTAGGGGTCAAACAAGCTGGAAAGCTTGTTAAAAATACAGATTTCCGTGTTCCTCAACATTCACAAATACAAAATATATAATTAATGAGGGCCTACTATACGTATCTGGTGAAGGAAGGCAATATGTTCATTCTCATCATCTGTTGGTACAAATAAGGAGCCCTCTAAGGAACCATGACTATAGATTAAAAGTTGCCAATGGCAGCTGTTTTTTTGGTAATGGTAGAATGTATTTCCTATGCTTTCATTGCTATTACTCTTCTAAATAAGTTAGGGGCTCTTGTAATAATAAACTCTTAGAAGTGGCTTTGTTCAAGAGTTTCCAGCCATAGGTATTCGTGTGCCTATTTTCTATTTCCAAGTCTCACGGAACTCACTCTTTTCTGGGTCCAGCTGGGCCCAGAGATAAGGAGGTGTTTGGCAGACTGGTGTAACGGCCCCAGTGCTGAGGTTAAGTGAAAAGGGCAGTGACAGATGTTTTCCCTGAGATGCAAGACTCTGTTTTGTTACAGTTGCCTTCCTCTTGTCATCTGCATCTGTTAGAGTGGTCAACCCAGTGACAGACAAGAAGTAAATGCAAGATTAACAGATCTATTCTTGAGCAACTGATCTTGCATATCACGACTGCAGCAAGCTGTCGTTCTGTATGTCCCCAGTCTCTTGACCTTGGCACTCCCTCCCACGCTGCAATCCTGCTGACCTCTTAGCTTCTCCGTAAAAGAATAATGCTAGCTTGCTGTCTAGCTCAGTGTTTTCCATGAAGTGCCACAATTTGTGAGATAGGGACTTGGTGTTTCAAGTGCATTTCTTTCCCTAACTTGTTGAGGTGGGTCTGGTTGGCCAAGGGGCAAATCCTAGTTTTTTTTGGGCTTAAAAGTGCAGTTAGAAATACAGGTACCACCCTACCACAAGCACCATGATGATATGAAATGGCAAAAAGGATAAAGAACAAAAATGATGGAAAATCTTTACCACAGAAAGAGTGGTCACATTTGTTTCCTGTGTGAATGGTCCAGCAATTTCAAAATCTGAGATACTCCAACTAGTTAACCCATGACCAGTAAGACCTCACATGTTCATCTAATGAGAAAATGTCCTTTGGACTTTTTCCTGCAGCTTTGCTTATTTGCTTTTGTTTATATGTAATGATGAAATAGTCTTTGATTCATTCCACTCTGTGACAGTTTCATAAGGTGTTAAGGCAATGATTTGCTTTCAAAGTCAGTGTAGTTATCCTAGAACAGTAAAGAAATTATCTGTCACAATTTCAAGCATTGATCTTTCCATAAACCTAATTTTAAATATTCATTATTTTATCAATTCCTTTCTCTTTATTAAAACACATTCCCTCTTTCTTACATCAAACAGAACTTATTTGTCAGAACAAAACTAATAGGGATACCTTTATTTACAAGATATTTGGTAGAATAGAAAAAAACAATTCTTTAGTAGATCAGTTTATCCAACGACATTTTTCATCCCTTGCTTAAGGATATAACCACCCAGACAAGCATATGAGGGGGAGGTTCGGGTCTAGGCATTCAATCACTCTTCCCCTAAAACTCATTTGTTTGCAAATGCCATATTTTATACACATCAGTCTTGAAAAATAAATGGAATTTTTTTTTTAAGATTTTATTCATTTATTTGTGTGAGAGAGAGAGAGAGCACAAACGGGGAGGGGGAGCAGCAACCAGAGGGAGAAACAGGCTCCCGCTGAGCAAGGAGCCCCACACGGGATCGTGACCTGGGCCAAAGGCAAACTCTTAACCGACTGAGCCATCCAGGTGTCCCTGGAATTTTCTTAATTTGGTTGATCTTTCTGGCAGCAAAGACAGAAGGAAGATAAAACATATTTACAGCAGAATGCTGTAAAAAAAAAAAAAGAAAGAAAGAAAATACTTGGGGTTTGGAAAAGGGTACTCTGCCATGGCCAGGAGCACAAGAGACATTAAACATGAATTTGAAAGTCTTTCCTGATTTCATCCTAGTGCATATGTAAACCCTGCATGGGGAAAACTCCAAAGCCTTCTAGAAATTAAGAAAGAGTTCATATCCTAGAGGGCCCTAAATGTCAAACTACAGAACAAAAATTGTTAAGTCGCTCCCCCCGCCCCGCCCTACCTTATTCCTGGGAGATCTATTCCAACACCGCCAGTGATGCCTGAAACCATAGATATTAATAAACCCTGTATAGGCCATGTGATTTTCCTGGACATACATACCTGTGGTAAAGTTGCATTGATAAATTAGGCATGGCAAGAGATTAACAAGTATAACTAATAACAAAATAGAGCAGTTATAACAATGTACTCTGATAAAAGTTATGTGACTGGTCTCTCTCAAAATATTATACGGTGTTCACCCTCATTTTTGTGATGATGTGAGATGATAAAATGCCAATGTGGTGAGACAAAGTGAGATGAATCATATAGGCAATGTGACGTAGTATTAGGCTACTTCTGCCCTTCCGATGATATGTCAGAAGGAGGGTCATCTGCTTCCGGACCATGGTTGACCAAGGGTAACTGAAACCGCGGCCAAGGAGGGACCACTGTACTACTGTCTACAACTTTTGGGCTCTTTATTTTTAATTCCATTATTTTAGTTGAACATAATCCTAGATTTACCTGTGTATTCCTTTTGCTCTCCCTTTATACTATTGCTAAAGTAAATCTGGGTAGTGCTCATTAAAACAGGCAGACAAAAATAACTAAAGAATATATACATACTTATTCTGTTCAGTGTAATCAGCTCAATCTATTTATCTTTCAATATGTAACACACACAGGTCTGTTGTTTTTTCATGTGGTTTACTCATTGTGGTATAATTAAAAATAAATGGAATTGACAAGTGTGGAAGAGGTTAGAATAGAAGAAAAATCTGCCTTTAAGAATGTCAACAGCTCTCTTGTTTATTTATTGATAGCTGCTACCTCTTGTTTCAAAATTTCCTAAGAAGTTTTTGTAAACAATCCAAATCTGTTTCTTGTACAATATTCAGAAGGAAAATTTTTTCTCAAAGAACAGATTTGGAAAAAGTGCTTGAGGACCCTGATTTTTATTGCAATGTTAATTGGAGAAACAGGGAACCTCTCAAGAATGAAAGCAGGATTCATTTCATAAATGGACAGTCACAAAACTCTGTCATGGTTTATATTCCCCCAAGACTGTTGTCCCCACGATTAGCCTGTTATTTTACAACTTTGTACAGTTCGTCCTCAGGAAAGCTTAGGATGATGTCTAAATCTAAACGATAGATTCCTTCAGCTGCTAAGAAGCTGAAGCGGGCAAGTGTTTTCCAGTTATAAATATCTGTGTGTGTGTGTTTCCTGGTGACTATACTTTGGATCTACTTACTTCATTGCACTTAACTTGCTATATTGTAATTTGTCTGTCCTATATTTACTTTTTAACAAGATTAGGAACTCTAAGAATATGCACTTTCATCTTTATATCCCCAGTGTCTAGCAGGGCCTGATACGTAGAAAGTGCTTGACGATGCCTAGTAGAAAGTGGTCAGTTTAATAAAATGGACATTCAATCAGAAAAGTTCAGTTTAACCAGTTATGTATAGACTTCATGCACAGAGTTTCTTTACAAGTAATAACAAACAGTGGGTGACATCTCAGGATGTGGTTGTCTCTCAGCTCAAATTCCTACCGAGAATTGAAGACGCTCTTCCCCTGAAACAAACTGGCTCTCCTCACCTGCAAGCTTTACACGGGAAAGAAAATTAAGGACTCCAACCCCCAACTCCTTGGGAATTCACTGTTGTTGAAATAGCCATGAGTTTGTTCAAACCATCATTGTCAGTAGTCTCATACAGAAATAGAGTCACAAAGAGTAATAGAAAGTAAATAGTGTATTCCTCTTAGTTGATGACTGTCAACAAGGATTTTTTTCTACCATTTCTAGATGTTTTTTGTAATTTTGTGCAACCACTTTTATTCAATTTATCTTTTCCCCCTTTCTTGACATACTTTGCAGTTGCTAGAAATCATAGTGAAAGAGAAAAGGAAGAGGAAAAACCCCATTGAACAAGACAGGGATGTACCTGGATTAGTCATTTGGGTCCCCTACCTATCTTGAGGCAGGCTGTGTTCACAAAAATCCTGAAAGCTAATTACATTCCCTTCTGTTTTTTTACTTTTGAGTATGTTTAAATTTTCATTAGTAAAAGATGCTGCTGATATATATATATATATATATATATTTTTTTTTTTTTTTACCTTGTACAACAGTACCTAACTTCGACCCCTCTGACACATTTTCCAGAAGAATTTTTCAGAGTTTTCATTCCTTTGTAGGACTGTTCTAGGCATATACACATACATGTATGTGTTTTTCAAATGGAATCATACTCCACACACTGGTCTACAGCTGGCTTTCTCAATGCACACTACTCATTTTAATGCCAAGTAATATTTCCTCATGAAGTTGCACTATGATTTGTTTAATCAAATCCCTTATTGACCAACATTTAGATTGCTTCCAATTTTTTTACTTCTAAAGCGTGCTTCTGTGATTATCCTTCCATCTGTCTTTGCACATTTGTATGGGTATATCTGTAGGGAAATTTCCCTAGTAATGAAATTGTAGGATCAAAGGAAATTTCATATTTTAAATTTTGCTAGGTATCTAAACTACCTCCCAAAACAGTGATGAGAACTTTTAAGATCTGTCTTAGCAACTTTCAAATATACAATACAGTATTATTAACTATAGTTACCATGCTGTACATCATATGCCCAGGATTTATTTATAACTGGAAGTTTGTGCTTTTTGACCCCCCTTCACCCATTTTGCCCTCTCCTTCCCTCTGCCTTTGGCAACCACCAGTCTGTTCTCTGTATTTGATTTTGTTTGTTTTTAGATTCCACATATACATGATTTGTCTTTCTCTGTCTGAATTATTTTATTTAGCATCCATCCATGTCATAAGTGGCTCCTCAAAAAAGAAACCCCAGGTGCATTTTATCATTAACTCATAATTATTTAAAATATCATATAATGACAGATTATTTGTAAAAATATAGTAATAGCAGAAAAGACAGAAGATAAAGCTTAGTCTTCACACATAATATATGACTGTAGCTTGTGTTACTTTTATTACATTATTTTTGTAACAACAAAAGTCAAATACATGCTATAGCACAATGTAGAAGGATAAGAACATAATCAATGTATGTATAAATTCCAGTTTGCTCTGTCTCTGAGTCTCCTCCTTGCTGAGATAAAGGAAGCAGGTTGTTAGCTTCAACCAGGAAAAAAAAAAAAACCCAAAGCCTATTACCCACAATTCCCTGCAACTTCTCTGCTCGATGATGCACCAATGACAATACGATAAATCTGCTTGCTCATGAGAGCCTGACGTAGCCCAGTTAGGAAGGTAGCAATCAACAGCCTGTATCATCATATATCACCTGGAGGTGCTGCGGGCCATGCTCTCGAGAGTGACTCTGCTTTGATTTTTCTCCTTTTTGTCACTGACTCCTCCAGACATCACTGTCTCATTGAATGTAGCTGATTCCTGACCATATTTCCCCTCTTCTTGCTGCCTCCTATTATTTCTACTCAGATAAATCTTCCTACTTCGGCAGAAGGGGTTGAATATAGAGCCTCTTCCCCTTGCAGTTATCAGTACTTGCACGGAGGTAAGCCAACCAACAAAGGGTGAACGAGAGCAAAGGGACTGGCTCTTACCATGATTCTATCTCGTGTTTGAGGGATATCTACCCTTTGTGGTGTAATCCATAAAAATAGTGCACGTTTAGGAAGATCTGACCACAAGATGGGCACCATGACAGCGCACATAACGGGCTAAGGGTACTGAACCGCAAGACCCAACCGGGTGTACTCCAGAATCTAGCATTACTTACTTGCAACCCAAATCTTACAGACCTTACCCATATGTGGAAACAAATGGGACTCGCACCATCTAGGTCACACTAGTTTCAATCTACCTCCGTCTACTAAGCAGTCTGCTATAAAGTCTGGCCTAATTATTTTAGGGAGTCTCCATGGAATCACTCTGCATACATACCTACATACCTACGTACTTTCCAGTTCCAGCTGAGTCACGTTGCAGCATCGATCATGTTCTCTCCGGTCTGCTCCAGCCTCCTCCTTTGTACCTGTACTTCCTACCTGCAAAGGCCCTTGCAGATGCTGTCCTACTAGCCACGCTTGCTGTGAGAACTTGAACGTCTTTGTCAAGGGAGCAGTCTCCTGATCTTTCCAAACTTCAGAGAGTTAGTGTGGTCCCGGGTTCCTGAGGAAGTAGAAGAATGTTCTTCTCCCCAAGACTCTGCTGCCCTTCAGCACCTGGCTACCAAAGCAGCTCTACCGCTTGCCTCACATTCCCTCATAAAAACAGCTCCATGAATCTTGGCCTCTAGTCCTTCTTTACAGGACTCGACAGAAATCTCTAGAACTGGGCCATCAGGAGCAGGAGCCCTGGCTTGGACCCCTATGTTCCTGTTTCTAACTTCTCTGAAGTGGGCTTCCACACAGCCTGTGCAGAGAGGCAACATAAAAATGACGGTTTACATAACGCCAGGGGCACATGGGAGACAGATCTGTTCATACTGATTTCAGAGTGTGTTCGGGACTTTGAAAACCACGACGCTGGCGGGCACCCTTTTCCTCCCCGACCCCCTTCACCCCCCGCATAAACACAGAGCCGCCGGCAGGGGGCAGGGCTGCACAGACCCTTGTAACCTGGGCCCAGAGCTCAGGGCCGCCACACAATGCCCAGCCTTGCGCCCCCGCCCCACCTGGCGTGCCGCCCCGGCTGTCACAGCGCTTGGGGGTCTGTCGCAGGACCAGTGGCCGAGAGCAGTTTTGCTAACACCGTGGTCCTGCTCCCACGCCCCCTCAGAGCTGGACTGCCCGGGTCCCACCAACACCGCAGAGAGCAAGCGCTGCCCACAACAGGCAGAGTCCGCGCAGACGGCTGCCCTGGAAGGAGCAGCGACTCAGACACAACAGCAGGGCCTACGCAACACACACAGGACACTTGGCTGAAGTGCCAGGTGCTAGTGAACAGGGGACAGTGCTCTGCAGGGCACTCCAGGACCTCCTCTTCATAAAGTCACTGCTCTGAAGAGCAAAAGACACAGCTGACAGTCTTAGCACACAAACACAGACACGGAGAGCCAGACAGAATGAGGAGACAGAGAGACATATCCCGGCGGAGAGGAGAGGACAAGGCCCCAGCCAGAGATCTGAAACAGATCTACTAACATGCCTGAGAGAGAATGTAAAGCAATGATTGAATGATGTTCACTGGACTTGAGAAGAGAGTGGAAGACCTGAGCGAGACCCTTAACACAGGCATGAGGAACAACATAGCAGAGATAAAGGGCTCTCAGCTCCTGCACACAGAGGCCTAGGGGCCCCAGTCCTACTGTTTCATCAGTCCTCCTAAGTTGCTGCTTTTTCGCATGTTTTCTAATGCAATTCCCTGACCCCAAAAGAAGTTACATGCATAGCTGCATTTTATAAATCATGTGAAACGCATGCTTATATAATTAGAGTCATTACTAATTAAATTGTAACTACCCACTGGAGTTGCCTTCTAGAAAAGTTTCTTGGTTTTTTAAGTCACAATTTTGTATATTCCCAAACTCACAATTTTGAACACATTTCAGCATTCCATGTTCCTGACAGGAATGTTCCATGTCAGCTCAGTAGTGAAGACAGTTATCTAGTCTGATGTACAAAGTCTCCATGATCTGTCCCTTCCTCTTTTTCCAACTCTGGCTTCACCCCCTTTATACCCTCTCACCAGTCATACCAAATGACTTTCAGTTTCCCAATCAAGTTTTATTTTCATGCCTATAACCTTTGCTCCCAATATAATTCAGCCTCGAATACGTTCCTCTCCACCTACTTGTCTCAAAACCCAGGTCAAGCATCAGTGCATTAATGAAGATTTTTCTCTCTCCTTCTGCCTCCTCCTTCACCACCCTGAAAGAGTTGATCACTTTCTCCACTGACCCAATACCATACTCCATATAAAATTCTTCCATATCACCATAATATTTAATTTTACAAAACTTGCTAAACTTAAGGGCAGAGTTGTTTTATCAGCATTTTCCTCGGTGTCTGGTGCTCAGTAAAAGTTTGATGAACTCATCTCTTGAAAACAAAAGGTATTAGCACATCTTTGCAGGCATAGGGAAATCAAAGTAATCAAACATTCTTTCCCCCCAAATGCTTAATTTAACTCTATCTGGCCTTAGATAACTTTTTGCTTCTAGGAAATACTCCTGTAGAATAACGAAATGAGTAATACTACATGGAGGCAAAAAATGAGGAAGAAAAGAGAGCCATAACATGGACTATAGCTCCGGGTGCCCACATCCCATCCCCTTGGCCCACCTTTGATTGCAGCTGGAGTGGACAGATGTTCCCCGAGCCTCTCTGCATTTTTGCCCAGGACCTTCTCTAATAGGCCTACGTAAGCACAGCTGGAAGCACAGGGCAGTGAATGCCCTCCGTCCCAAGATGAGGTGGCAGATCAGTGCCTCAGACTCCTGTCTCTTGGTTGGGCAATCTCAGAGGCACCTCAGGTGTTTCTCAGCAGTCCTGGCCAAATCGAACCCCATTCCTTACAGTCACAGTGTCAATAACACATGCCCCTCTTAGCATTCCCTTCTTCCTTTTCGTCTTCCTGCTCCCTCACTACTTCTTCTTGAGCTCGCCTTCCAGAAACTACTTGCACAGAAGTCTTTATCTCAGGCTCTGCTTTCAAGGAACCTAAACCAAGCCATGGGACCTTGTCCTGGACAATCCACACTCTCTCTCAAACATTAGTGCATGAGAAGATGTACCAGCCTAGATTGAAAGAGACCTAGGACACATGACAATTAAAGACAATGTGTGTTTCTAGGTTGGATGCTAGTTTGGACAAGCCAGATATAAAGGACAGTTTTTAGACAATTGTAGAAATGTGAATATGGTTTGGTACTTGAGATAAAAAATATACTGAAGTGGAAAAATAGACGTTGTTGACTAGAGGAGCAGATTTCAAAACAAAATTTTATACATCCCCTAAGACATACAAAAATTAAAAAATAATCCAGAAAGATATATACTGAGGCACTGACTGCTCAGTCTCTAGGTATTTGCAATATAATCCTTTTATTCCTTTAGTTTTGCTTGTAAGTATTTCTTAATATTCTACCACACGCATACTGCTTCTGTATTTAAAATAACATTTTTTTAAAAAACTAAAGCTATGTCCAACTTTCAACCTGTTACTTTGTTATTCTAGGACAGTTTCTATACAGTTCAGTGATGAATGAGTCTGAGAAACAAAGAAAAATGTAAATGGACCAAGGAGGGTCCCACAATGCACTGCAGCTGGGTGAGAATACACAAGCCATGACCCCTCCTCCCCCCTCTCCTGTGCAGACAGGATCCCATAAATATCAGAGTCCGATTCTGTGTGAGTTATATTCACTCCTCTCTGGAAACTCATTCGCATGCACTCATTAAAATACTCAGAAAACACAGACACATTCCTCAGCCCAGATGGAGGAAGATACTTGTTTTAAACAGTACTTTATAATTTATGATTGCAGGGATTAGGAGCCAGCCTTCCTGCTTACTAACTGCACCTGATGTGACTCGGCAGGAAACTTCCACCACAACACACACAGTCTCCGTAAGCTGGTTATCCTCCTATATACTTAATCTTTTCCCAACCAATCCCCCTAAAAGAAAATAAATATTTGTAGATTAAAGGAGAACTGCCTTCTCATCCTTTACCGCTGCTGGCGTGCAAGCTGTTAAGCACCGAGTGTTTAATTAATGGATAGATACCATTGGAGAGACAGCTGGACCTGCATTCAGATGAGCTGGGATTCAAGGTGCCAGGAGATAAAGATCTGAAAGTGGAAAAGCTGAACTGCAGTTGGGTTCATTTATAAAAGAGGCTGTTAAAGGTCAACTGTGTTCCCTTGTGCTGGAGATAAAGAGATGCTATTAAAAACAATTGGAAAGTAATTCATAAGGGAGCAGTAAGTCACTCGTTAAATTAATTTGTCTTTCTGATGGCATGGCACTCATGATGGGAAAGTAAATTTACCTAAAATCAAGATCTTTCGAAAACAGCCATTGATCACGTCTTCCCTGCAAAGCCACCCGCACACACGCCGGTCCTGTCTGATCACAGCGTCCCCTTGGTTCACTGCAGCCCTCCCCAGGGAGAGAATTCCCCGTGTTCCCCGAAGGGTAGCAAGGGCAGTGGCATTTCTGTGGACGCACTGAGATGCCTGAGCCCCCTGACATCTTTCTATCTCCTTTGATGAACTAACAGCCAAGCACCAGGACAACCCATTGTGCACGCGATCCCCACTCTCCTGACATTCAGCAACATGTCAGAACATTCTAGCCCACTGTGCTCCACTTTCAGCCTCTCCTCCTCCCTGTCCTCACTCCAGCGTACCGCATGTTCAAAGGTATACATGCCAGGATGAAAATTGTTCGTTTATCCGGAGACTGTACCTATAACCATGACTGGCAGTTTATTAAACTCCACATAGAAACCTGATATGTTTTCTTTGTCCGTGTCATCCTTGGGGTAAATCCTTTCATTTGAGTGCTACACTCTACTCCTCTTCTCCCCCCACCCCCACCCCCCAGCACATCCCTGACACTAGCCTGTGGTGTGACAAAGGGCAGATGCTTTCAGTGTGGAAAGGCCAGCTTGCTGAAGCACACCTTCATCTTCCTCTGGGCAAGGTGGGAGGTGTGTCTTCCCGCTGCAGGGCATGGAGGTCAGAAGGAGCAAATGCCCGCCATCAGACCGGGATCCTGGGTAGATAGCCGGGTCTCATCAGCTTCTCCCCTTCTTGCTGCCAGAGGAAAACTGCCGGTGGTTCTTTCTTGGGCTTCGAAAGTGATTGGGGGTCTTTCTTTATTTCCTGAAATTATGGGAATAATGAGCAATTCCCTGCAAAGGTCTGCTTGTGAACAACGTGCATTTCTAGGCACACACTAATTACAACCCAGCTCGGCGGGGGCGGCTCACCAGTTCCCGGTGTCGGTCAGCAGTGTCAGCCAAGGAGAGACGAAGAGGGTTAGAGGCAGTTAATATCACACTTTTACTGCTGTTGATCACTTGCAGTTTTTAATGACAACTTTGCAATTCAGATTTTGCACTAAAAAGGGTTTCCAGATCAGATATCACATTTTTTTTTTTTCTAAGCCTGTCACCTTGGAAAAACTAGGGCCATATACGTGTTCAGCATTAACTGCCCTGCGATGGATGCACCTTGCTCGTGTTCACACTTGACACACACGATCTTCATAGGATGTGCTGTAGGCTGCGGCAGTGGAGAGAGCTCCAGAAGCAGAAGAGGCCGAGTCAGGAAGGCTGTCCTCCTGCAGTGGAAGCTAACAAGAAACAGCACGTCACACAGGGAGCCAGGAAGAATAGCAGCAGCCCAGAGCCACCACTTCCGGAGTAGCTCCTCTGTGTCGTGTACCATAGCGCTTGTTTTCCATACATTATCTCACTTAATGCCCGAAGCCGTGCTGGGAGAGGGGAGTCAGTGTTTTCATTCTCCAATATGCAAAGAACTTAAGTACAGCTAACGGAATAATCCCGAAGACTGAATGCCTAGTGAACGGAAGAGACGGCATACATACCCATGCTGCTCTGTGCTAGGTGTGTGAAACCATCTCTTGTGATTCAGAGTTAGCAATGGAACGAATTCAGGAAAGGTCCTGAGCACATTCTTCTTGTTTTGTCTGCCCAGCCTGCCTCCCATCATAACGTGCAATCAGCAGCCACAGCTTCCGGGGAAGGCTTCTTCCACCATATCTAACCACCTCATTAAATGAGAACTGCCTTCTCCTTTGTCCATAGGCCAATCTCTAGGATGCTTCCCACCTCCCTGACTACAATTGTTTGTGGCCGGGCATGTGAAACAGTAATAGTAATTTTTAAAAATTTGTATTTTTTTCATGTGCCGGACACTTTACATTTTAACTTATCTTATTTCTCATAACAATTCTGTGATATGGGTACGATTACCATCTCCGTTTTGTAGAGGTGGCGAGTGAAATCCGGATGGTTACGCATCTTGCTCAGGGTCACATATCTGGAAAGCTGCAAAACTGAGATTTGGTTTTATATCAATTAGCTATCGCCACAAAAAAATGCTAGGATAACAACTCAGTGGCTTAAAACAACAATCATGTATTGTCCTGGATCTGGGGGTCACTTAGGTGTTGGCTGGCCGAGGCCGGGCTCAGCTGGGTGGCTCTGATCTTGGCTGAGATCACTCGTGCAGTTGAGTCAGCTGAGATCAGCATGTACAGCCTGGACTGGCTAGCTGGCTGTGCCCCATGCGTCTCTGGGGACTTCAGGGGCTGGCCTGGCATGGCCTTCTTAGGAACAGCTAAAGAGCCAGGGCACAGATGGAAATTAAAGAGGCCTCCTAAGGCCTGGGCTCAGAATCCACACACTGCTGTCTTCACCTCATCCAAACATCGTCAAGAAGTGAGAAATGTTGGGGCGCCTGGGTGGCTCAGTTGGTTAGGCGACTGCCTTCGGCTCAGGTCATGATCCTGGAGTCCCGGGATCGAGTCCCACATCGGGCTCCCTGCTCAGCGGGGAGTCTGCTTCTCCCTCTGACCCTCCTCCCTCTCGTGCTCTCTGTCTCTCATTCTCTCTCTCGCAAATAAATAAAATCTTAAAAAAAAAAAAAAAAAAAAAGAAGTGAGAAATGTTGTCTGTCTTTTGTGAAGAGAACTTCACAGTCGAAGACAAAAATAAAGATTCTGGGAGAAGTGAAGAATAGGGGCCAATGCCACAGTCTCCCACATAATCCCATTTACTTCATTAGGATGTTCCATCTCAAACTGGGGAATTTCAGGTCCTTGTTGGTAGCTGACATGATGAGAAATGAAGCTCTAAGATTGTCAGCACCCACATTCCCCAGAGAGGAAGAAGTTGGTCTGCATACAATGGTATGTAGAGACACAAGACAGAAAGTCCCAGGGATGCTCATGACCCTAAGACTAGTTCTCTTCAAGCCTCAGCTGTGTTCCTGCCTTTCCTGTCATTTGGTGGTTCAAGCCTGCTTCTGAGGTTCTCACTCCAAAGTCATCTAATTTAGGTTTATTTTCTGCCAAATGTTACTCAAAATGTCCTAAACAATGTAACATCCTGTAAGTAAAAATCAGTCAAGCAATCTGCAGTAATTCATGCTAAGATATCTAACATTCAACATATTTTATGCATCTACTATTTGCAGTGGATTATGTTAAAAACTGAGGATCAAAAAGAATGGGTAAGATTGAATCCCTGTCCTCAAAGAACATATCACCTGGAGGAAAACACAGCACGTACATGGTTTGTGGTGCTACAAAATGAGTGTAGTTTGCTCCTAAAGGAAAACACTGGAGAAGGTGGGATGAAACTATGATTTAGGCAAAAATGGGAATGCTTCAGAGGGACCCATGTGTTCTGTCAAGTCCTGGGAGATTAGGAATATTTCTACAATCAGAGAAAAGAGGTGGCAGTGAGGGGTGTGCTTGCCATAGGGAGATAGGAAGCAAGGACAATGTGCAAAGTCATTGAGGTATAAAACTACATGATATCAGATGAAGGGGGGATCGGAATCACCTGGTGAATGATAAGAAATCGTTAAGTGTAACATTGGAAAGAAGAATTAGTCAGTGTGCCCCTAAGGGTTATGCAGGGGACTGGGGCCTTGTTTAGCTGACTAACATGTTCTGCCTTACTTAACAGGCATTATGTCCCCAAAGTGCCATGGGGTATAGAAAGGGGCCCTTGAGATTGTCCCACTCCTTTCATCCTGATATTGTTCTTGGGAAGCAACCTTTTCATCATAATTTGGTTTCCCACATAAGCTGTCCTCTAGGGAAGAGAATGAGCTAACCTACAATATTATTCCAATCCACTTGACAGTTATATTTCTTAGCATAAATTTTTAAATTGACAGCCTAGTTTATAAAGCAAACTCATGGGACTTGAGTGTTTAGTCAGGACTCTTTATTTTACAGAAACCCAACATAAGCTAAACAAAAAGAGTTTCCTGGAGAATTATCATTCAGCTCGTGGCGGGGGGGGGGGGGGGGGGGGGGGGTGACTTCAGGTACCAGGGCCACTTGAGGGCCTTCAGAACGTGGAAGCTGGAAGTCCCTGTTCTGCTGTCATCGTGGTTTTGAGATTTACTCCACCCGGAAAGACACCTCTCTGAGAGTGTATTTTTGTAGCTCACCAGCAAGAAGGAAGAAAGAAATGATTTTGCTCATTCCAGTTGAGAAAATCTTAAAGGATGCCTCCTGTTGTTCAGATTTGGATGATGTGTTCATTTGTGAGGGATGCCAAAGGAATGAAATAGAACAATTGGTCCAGTTCTGGATCATGTGGTTAGAGGTGGGTGAAAATATTGTTCCAAAGTTTGAGGAGTGGAGGGATGGGTGTTTTCTTGGACAGAAAAATCACTGTTTCTACCTTTATTTATTATGAACCAATTAGGCCCTATGTCCAGTGGTCCCCAGGCTAATAGAGGACACTGAGTCTGAACCTGAAAAGCACAAGCCTAGACATGGACTGTTCCCCTTTCCGAAGGATGGAGCAGCCAAACAGTGTTTAGTCTGGCACTGCTTTTCTTGAGTCATGATTGGAAATGGTATGGGTTGAGTAAGCTTTCAGACAGGTCATAAATTAAGTCTGCAAAGGTCAACCCTGTGGGTAGGATGCTAAATTTATACTGAGGTGGAAAGATCTGGCTGAGTATCAAATGATAAAAGAGAGTGGGTGTGTTTTTATCTCCTTCGCTCCCTTGGGGAGGCACTCAGGTATCTTACAATACTGACACGGAAGATTTGGAATCAGCAGCATTCCAGATGCTCAGAGAAAGGTGGAATGAGGAATAGCATGGCCAGATCCCAGCCCAGGCAGCTGCTCTTCCCTTACTCCCACCCCTACCTGAGAAACTCAGCACTGCTTTCAAAATAGACTCACCGATACAAAGGGTCAGCACTTTTTTGTGATTTCTTTCAGCCTTATTTAAACCAGGGACTGCTCTGGCAGGTCAAAAACAGCCCATTAATACACTTGCTAAGTTGAGAATAGTTAAAAGCATGGCTAATAATACAGCGTTTTGAAAGGGGGGCATGAAACATAAAGAAAAAAGCAGTGGACATCAGGACACCAAATCTCTGATGCTCATTCTGTGTGTGCTCTTAAGCAAGACACATCGTCTTTGATTCTGTTTCTTCATCTGTGAAAAGCACCAGTTGGACAAATTAATCTCTAAGAATCTTTACACATTGGAAAATGTACAATTTCACTAGAATGCCCAAATCCTAACCTTTTCCGGGATTGATGGGTTCTCAGTATGCTTTGTTATTAGGAGGATGGGAACACTGGTGTGGGAACAGTGTCTACATACTAAACCATCCTCAGTAATTAATTTATATAGCACAGAAGAGCATTTAGAACCCAGCATTTGGAATCACACAGATTTATGTTCAAATCATGCTTCTTCCACATTGCCTAGTATGAGGGACATTGTGAACAAAGAATCACTAAAACTTGGCTCCTGCCTTTCTGGTATAGGACACTCAAAAATGGCTCCTTGACTTTGAGTCTGGGAGAAGTAGGAAGGTGGGCATGAAGAGTCTGCTTTTAGGTACTCAAGAGAAAATGTGCAGGAAGCAGAGAGAGAAGTGAGAATGGAGGCCAAGAGCTACAGATTTTTAAATTGGAAAAACGGTATCTTTTTTTTCCTTTCAACAATGAGGGCTACAAGCTAAAAAAATTTGCCTTGGACACGTAGATTAACAATAGCCTTACCAATGGTGTTTTATAAGGAGTAAGTGAGGGGGGCCATAGGGGGACAAACACATCTTTAATGTTCTGTGGACACAGAGAATACGAGGTGGACAGCTCGATGAGGCTGCCATGCCTTCCTTTCTCCCGTCACCTGGTGTGATGAGAACAATTCCATTCAACTCCATCCTCACTTTATTTTAGTCATCTGACACTCCCTATGTGGGTTATATTGTTGTCTTTTGTGAGTAAAAGAAAAAGTTCTTTCAGGTACCTGTCTTCCTAAAGAAGGTGGGGTAGGGCCTGGGGCCTGCGGTCAGCTAGGACTGGGCTTGAATCCTAAACACAAACTGATTCATTCCAATTGTATTATCGACCTTCGCGAAGATGGGTTGCCAAGTGCCCATCAGTAGATGCCCATCAGTAATCTATAGTAGCTGACCCAGTGAAATACTATGCAACTATAAAAAAAAAAAGAATGAGTAGGCTCTTGTATAGTATAATAGGTCATCAAGATATTTTGTTATGTGAAAGGAGCAAGATGTAAAACTTGATTTTTTTTTTAAGATTTTATTTATTTATTTGAGAGAGCGATATAGTGAGAGAGAACATGAGCGGGGCAGGGAGAGGGAGAAGCAGGCTTCCCACTGAGCAGGGAGCCTGACATGGGGCTCGATCCCAGGACCCTGGAATCAGGACCTGAGCCGAAGGCAGATGCTTAACTGACTGAGCCACCCAGGTGCCCCAAAACAGTTTAAATAGTATGCTACCTCTGGGCTAAGAAGGAAAGAAAAGAATATATATACATATATCATTGTTATATCCTTTTGTGTTGTATGTATAAAGAAACACTGGAAAGATATCCAAGAAACTATTAAAGTAGTTCACTCTAAGACCAAGGGGAGAGGGCATGGAGCATTGTGTACAGAAATGATATGGGAGTGAGACCGTCAATGTACATATTTTATATTCATATTTATATTTATATTTATATTGTTTTGATTGTTAAACAATAGGAATATATAGCCTATTTTTAAAATTTCAAATTCAAACAAAATTTGGAATGTGTATTTGTTAGTTAAGGTAATACTAGCTGCAAGTGAAAAATAAATCACAAAACTCAAAAGCTTAATACAATGTATGTTCATTTCTCACTCACACAAAGTCCAGAAGCGAATGGTCATTCAGGACCTACGCTTCTTTCAAAATAGGTCTCCTTCCTCCAGTATATCTCAGAGTTCTCTGCATCCAGCTAGCAGAGCTGGGGGTGCTGAGGAGGCATGGGCCTAGAAGTGCAATCACTCCTACGCACATTGCTTTGGCCAGAAAGCAGCCATAAGGCTACGCCTAACTGTGAAGGAAGCTGGAACACGGTCTAGCTGTGTGCCTGGAGGAGGAGATGGATTTGGTGAAGGGGTAGTGTCTCTGCCACCAGTGGAAAGACCTAACAAAAGAGAATTCTGATGAATTTTATTTCTCTGTTGAGTATATAAAATTAAAGTCCTTGCTAAAGCATTATTTTGAAATTGTGGCATTAACGTAACTGTTCTTACAAGAAGCTTTGTTGATGTTGATGAAATAGGGACATTCACTAATCTCATCCATTCATCAGATGCCTTAGTCTCAGATTAAAGAAAGCCATTGGAAGATCTGTCAGAGCAAATTTGACAGTCTACAGAACAGTAGGACTCTGTTCAGAACCCTCTCTTTTGTTTACTGCAAGTAGAATGAGGACCCCTGCCCTGTTATGAATCCCAGGAGATAAGGAGCATCATATGCTTTGAAATGTCTCAAAGGTGGGTGCTGCTAGTACCAGCAGGTTGTTAGGAGGGAGGTCATGTTCACTTACCAGTGGAAGGAAATTCAGACAGCAAATAAGATGACGAGGTGTCTCCAAAGGCAGACTATGCATTGTTTAGAAACACCTTTCCAGGGTTGTCTGATGATAGCCTCTAATTGCCTCTGAGCTATTTTACAATTGATGGCGAGGCAAATCATACATGTCTGTGGACATGCAAATGAATTCTGTCTGGTGGAGGGACTGCTCTCTTCTTTGTGGAAAGGACACGTATGGGTCCATTTACAAATTCAGTTCAGTGTTCCTGCCTGGTAAATGTGTCTGTTCTTTGGATTCTCCTTTAAACCGGTTTTAACATCTGCCCGGTTCCTTTGTTAACAGTAAGTTAAATAAAATATTTAATGTGTGTTCTTTTTATCTGCATGAGGTTTATAATTTTATCCTCTTTTGAAATGTATCCTTTAATACCGGTAATTGCTCAGAACCAGGGATCTGTGCTTCTGGCTCTTGTCAAGCTTTGCTTTCTTTCTTTGGTTTATTTACTTGTTTTGTTTTCCCTTTTTTTTTTTTAAAGATTTTATTTATTTATTTGACAGAGACACAGCGAGAGAGGGAACACAAGCAGGGGGAGTGGGAGAGGGAGAAGCAGGCTTCCCGCTGAGCAGAGAGCCCGATGCGGGGCTCGATCCCAGGACCCTGGGATCATGACCCGAGCCGAAGGCAGACGCGTCATGACTGAGCCACCCAGGCGCCCCTTGTTTTCTCTTTTTGTTACACCTACCAGCATTGCCAGAAAAGCTGTTACGTAGTATGCTTAAAAATTAGGCAATGAAATGATTTTCCTATCTTGCACTTCCTCCCCGACCCCAACTGTTAGGGTGGTGATGCCGGCATAATATCATCAGAAAGCTGCTTCTGCTGACATTTCAAGCTCCCACAGAAAACGCTGTGAATTTTCTGAGAAGGCCTTATTTGCAAGGTTTGTTCAACAGAGAGGTTGGATAAGCACCTTGGATTAAACCTTCAAAGCAGCAGGCCTTTGGTTACTTTTCCCCGATTAACCTGGGAACACTTTGAAACTCTCTTCTTTATTATACTCTGTTTTTCGAAACCATCAGTTTTCATAATGAGAAACATTTTTGTAAACACACTTCTTTGCATTTCCTTCTAATTAGCAAAACCTTTATTTTTGCACAAATATTTCCACATATAAACTTTATCTGCAAAGAATACTTAGTGTGAAGTATTAAAGAATTAGAAGGCTAGTGAAAATTACATTTTTCCTACTGATAACGTATCAAAAATCTGTTGGTCTATCCATTAATATCTAGCTGCTTAGCCTCCAGGAAGCTCAGAGCCAAATTTGTGACTCAACTTTAATAACTCAATAGGACCTACCTATTCTCATTCTACCTTTTCCAGTCTTGACCTTGGTTCCTTATTTATATTTTACTTGTTACTGATTTTACTTATTTAAGTTTCGTTTCTTCTACCTTTTTGTTAATGTTTCATAAGCCATCTCTACTTCTTTAGGGAATAGGCCAGATATAAAGGAAAATGTTTATACAGGTACATTATAAATGCCTCTGTATTCAATCTTACGAGTAATTCCTGGAAAAATTAGTTTCCTTTGTCATTGTTCTTTCCTGGTGTATTTCATTTAGAGCAAGGAGGCACTTGGGTATTTTACTTCTGTAGTCCATATGCTATGTAACTATTGTATACACTTCAGGAATGGACAAAGTCATAGTAAGGTCAATCGGTATGTCTCAGTTCCTACAATGATTCACATCGTTTAAATGATGATGTATTTTCAGTCTCTAAAATATTTCTAAGCCATATCATTATTTGTTAGAAAAGTACTTGCTGATCATCAGAATCTCATCCATCTTTCTATAAACAGCTCATGAGAGCTAGAAGATGGCTTGCCATTATGTCTAAAGGTTAAGAATTCAACTTGAACAGGCTTACAACTCAGGGACTTAAGCTACATCTAAATCACCCTGGGAGCCCAGTGGTCCTCAGATCCCTTTACAGAGGTGAAATCTCCCTAAAAAGAATCAAGTATTGCCTTAAAGGCAGAAACGAAAGGGTTGCTTAGCTGCCTCCCCACTGTTGTGAGGAAAGCCCCTTTGATGATGTATTAAAAACACACTGGACTAGGAGACACTTTTCTTCCTTATGAAGAGTGTGTTTCTGGGGCAGCTGTCCTAACTTGAGCTGGAATAAAACTCTTTTCCTTTCTCTTAAAACACCACCACCAACACCACACTGGACCTGAAGCCCCAAATCTGGATTCAAGCCCTAGTTTTGCAATTCACTGAAGTATATAGTTTCCTGCACCTATAAAATATGGGTAAAAATTCCTCTCACCCTTCGAGTGGTTGTGAAAAGTCCATGTGAGCATGCTTGGCATGGAACAGGTTTCCCTCATCATCAACTCCTTCCCTGACTTGCAGTAGGAATTAAGTCTGTATGTGTGAACTCTAGAGTTTTGGAGCCTCTTTCTTTTCTCGTGGCCGGCCGCCATGCTCAGGCAGGCTGCAGCAATAGCAGCTCAGGGCTTTGGGTTTTACCCTTTCCCCAGGGAACATCCTCGCCCTACCCTTGGACGTCCTTCACTTTGCCTTAATAACCTCTGAGGAAACCTTCATTAAGGAATTACTTGGTCATTTCTGACATTTTGTATTTTCCAAAGATGACCACAACGATTTCTCTCACCCCATAAGCTCTTCTGAAGTGTGAAAGTAAAGAAAGGAAAAATTGGGGTTCTAAAAGGATTTAATACCCAGTTTTGTAGTCATTCACTTTCTAAACATGGACACCAGTGTTTCATATTGTCCTTCTGTTTGTCATCTGGAGCTTTCCTGGGGTTGAATGGGAAGGACACCTTTCTTTTGTAAGGTGGGAAAGGAAAATTGAAGGCTTTTCCCCGTGAATATTGTCTGGCAGGTTAGTTAGGAAAACGATATAAGGAAGTGGGAATCTGGAAATTGATTTCCTTAAAATCACCATAGGCATGTACCTGTTGCAGGTCTTACTGTACCTTTAATGGGATGAGCTTCCTAGCTTGAAAGTTATTGCTCTTTGCAATCATTACTTTGTGGTGTGATAATTTGAAAACTGGTTTTATAAGGTATTACTAGAAGTTTGAAAAAAATCAAAATGAGGCTGGGCTCCATAATGGAAAAAAATTCAGGTAACTCTGGTTTAACAATATTTCTTTGTCGTGTGTCTCAGAAGACAGTGACTCTTCAAGGGGCAGCGGATATAGAATGCAACATTGCCCAAACTGATCTGGATGTGAATTTTTTTTTTTTTTTTCACGGAGCCTGATATGAGAATAATGTTAAACTACACATGCTTTTGGAAACCTGGACTGCATTAGCTATTTATTGCTGCATGACAGATTACCACAGATTTAGCTTAGAACAACACACATTTATTATCTCCCAGTTTCTGTGGGTCAGGAATGTGGATACATTTTGATTCATTTTCTGCAGGGGCACAAGCCAGGTGTTGTCTGGGATGGATTTCATCTGAATGTTTGACTGGGAAAAGGTTCATTCCAATGAGGTGGTTGGCAGAATTCATTTCCTTGTAGTTGTGGGACGGAGGGCCTTGTTATCTCACTAGCAGTTGGCTGGAGGACATCCTTTGTTCCTTGCCACTTGGGACTCCTTTCATCAAGACCAATAAGTGAGCAGATAGTCTCTTCACAAGATGTTTTTGCCATCTTATGTAATTACAGAAGTGTAGTCATGTTCATCTTGTCATCTTCATGGAAATCAGTTGATTAGAAGCAACTTATAGGTTTCACCTGCACTCAAAGGGAGGCGATTACACAAAGGCATGAATATCAAGAGGTAGGAATCATGGAGGTAAGAACTGCAAAACTGTCAGTACAAATGACTCTGTCCACTACCCACACTAAGACACCTGAACAAACTCTAGCATAGCTTCTATCAGCTCAAGGCTGTGTCCCAAGGATGACAAGCCCTGTCCCCTTAAAAGGGCTGCCTGAAAAAGCTCAGTGCTGCCAAAAGAATTTACTGTTTCTTCTAGCTAAAATCTGATTATAGGTCCCCAATCTCCTTTTTCATAAAGCATTTACTTTAGAAAACTTGCATTTGTAAAACCTTACTCTGCCTCTTTGAGATGTGTCTTCAGCAACCCAGGAAGGTCTTTCTCAAGGACCTGAGAGCCATCTCTCTGAAAGGTAACCATTAAGAGAGATGGGGTCTTTGTTTCCATTTTCCCTGGGAAGGAATGAGCCTGACCCCAATAAACACCAGTTAGCAGGCACAGATCCCTGACCACATTGGCCAGCCTCCCCCCACAATGTCATTCAGTGCTTTTCCTTTAGCACACCCAGCATTTAAAAGGCATCCCTTTTGTGTCAGTGGAATTGAATCAGTTTATACGGGGGTCTCTGTCCCTTACTGCCATAACCTGAATAAAATCTGTCTTGCCACCTTTGACAAATGTCTGACTCTTTTCTTTGACAGGGGCAACTTTAAAGTTTATCTTCCACAATCTCCCAGAGGTTTTGGAATCATTTCGCTTTCATTCTAACACATCTAGTCTAGCAAAGCTGAGCTTCAATGAGCATTTTTGGATTACATGTTTGCAGAATAACTTGGGTGTTTCTCCTTTTATATAATAGACATGTTCCTAAAGAATGGTAATTGTTTCAAAATAAATTAATAAAAGTTAAACGACGAGCGACTTTGATATTGAGAAGAAGCACAAGCAGAGAATTACATCTGGCTTGTAGGTCTGGCTCTAACATAGGCTAGTCTAGCTGGTTAGTACGCAGAAATGAATTCTCTTGATGATGAGGTAGGATCATTTTGGAGAAAAAAAAAATAGTCTCAGCCTTGCCGGAACAGAGAAACTAAGCTGGAGTCAGGTAACACACTATTACTCCTCCCTCCAGCCCTACAATGGGAGTTCACTCTTTTCTCTTGAAGGAGTCAGGAGACTCCCGAGCAGAGAAATATTCCGCTCCTCCAGCTCAAGCCTAGCACAGAAGAATTGATACACAGTGAAAAGGACTTGGGGTTTTATAGGATATTTGCCAAGCAAAGGTCTGGGGATATTTGTTTGAGCCCTTCAGTTCAAGAATCTCTTTGAGGTAGTGTTGGATCCAGAAGTGGAGACAGGACATGTTCCCTCTGGCCTCCTCTACAGAGGCCCACAATCAACCAGAGAGCAGGGGCCACCTCTTGTGGTTTCTTGCAAGGAGTGGATCACTTTCTAGCACATATCTCTCTTCGGACCCTATTGAGCCAGCTTCTTTGCATGGAGCCTGTATCTCCTGCCCGGCTTGTCAAAGGGTAAATGCACTTCATGGATCATGATTCACTAAGCCAGGAGGAAAAAGACATTGCACAGGTGTTGAATGAGTACAGAGCAAGAAGGCTTTGTAGGTGCTGGTGTTTTGTTTTGTTTCTTGAGGGACGCTCACAGCTTCTTTTATGTTTTATAATGTAAACTATGGACAAGAACAGCTGAGATTTCCCTTTGACATTTTGTCTGTTCAGTGAACTGCAGAAAATGCAAACCTTTCCAAGCCAGAGAAATGTATCTTACTTGTGTGTGCCTAGAATATTTAAAGACCAATCTGTGTCTAACTTTTTTGTTCTCAAAGTTTTGGAAATAACATTCTTCTTGATTTTATCCTTTAAAAAATTAATTGGTTCCAATTCTGTAAGAGTGTTTTAAATCAACAGTTATTTCCCTAGTTTTTATATTATCTTTAGTATTCCAAACTAATCATTTCTCTCATTGCAATATCATTATATAGTATCCTTCAAAATATGATTCTTGGGAAAAGTAATATTATTCCAAAGCTACAACAGTTCTAAAATGAAATTAAATTCTATATAGATTTTTGCCTCCTCTTTTATATTTCTTTTTTTTCCCCTGAGATTGAGACCTACTTTTCAGTAAAACTTGTTTCTTCTCATATGGACAACCTCTTTTATATTTTTAATCCATTAGTGGTTTGTTTATAGATTCTTCACTTTAACATTGTTCTGACTACATTAAGAAGTTTCAGGTCTTGCTCTGAGTGTTGGTCATTGAGTTGTAGACTCTGGGCTAGAATCTTGCACCTCAACTACCTTTTCATTCAAGGTCTCTGTAGACAGTCATATTCTTCATGCTTTGAGATTCCATCACCATGTGTAGCTTCTCTGAGCCACTTGACTAACCTTACTAGCTTTCATTTTCTTTTCTTACTAGATTATATTGTCTTTTAAGCTTATTTAGGAGTGAAAGATTTTCATGAAATTATAAAAGATGAAGATATTCCATAAATTTGGAACTATTTGAGAAAAAGTTTAATATCTACCTTGTACTAGAACCCTGTAATGTCCACTACTTATTTAATCATTATGTAGTAGGTAAATCCTAGTGCTCTTGGTCCAGGAGAAATGCCTCCTTCCAATGGCCCTAAGTGTCACTGTGTTTGTAGCCTATCACTCCCTGCCCTCAGCTGATTAGATACAGGAGAACAGGTGACTCAAGAACAAGGCCAATTGGATTACCTCATTTGAGACTTTAGAGTTAGTTCATGGAAGTTCCTAGAGTTGGAAGATCAGGAGCCTGTGTTGTGGCTCATTTAGACCCTATGCTGATGAAGAATCAAAAAAAAAAAAAAAAGAGCTTTTAGAGGGAGGGAGGAAGGAGGAAGCGAAGGAAGGGGGAAGAGAGGAAAGAGAAGAGAGAAGGGAACCGATTTTAGGTAAAAAGAGGGGAAACTCCAGAAAGGTATGCTGCCAAGTAGCTACCCTGATTCTTGAAGATTTTCTAGTTCCCCATTCCAGCCTAAAGCTTTCAGGTATTTGGATTCTGTGAGACATCCCTGTGCTCACACATGAAATCTCCCTTTACATAAGTAGGCTTGAGTGGATTGTTATTACTTGCAAACAAGCTATATATGACTAAGAAATTTCTTAACAATTGTGCGAAAATTACATTTAAAAATTAGGGCAGATTTTTGTTTAAAAAATAATAGATTGAACTCGTGCTTCTCTCGGCTTCCTCTCTAAGACCCAGTAAAACTGAAATAAAGAAATAAAAAGGATTTGAAATCACAGGGACAAGGAGAAGAATAAAGTCAAATTTTGGAACAATGGAAGGAGCATGATGAGTGGTCACTCTTAGCTCAGCAGAGAAGGTGAGGGCCAGGATCAGACTAGTATGTGTCTCCAAACCCCATAAAAACCCAAGAGATTGAACCACCAGGCATGGTGGGAGGCTGGAATGAAGAGTGAAGCTGAAAAAGAACACGAATGAGGAACAGATATTTAGGTTCACTTCCCTAGTCTACACAATCAGGTGAGTGTCCCTCCAGCTAAAGGAAGGACGTCCATCCCCTACCAAAAGACCAGAGGGTCTCTAGACAGAGAGACAGCAAGTCCTTCTAAGGACAAAGGGGAGCCTCCCTACTGGTCACACGGGGATTGAGTGAGTTTACACGTGGAGCCATGAGACTCTCTAGCCCCACTGGAGCCCTGGCTCTCTCACCCTTATTTCACCGTTGGCACACTGTCCTGAGACACATAGTTTAAAGAAGGAGGCTGTAGCATTTTTCTTGGAGGAAATGATCAGACACACGTACACATACACACACACACACACACACACACACACACACAATCAGAGGAGTGTTGGCTTTTGGTGGATTCTCTTATCAGTTTATCAATGCCTCCTGGGGTGAAGCTCACCAGCCTACAACCTGCCCCCTGCACATAGCACACATAGTGCCCATTCTTTAAGAATGAGTGGGCTATCAAGGATTTCCAGACATTTGAGGAAAGCCTTCAACATGAAAGGGGAGAAAAAGAGAGAAAAGGATATTTGGGTGAACAAAGAGAGAGAAAAGGATATTTAGGTGAACAAAGGGGAAAAAGAGACAATGCAAGATAGCTTTGGCTAAATGCAGGTTTAGAGGTATGGGTGTCTATAAGGAAGTGTGAATCGCCCAGAGCAGGACATAGAACAGAGACAAAACCTTCATTAGATAAAGAGGTGAATTTGAAGACATCAGCTTTTTGAGAGAATGGCCCGAGATAAGGGAAGATAGCTGGCTAAATACAACAAGAGGAGGCTAATAATCCAGAAAGCAGGACCTAGAAGGATATTTAATGATAGGAAAAGAAAATTTGATTATTCTAATAGAGGAAAAACTGACTGACTTGGTCATAGAGAGAAGCAATGAGGGATATTAAAAAACATCTTTGTAAACAAACATCCCAATAGAAAAATGGGCAAAAGATCTGAACAAGCGCTTCAGTAGAGATTATATACAGGTGACAAATAGGCACATGAAAAGGTATTCAACATTATTGGTCCTTAGGGAGGCGCAAAGTAAAATCACAATGAGATGCCCATTTAATGGCTAAAAAATCAAAGCAAAACAAAACATAACATACCGAGTGCTGATGAGAATGTGGAGATGTAGAGCAACTGGGACCATCTTATATCGTTGGTGGGAATGTAAAATGTTGCAGTCATTTTGGCAAACACTTTGGTAGCATAGTACAAAGTTAAATAATTATATGCCTACCACATAACCCAGCAATGCCACCTCTAGGCATTTACCCAAGAGAAATAAAAATTATGTTTTCACAAAGACACAAATGTTTATAGAAACTTTATTCATAATCGCCAAAACCTGGAAACCACTCAGATTTCTCTCAACTAGTGAATGGATAATATGAACTGTGGTACGTCCATACAATGAACACTACTCAACAATAAAAAAAGAATTAACTCCTGATAGATGAAATGACACAAATGAACTATTTTAAGTGAAAGAAGCCCCACCCCAAAACTACATGCTGTAGCATCCCATTTTTCTGATATTCTGAAAAAGGCAAAACTGTATGGACAAAAAATAGATTAGTGGTTGCCAGAGGTTAGGGTTGGGGAGGAGACATTGATCGTTGGCTATAAAGGGGCATAAAGTAATTCGGGGATGTGATGGAACTGTTTTCTACCTTAATGGTGATGGTGTTTACATGACTGTATGGTATGTCAGAACACAAAGAACTGTACATTAAAAGTGTGAAATTTACTGTATGTAATGAGGTTTCTGGCTTTTGAGGTTTCTGACAATTGGAGAAGGCATGCTAAGGTCAATAGGAAAGCCTGGTTGGGCAGCAGACAAGCCCGAAAGGAAATAAGGGCAGATTCTGCCTTGGCAAATAGAGTTGAGGCAGCAGAAATACAGACAGTTAATATGATTAAGGTGGTGGGGGCTTTTTATTGCTGATCGGTATTCCATTGTATGAATATACAAGAGTTTATTTTGACGTTTGTCAGCTAAGGGATGTTGGAGTTGTTTCCAGATTCAGTGTTATAGTCTCTATACACATTTGTGTGGCTACTGAAGGATCTGAGCAGAAAAGTCAGGGATCTACAGTCCTAAAATTCAAATCTGATCATGTGATTCCCCTGATTAAAATTCTTCACTGGTTCCTTATTGCCTACAGGAGTGATTCTGTACCGTGACCGCACATCAGAATCACCTGGAGTGCCTCAAGATGCTGAATGTTTGGCCCACCCCTAGAGATTCTGACTTAATTGATCATTGGATGGGGCTCAAGTGTCAGTTTTCTTTAAAAGCTCTTCATAGGATTTCATTTTTCAAAGCTTAAATCTTTTCCAAATAAAATTATTGAGATATAGTGCATGTAACATACAATTCATGGATTTAACGTGTACAATTAAATCGTTTTTAGCATACCCCATTATTGATTTTTTAAATGTGTATTATATCTGTAACACAGTTTGCCATTTTATTTTTTTTTTATATTTTTTAAAGATTTTATTTTTAAGTAATCTCTACACCCAACATGGGGCTCAAACTCACAACCCGGAGATCGAGAGTTACATGCTCTACCAACTGGGCTAGCCAGGAGCCCCTAAAATTTGCTATTTTCAAGGGTATAATTCAGTAGCTTTAATTACATTCACAATATTATACAGCCATCACCATTGTTTCCTCATCCCTATATGATTTTAATACATGTCCAATTCTGCAGAATTAAATCCGGCTACCTTTGGAAACTCCCAAAACCTCTCATAAGAATACCTCATTGTTTCTTCCTAGATGTGATTAGGAAGTCCTTATGACTTCCTGCCCTGTTTTCTCTTGGATCCCGAGATGCTGAATCATTAACCTTTGAAAACTAATTATCTTTGCATATTCCTATTTCATCTCTCTGAAACATTATTCCCACTACTACTTCTGATAAAATCCCATGCCTTCAAAGCCAGACTCAGGTATTATTTTTATGGAGTATTTTTTCCACCTCTGGGCTTCTTTAGCTGCTCCCCTCTGTGATCTATAGCACCTTTCATGATCCTCTGTTGGAACACTTACTCATGACAATTTTCTAGGTCTGTTTTTGTCTCTCCCACCAGATTCTCTCCTTCTCCCTCTCTTTCTCTCTCTCAAGTGCTGAACACTCAAATGGTGAAGCTGCAATGTGAACATATAAGTCCACGGGGCAGTTCTTGAAGAACTAGCAAGAAGAGCCACAGACAGTGATATGAGTGAGAAGTAAACTTTTGTTGGTTTAAGGCACTGAGATTTTGGGGACTGTTTGTTCCCACAGCATAGCCTAGACTAGCCTGACTAATACACTCATGAAGAATTCATTCATCATATTCACCAGCTGTAATCTTGTGATATAACTAAATGGAGAATGTGGAACTCCATGGGAAAGAGATCTTGGGTTTGAGGGCAAGTAGAAAAGCTTGATTTTAGAGGATCAAGGAAAGATACAGGTTTAAGGAAAGATCTTGAGCAAAAATGGTTCCCCAGGGAAGATAGACCTGGGCTGCTGGGACAAGGGAAGAAGGAACTCACATATTGGTTGTAGCTAAGGGCACATAAAGCAAACGACCTATTAAAACATTTTTACAGGGGCGCCTGGGTGGCTCAGATGGTTAAGCATCTGCCTTAGGCTCAGGTCATGATCCCAGGGTTCTGGGATCGAGCCCCACATCGGGCTCCTGGCTCAGCAGGGAGCCTGCTTCTCCTTATCCCTCTGCTCTCCCCCTGCTCATGCTTTCTCTCTCTCTCTCTGTATCTCTGTGTCTCAAATGAATAAATAAAAAATCTTTAAAAAATAAAAAAAAATAAAATAAAATAAAACATTTTTACATAAGACTGTTCCTGACTTCCAGAATTAGATGTAACCAAATGTAAAATTTCAAATCCCAAATCAATACTTGCCAAAAAGATACAGTGTAAAAAAAGAGAGAGAATCATAACCCTGAAGAGATGTTCCATTTGTTAATTTGATTTTTTACTAACAAGATACATTTTTGAAGACATTGCTGAATGCACCAGTTTTGTCCCTTGTTAGTATAATCAGAAGGATGTCTTGGTTCAATAGTGCTCTGGAGGTTGAAACGTGTTCTCCTTTATGATTTGCAGCTCTGATTAGTTCTATTTTTCTGCCTAAGGTGCGAAAATGCAAAGGTGATTTGAGATTCTGTGTAATTTCTGTTTCTTACATCATCACCATTAAAAAAAATTCAGACCAAATATTTTCTTTTGAAACTCACTAAAAGTGTGGCCTCAGATGTGCAAGGCAGAGTATACTGTTGTCCAATCTTCCATAATCATATTAACCTACAGTCTCACATTATTAAAAAACAACAAAATGTACATCTGTCATAGAAAAACATGTATAAATTAAACATATCCAATCAGAAGTAAATTGTTTAAAGGAGAATATATGTTAAAAGGCATTGTAGTCTGGGATCTGCTTTAAAATAATTAGGCAAAAGAGAAAGAGGAAAAAATATATAAAGCAGGGATGGCAAAATCTCAAGGATTGTTGAATCTCAGTTATGAGTAGATTGGGGATTCATTGTAACCTTCTCTCTACTTTTGCATATGTCTGATATTGTTGATGATAATAAATAGTAGAGGGATCATAAACTTACAGATAAAATACCTTCAAATATTTGCACAAATTTAAGGGCACAACTTACAGAACTAGGTTTCTTAATCACAGAATTACATTGTGTTATATCAAAAACTAGTATTTTGCAAACAGTAGGTTTGATTATTTCTTCAGAGCTCTTTCACTATGTTACTTTCACCATGGAACATAGAATGACAGAGTCCTGCAGTGATTATTACCTCTTTCTGCTGCTATTTAATAAGCTGCCTTTCTCACTGCCCTGAAATCTGAATATTCTGAAAGAGTTCATCTGTCTTTAGAAGTAACAATGATCTTGTGTCACCTTTAGAATTAGACACAATGTTAAAAATGGTAGTTGGAACTGGCATGCATGATGGAGATCCACATTTTCTTCTCCTTACGTAACAACAAGGAAGATTATCATCTTCAAACTCACACATACAACATCTGATTCAATTACTGTTTTGTAGAAACCATATCTATTGTTTGTGGCTTGAAACATGGATTTGAAAATAGTGATTTTTATTTTACTCCCATGACAGTATCAATAAAGGTAGAGTATATCTTATTGTCTAGAGAGATGTTTAACATGCTGTAGGTGTAAATGAAAGATAAACTAAGAGACAAAAGTGAACCTTTCAAACATTAATGTGATGTTGGCTGTGTTATTATGAGGCTAATGATATCAAGTACATGAGAACACATAGGTGCCGTGCTGGGAAACCAATGGTCTAGCCTTCATCTTGACTGCAGGCAAAGAATATCTCATTAAAGCTATAAATTTCATGAGTCTGTTCCCAAATTTAAAACCCTTAAGGAAAATGGTTTTCATGGTTCAGCAGTTTTAAAGGGTTGTACTTAACTTGGCTTTGTAACAAGGAAATTAATAGTTTTTCTAAAACAAATCAGAATTATGCCATAGTTGCATGTATTTTCATGCTGTTGCCGTTAGCACTTAACTTCCTCTCTAGATAACAAAACCAGGGACTCCACATTGAATTCACCACAGGGAAACATTTCTTACCTGCTATGTTTGTTCAGGAGAGTCTGCGATGGGGAGGAAATTTGTTCAATCATGGCTAGGTATAAATTGTTTTCTTGAGGTGATGTGAAATGGAGTAGATTTCTAATCAACCTTCGCTATTCAGAGTGAATCTTACTTAGCCTACTAGGAGGGGGAGTAGGTTGCTCAAGCCCCACGCAGTGTCAGCAACCAACCGATTGAAATGCATGCAGGCCTCAGGGACCCCAGGTATTGGGAAATAAATGTGAGTGCAATGAACTGAACTTACTTCTTTTTCTCAATGGACTTTGTAATAAATCTTATATAGCCATGTGAGAGGAGCATTTATAAGAAACATTGTTTTTGTTTTATATACGTTTAACTTAAGGAGCAACCATTTGTCGTATCTGGGGAAAACAAGACAAATCACAACAGAGGTAAGAGTATGGAAATGTCAAATGCCTCTAATGGTTTAAGCTTAAAGGAAAGCCATTAGTGATTTACAGAAAGAATATACAAAACAAGATGAGCAATAAGAATGTAATTATCGTTTTCAAAAAAAGTGTTAGAGAAGCAAAACTGCCTAGACTCACCTCATTTCATCTGGATGATCAGAAAGTTACAAATGAAAAACTCTTGCACCCTGGAAAGAGCATGTCCTGTGAGGCGTGTGTGGAAGTAAAACTCGGAGACGTTCATGGATGCTTGAAACTCAAAGCATTTCATAGACACTTAAAGTTGGAGCAACTGCATGCACATCTTGCTTCCCCCCTCACTCAAGCCTTCTGATCCCAAGGGAAAAGGATAGAATTTATCCAGAAGATATAGTTACGATTTTAAAATTTTAGGTTGTGTACTTTCAACTGCAAAGGTCATTCAAAACAAATCATTAAAACAGAACATGGAGTCATTAAGAAGCTTTAACTACATTAAATGTTTTCAAATAAGGCATTATACTGTTTTTTGAAGGCTGAATTTCTTGAATTTTTTGGTATGTTGTTTAATTTCTTTTTAAATTTTCATTAGCATCTTTTGTAGATAGTGATTACTCCCACCCTTTACACTGTTGTTACAAATCTATTGCACAATATATCCAATTTCCCTGAAAGAAAATCAAGGGATTTTGTGAACCATATACCCTACAGCTTACTGTGACAAATAGTTTCTGAAAAGAATAACCATTATGAAATACAGCTTTTACTTAAAAGAAAAAAAAATGCCTCCAGTTTTTGGCTAATTATGAATATTATAAAATTGTTTAAAATATTCATGTAACAAATGTAATCCATGTATGTAACTACGTGTAGTTCATGTAACTTACATGTAATTCATGTAAACAAATATTTGTGTGGGCATATATTTTCATTTCTCTTATGTAAAAATCTATAGTGGAGGTACGGGGTCACGTATTAAGAGTATGTTTAACCTCATACAAAACTTCCAAACTCCTTTTCAAAGTGTACACTTGCACTGATAATCAGGTGGACTTTAGCTGTCAGTCAGCCTCTTTCCATGGCTACATCATTACTTTCTTAATAGACTCACAAATAAAATGCCCATCCTGAAGGCATGGAGCTATGTATGGACTCAGTTAACATTACCGTTTACTCCTGAAAGGAGATTTGGTTACCACTGCTGAATGCCTGACTTGCCAACAGTAGCAGCCTATCCCCAACTGCTTATTGCGGTATCTCATTATTCTATTGCTGCATACCAATTACCACAAAATTAGCAGCATACCACAACACACGTTTATTATTTCAGAATTTCTATGGGGCATGAGTCTGAACATGGGTTAGTTGAGTCCTCTGTATAAGTTCCAGTTGCTTCATAACCTCACCAGCATTTCATCAGACTTAAAATTATAGCCCAGGACTATCCAGTAGAAATACAATGGAAACCACATAGACAACTACATTAAAACAGTGGAAATAGTTGAAGTTTATTTAAAAATTCTTTTTAAAGATTTTATTTATTCATCAAAGAGAGAGAGAGAGAGAGAGAGCACAAGCAGGGGGAGAAGCAGGCTCTCCCGCTGAGCAAGGAGCTGGATGTGGGATTCGATCCCAGGGCCCTGGGATCATGACGTGAGCCAAAGGTAGACACTTAACTGAGTCACCCAGGAGCCCCTGAAGTTTATTTTAATAGTATACTTTATTTAGCCAAATCTATTTAAATTTATTGTCATTTCACTAGGTAATCAGAATAAAATTAATGAGATACTTTATCCTTCTTTCATACTAAGTCACCAAAATCTGGCATGTATTCTTCCAGCATAACTTAATTCAGACTAGCCATATGTGGCTAGTAGTTGCTGTATTGGGCCACATAATTATAGCTATTTTAGTAGGTATACAGTGGTAATTGTGGTCTTAATTTGCATTTTCCTGATAACTAAATGATGTTGAGTATCTTTTCATATACTTCTTGGTCATTTGTATATCTTCTTTTGTATAGTATCTGTTCAAATGTCCGGCAACAGGTAAATGGATATACAAATTGTGGCACACTCACACAATGGAAAAAAAAAGAAAACTACTGATTCATGCAATAACCTGGATGACTCTCAAATATTATGCTGAATGAACATAGCCAGACATGAAGGAATACATCTGGAGTAATTCCACCTGCATGAAACTTTAGAACAGGCCGACTAATCAAGAAAGGAAGCGGATCAGTGGTTATAATAGGGGTGTGTGAATGATTGCAGAATTGTGTGAGAAAACTTTGTAGAGTGATGGAAATGCTTTGTATCTTGGAGTGGTGATCACATTGATAGATACATTTGCCACAATTTACTGAACTGTACATCTAAAAGGGGTGCATGATAATGTATGTAAACTACTCCAGTACAGTTGATTTAAAGAGTCAAAGCAATACGTGTTAGTAGTACTTGCTATGTACTTTGCAGGCCCAGTGCAAAGTAAAACTGTGGGGCCCCTTATTTAAAAAGTATTAAGAATTTCAAGACAGTGACAGCAGAGGGAGTTTGTCTGTTATTGAATTCCTGGTAACGGATGGTGCACGGCATATAGAAGGTTCCAATGCAGTTCTGTTGAATGAATTTAAGATCTTACTGCTCAGCAATTTCCATTTGAGAAAAGCCTAATACTTTTTCCTACTTCTGCTGTTTATTTCATAGACCTGAGGAAAGAGTAGAATTCTGAATGCATTTTTTTTTTTTTTAAATGCTGGTCATAAGTATGATAGAGAAAAATACTGAATAAAGTTGTTTTATTTTTAAATTTTCTAAGGACGTGAAGAAATATAGCCCAGTCACTAACATGAAGCGGGAACAATTCGGTTGAGCGGGTGGAGATGATAGAGGCATCATAAAGTACAAAGGAATTTTGTCCTTTAAGTATTCTGTATTGTTAGTCACGGGCTGATTTATAGTGGTAGTGTTACACCTAATCTGGGTCAGGAAACAAGCTTAAGTAATGGGGATCTATAGAGATAAAACAGGTACATATAATTATGCAGTGGTTTGTCTTTTTAGAAATCAATTCTAGATCATGTTCCAGTTATTAACATTTCTAATATTTTGTTCCATCATAACTCAGTGTACAGAAGATAAAGCAGAATTCTCATGTTTCAGAGCAGGTGGAATAGTAGTTATAAATATATATAATCCATACTGTCATAGACATTTCACTGGGAGTTTGCTCTAGTGCTTTTTAAGTTAGAATAGTTATTAACAGAGGCACTTGGACTTACTTAAAATAATGTGTTATGGACTGATTGTGTCCCCCCTGGCCCCCCCTATTCATATGCTGAAGAACCAGCCCCCCAGTATGGCTGTATTTGGAGTAAGGAAGTAATTAGGGTTAAATGAGCTCATAAGGTTAGAATCCTGATGATTAGGATTAGTGTCCTTATAAAGACCAGAGGGCTTGCCTGTTCTCTTGCCTCATGCATGCACCAAGAAGAGCCTGTGTGAGGATGCAGTGAGGACCATCTGTAAGCCAGGGAGAGTCCTCACCAGAAACTAAAACCTGGGACTTGCAGCCTCCAGAACTATGAAAAGATAGATCTCTCTTGTTTAAGCCACCCAGTCTGGGGTGTTTTGTTATGGCAGCCTGAGCTAATACAATATGTAATATTCTATAAAATATTAAAAAATATAAAATATGCATAATCTGATTCAAATAAAGTGACCAATATAATCAGTTACATAATGTGGGCAGCCTTGTAGGGTGACAACAGGATTTAGGTGTATGTATTGATGGCATGAATTTATGGACCCTAAAAATTTGAAAAATTCATATGGTAAATTATCCCTAAAGGAAATTTACAGTGATTCTACTTTATCACTTACTGTCCTAAACCAAGGGGTATGTTTTAAAAAAAAAATTTTTTTTTTTATCTTGGAGTGGTGATCACATATATACATTTGCCAAAATTTATTGCGCTGTACATCCTTTTTAAAAAGGAAAATTGGGGTTTTAAATGATTAAGGGTATCACTTAAATATATATATATATATTTAAAATGCCTGTCCGGTGGCTGAGTGTCACTGTGCCTCTCATACTATTGAACAACTTATTTTAGGAATGAAAGTAGTAAGAGATGAGATGGCAGTGTACTAACAATTGAATAAACAGTTTACTGAAAAAAATAGCCAAAAAAAAGTCATTTTGTTACACTTGTCTCATTGTAATTCAATGTATAAGATAAAGCAGGACTCTCCTGTTTTGGAGCAGGTAGAATGGTAGTTGAAACTGTTTCACTTACTTCACTAAAGCCAAAGTCTTCAAAATAAATTAAGCATGGCTGAGTAGCTGGAGAGGAGAAATAACTAAAGGAGAAGTAGCAAGTGATGAATGAGGTGCTAACAAGCAAGACTGTCCATTTTGGGGGAAGACGGTGGATTAAAAGGGGTATGGTAGTTAATAGGTATTTCCACAATAATTAAATGTGATATTCTGGGGTGAGACTGCTTGGGTTTGAAGTCTTGCTTTGCCAGTTACAAGCTACATAACTTTATTTCCTATCTAAACCTCAGATTGATCGTTGGAAAATGGGAAAATAGTAACCATCTTACATGTTAACAGGGATGATTAGTGGCATAATGTACTGTAAGCATTTAGCACAGTACCTGCAACATAATAAATATAATAAATGCTACCTATGGTATGAATCACGTTATCATTGCTTCTTTTCAAAAGTGACCCTACTAATGTAATTCTAATTTATGTCAATTTGGGTATTTTGAAATAGATGGATATCTAACTCAAAAAGAAAAAAATGGGGAAAGATGTCAAAATAATTTTTTATATTTGCTTATTGCCAAGGCCCTCTTTAGCTAACCTGCCTTTCTCAGGCATTTGCCTCAAAGTCTTTGTCCCAAAATTCATCCAAGGAGTCCAATATGTGGGATATGACTGTTTTCCTGATATCCACAGTTACATTATTTGAGGCTATATATCAGTGAATTTTCTATCTTGCCTACTTGTAGTTTTTCCCATTTCGGTTCACTGCATGGTAACTGTCAGCACGTCCCACTGTCACACCTTTATTGAGCTCGTCAGATGCATGTGATAAAACTAACTATGGCTCCAGGGCAAGTACACATTCTCACGGGGAAGAAGTTGTACGCTGACATTCTCTTACAAGCCCTCCAAAGTTCTGCTTCTCATTTAAGAAACTCTGCCTTAAATAATCCAATAAAGACATCTGCAAAGAGCAAGTAGTTTTGTTGCTCCTGCTATAAGCTGGCAAATGATAGCTAAAGAATTAGAATCAGGGGAAGTAAAATGTCTTGTTATGAGAACTCTCTCTGATAAAGATAGGTATCAAAGGGATTTTAAAAAATTCCTAAGCCAAAGAAATACAGCTGGGAACTGTTCTTGAAACGTCCAGGAAGAGTGTGTAGGGCACAGTAAATAGTAGGTCCTTAGTTGATATTTTATGAATTAAAAATCATGTTACTACTTCTGCTGCAGAGAATATTAAATTATTTTTTTAGCCTTTACCTGCAATCCTAGAGTAGTATGTCATACATAAGTTGATGAAATCACAAAATGGTATTTCATCTTGTGGCACTGTTTGATTTTAAGTGTTTTTGCATGCAAGTGTTCCCTGTTCATTTCTGAACTATGTTGGTTTTTCTCAATATTAATAGTTGGAATTCTGTTAAGGCCCCTGAAGAAGACAACAGAGACTATTAAGGGGAAAAACGACTGTCAGAGATTTGTTGTTTAGGTCATCCAGCTGTATTAATACTTACAGATTACAGGTTATAGATAAGAGAAAATTCTATCTCTATTCTCAGATTTCAGTTCAGAATTAAAAATAGTATTTTAAAGGTCTTTTATGTAAAAGTTTAAATTGCTTTAGAAAACATACAAATTCCAAATGCAAGGTCCTATTTCATTTTCAACGACTTTATTGAGAACATTTTGTAAATTAGATTTTACAATTTAACATTTTACAATTAGAAATTTTATCTGCTACTACATAAGTTGCAAACTTTTCAAAACACTACAGAAAATCCTTTATTTCTTTGGATTTTTCTGTTCCATGCTGAGCTCCTGAGATATATTTTTTCTTTCAGCTTCATTTTCATCTTCCTGTGAAATAAATTTTAGAAAACATTAAAATATAAACTTTAGGGCATTTTTATCAGCTGTACTTAATACATTTTAATTCTATTCTCTGAAGAATTAGCTATTGTGATTCTGGTAATCCTAGAAAACAATATGGTAAAATTATGTAACATTTAAGTGTTTACAGCGGGTTTTCTTTTACACTACACATTGACTGAAGTTTTCTCTATGTTTTTAAAAGCAACTTATTTTATTAATGACCTAAAAATCACTTTTGAAAACACCTGCCCATAAAAAGTGTCCTTTTTAGGAGGTGAATCAGGTATTTTTACTTCACTTTTTGATAAAAATAAATTTAACTTCTGAGACACTTTATGTGTTCCAGCATGGTGTTTTTGTCTCATCTAGCATACTTTCTTGACAGGTCTGCCAATTTTCCAATTACTTGTACCACCATATGTTATCTGAAGATCAGTCAGCTCTAAAATAGGAAACATGGGCATGTCAGGCTATCGAATGCTTACAACCTTCTACAGTTTCGATTCTAAGTGGTGGCTTCATAATTCACAGCAGGTTCCTGTGGAACACGGTGAATAAATGAAGTAACTTCATAATGTCGGTCTCCATAGGAATGAAGTGCATCTGTGTTCAATATTATGGTGACCTCCAAAGTATAAATAATGAAGAGTCTGGAAAAGTATTTCATCTTAGAATTTGTAACCCATTTCATCATCTATGTTCCTTCAGCAATACCAAGTATAAAGCAGTCTTGCTTCCCTAATATTTCTAATTTATGATCTTTCATTTTTACTAACTGAAGTTAAGAAGCATTGTCTCTTCTTCTATTGAATTAAAGCATGAGTAGCAATTTCTTAAGTATCTCTAGACAACAATAATACCAGTATCACCAAATACATCGCCCTCTATCTCTGAATCATATAAAACCAAATTCAATTCAATTAAATAATTGTTGAGCTCTGCTTAGTAAATTAACGTTAAGTAAACGCAAATGAAGGCATATATATTTGTTTCACATGAAAAACCACATCCTTGCCTGTAAGCATTAAGGTGGAGAAAGCTTCCTTTATATACTTTGTCTCTCTCAAAGTTCACCACCATCCGTGATTTAGACTTTGTCAACACCAGAAAAGTGGAGAAATTATCAATATTATCATCCAACTTGGGCCATTTATAAATATGTGGCATGCAAGAGATGGGGTTTTGAATATCATTTGGCAATGAAATTTTAACATCTTTTTCTAAGTATAATAGCCACTGTATGTTGTTTTTTTTTCCAATTTATCTCTATCGAACAGAGATATTATGTTCGATTGACTCTTGAATAAGATAGTTTCCACTTTTGGACAAGAGTTTCTAGAGATTATATTTTGATTAGATCCCAATAAAAACCAAATCTTGCTCTATTCTTTCCACTGTCTTCTTTGGGTGAGACACTGACAGGAAGTGTTAAATCAGCAGGTAAAAGTGGAAAGAATTTTTTGCTAGGTAGCACTGAATTTATATGTTCCTCAAGGCAGGGCTTTATTTTTTTATATTATACTCTTACCGTCAACAGGGCACATTTAGTATATAGTTGGAGTACAATAAATGATTTCTGAATTATGTGTAACAGTGGAATAAAAAACGAATAAAAGAGAAGTCTGCCTAAACTAATGTAACTTGGAAAAGCATAATATTCTTCCTTATCCAAGAGTCACACTTCTAAAAATCTTACAATTTCCAGGACAGTACTAAAAACAAAAATGTATGAAGCAACATTAGCCAAAATGGCCATTATCAAGCTATCCTTTAATTTGAAGGACAGGATTGGAACCTTTATCATGTGGACAGCCTAAGTTCCCACACTGATATGACGTACTGGTTTAATGAGCTTGGTTATCTCACTTTCCCCAGCAGCTTTCAATAATACTCCAAGTCAAAATGGAAATGTAAAGGCTTAATAATAATAGGAAGCATCTATAAACTTTTCGTATTTAACTAAAATTCTTGTAATGCCAGTCTTTTTGTTGAATTTTTCTTAGCAATAAAATATATACAGTTGACCCTTGAACAACACAGGTTTGAACGATGCAGGTCCACTTATACACAGATATTTTTCAATAAATACAGTACAGTACTGTAAATGTATTTTCTCTTCCTTCCGATTTTCTCAACATCTCTAGCTTACTTTATAAGAATATAGTATACCATACACATAACAAAATATGTGTTAATCAACTCTTTATGTTACCACTAAGGCTTCTGGTCAGTGGTAGGCTGTCAGTTAAATTTTGGGTGAGTCAAAAGTCACATGCAGGTTGTTGGCACCCCTAACCCCACTGCATTATTCAAGGTTCGACTGCTTAGTTTATAAATGAGTGTCTCTTCTAACATTGCCTCCTGTTCAGGACAGGTGAAGAACTGTTCCACATTTTTCTTTATGCTGAAGACATGTCTTACAATATATTGCCTTTCTATGCCTTTAAATCATTCCCATAGGTAATAAGATCCAATCTCTTTTTTCCTTGGTACAAGGATAACTGTGATTTGGATGAGGAAAAGGATTATGAAGGGGAGGAAAAGGCATTTAACCCTAACTGCTAGAGTATAACACATTGTAATTGCTATCGTAGAACATCATCAGATAAATGAAAATAACAGTAACAGATTTTATCATTATCAATAAAAACATTAGAATTAGACACAATAAAGCTCCAGAAAGGATTTTAGAGGTTGCTTTGCTTTTGTTTTGTTTTTTGGTTTTTTTGGAAGTGCTAATTTGTGTTTCTAACATTACAGGTCAATTTGTGTAAGAATTTTATAAGTAATTAAGATTAATAAAATCATTAAAATAGCTCAGGCAGCAAATCAAATATTGACAAATGATTGCATAATGAATGAAACTGCAAAGAAAGGAACCTTTTATCAAAGTATTTCTTCACTACTAGATATTAAGGGCAGGCAAAAATTTCTTCTGATAAATGGCAGATTTTTGTTACTCTTTGCTGAGATAAGACATCTGTTTTTTTCCGAGTGAAAGAAGACCCTTGCTACATGGATCATTTTCTTAGTGACAGTCCTGACAATTTTGACATTTGTTTCATGAAGTGTTCTGAAGCAGCCAGCAAGAAAATGTACCCTTTGGGGCCACTGGAAAGTGTAGACAGGTTTACCTCTTAACTTTGAAGCTTGTTAATTCATACTCCAGAAAACATGTTGTTTGTAACAATCTTGCAGACCTGCTAGTTACATGTGGAATTTCAAGAATACCCACTCACATAACAACTACTCATAACTCCAAATAACTAAGGTGGTTCTTTAGCCTTCTTGCTCTTTTGACACTGACAGCATTCTTGTAGTAAGGACAATGATCATTTCTAGGCATATATAGACCATGGGATTATGGTCTAATGCTCTAGGTGGCAACATAAGACTGAAAGAGTTATTCTAACAGAGAAATCAGTAAAAACACTGCCATTCTTATCTAAACTAAATCCCTCTTATCAATGAATACAACTTGTAAGATTTTGCTTAAATGCTATTCAAGCTTCCCCCATCAATTGGAACAGAGGCGCTCTCAATTTTCCTTATTTACAAAATTGCCTTAGTTCTCATAATAGTTCAAAGAACTGATGCCAATTAATCAAATCTATCCATCCTGCTTTCCCTTTTTCTTAGGAGATAACTAACTCCAAATAAAGGGCAATTATTTTAGCAGCTGGAATTTCTACTGCTTATGTAATATTTGGACTCAAATTAGTCTGAGTACAGATGACTCTGCCTTTACCCTAGAGACAGCCAAATTAAATGACTTCTTTTAAAGTAATATTATACAAGGGGACAACTTTCCCCATTGATTCTTTACACATTTAAAGATGACTTTGAATACCTTTATAGTGCAGATAGCTGTCAGATATCGCCGTACCCAAGTGATCAAGGTTTACGTCACTAGCAATATATATTAACACTAACCTTTTGCTATGATATACTAAAAAGGGCACAACTCTGGTCTGTGGTATCTTTCCTAAAAATGCATAACCTCAGTCTAATCATGAGAAAACACCACATAAACACTCTATAAAATAATCGAACAGTAGTCTTCAAAACTGTCAAGGTCATGAAAGAAAATACAAAGCCTGGACTATCACAGATGGGAGAAGACTAAGGGAACATGAGGACTAAAGACAGTGGTGGGATCCTGCACCATAAAAAGGATATTCGTGGGAAAACTGGCAAAATTTAAATATGGTCTATGCACTAGTAAATAGTATTGTCTTGATGTTAATTTCCTGGTTTCAGTAATTTACTTTGGTTAGAGCAGTTGGTAACACTACAGCAAGCTGGATGCAGGGCAAATGGCAATTATCTGTGTATTTTCTGCAATTTTTCTCCAAGTCTAAAGTTATTTCAAAATAAGATCAAAAAATGGCAACTCAATGAAAGTTTTCTAAACCCAAAATAAGTATCATGTATGTGCAAAGATTTTATGTGGAAAAAAATTTCAAGGCACCTATAGCTGCCTACACTGAAAATATACAACTAAGAGTTTGCTTTTCATTGTTCTACTTACAATTCCTTTCGTAAGTATCTCTAATGTTCATAATGGTGTTCTTAATTTTTATTCCCTTGTTTCATGTGTTTTCTTACTTTTCCACTCTGAGCATGGATTATTTTTACAAACAGAGAATATAAGCTTTCTTTTAATAAATCCCTCTATAATCTGGCCATTTGAACTATTTCCAGAAATAAGTAAGCATAATGGAGGTCAATGTTTACAAAGAGAATGGTTTCAGTTGTTTTTACTTCACTGAATTTGCTATTCATACCAGACAGGTACGTGGTAGTAGAACAATAAAGTGAAGCGAGAAGGTGCAGCTAAGCACTAACTTATTTCCATTTTCATATATAATCTTTAGATTTTAAATATTCCTTTGGCCAGAGAAGAATTATTGTAGTTAGATTCAAATTAATAGTCAAAATTATCTGTATGCTTATGTTAATGTACATAAGCATAGAAATAATAAGCATATATATATATATAGCTATGTTAATAAGCATATATATAGCTATGTTTATATCTATCTATCTGTCTGTCTTCTGGCAAAAAACTATGTACACCTAACCTGTTATGTTAGTTATAGAATAGGTGTCGAAAAACAATATATACTGTTCAAATCTGTGGTCAAAAACTTTTTTATTCACTTCAAGCATATTCCAGATATAATTCTCAACAGCATTTAAGATTGTGCTTTTAATACAGAAAATATGCCAGTGCTGCACAATGAGGAAAAAATTTATCTTAATAACTGGAAAATACTGATGATAATGAAAATGTTTTAGACAAAATGGGCACGCTGCATGCTTCAGACTAAAATTAATTAGAGTTTTCAATGTTTTACAATTCCACCATAATTCTTTAAATGGTGCATTTACTTCATAGTAATAAACACTTGGATCATTAAGTAAAGTGCAAGATGTGTGTGATGTGCTACATTTAACAACCTTTGGCTTTTTTTTCTGTACTTCTGCATTCAGTTTTCCAATGCACTGAATAAGCAATTGAAGGCCACAGTTAAATTTCCTGACTTTGCATATTTGAGATTATTTCATTTAATACAAAAGGCAATTAATCTACCATTTTACAACTGAATTCCAACTTTAGTGGTCCATGATAGATACTGAAATGAACTTACAAGAAATGCTTAATTAAATATACTGTAAAAAGCATACGATGGTTTTTTTTCTTAAGACAGAAGTTGCATATTTAATTAGAAAGTCTAGGCTGTGTTATAAAATTAAAGTAACTTGGGAGGTTCTTAGTAAACCTAGCTCAAACACTTATGTCATTACACAGAATGGAGCTATTTTTGTAAATTTCTACCTTTTCTCTCTACTTAAATTCAAACAAGAAATCATAAAGGAAATTTCCCTTTATTTAAAATTATAAAATCATACCCTTTATTTTAATAGCAAGTAAGATTGATAAAAGGGCAGTATATCTAATTTCATGTATAAGAATATATGCACAGTTCTATTTCATTTGTTGGGCCCTTATCTCCAATTCGTGATTTTGGAGCAGATTTAGTGGAGTAGGTTTGCTTTTCTAAGTCTTTAGTTCCTCTTGTCACTTTTTACTTGGTGGTTGCTTCTGGCAGCATGGAAATGGGAAAGTTAAAAAATAAAACACTGCATTTCCCATATATAATTTGGAAATCTCTCTGGAAAGAAAGGCCCTAAGGACTGGCACAACCATCTAGAAAAGGGTGTATTTATAGTAAAGGAAATGAAGATCAGTGAGTGGAAGGTGAGACTTGGGCAAAATAAGTAGGATAAAAGAAAGGAAATGAAATGAGTGACGAATGGTAAATGTGAGCTAGGGTAGACTCTTAAGCATAAACCCAATTCTATAAGCTTGTATCCTTGTATCTTCCCATAAACATCAGAAAAAAGCACAACTTCCATAAATTGAATTTTTGGGTATTTCAGATATGTTTAAGATATTTCTAGGGCTAAGAATACACTATTCTCTACAGGTGGAACTTATGGTCTTGAAGATAAAAAAGAAATTCTCCTTCTCTAGTAGAAGTCTAATATTTGGGAAATAAACATGGAAGTGTATACTAGATTCTGTATTAGAAGCCCCTACCTTGATAACTCACCTTCATTTATAACATTATTGCTTTATTTATTGATTGATAGACTTACTTATTTTGAAAGAGAGAGAGAGAGAAAGAGCCCATGTGCGAGCAGGGGGAGGGGCAGGGGGAGAAAGAGAGAGATTCTGAAGCGGACTCCCTACTGATCATGGAGCCCAACATGGGACTTGATCTCAGGACTGAGATCATGACCCAGGCCAAAATCAAGAGTTGGCACTCAACCAACTGAGTCACCCAGGTGCCCCATTTTTGCTTTAAAAGATATTACTTGAAGAATTTAGGTTGGTAAGTTCGAATGTAGTCAGCAATGATTATAGAAAAAAATAAAAACAGAACACCTCAAATTCTATAATGGGCCAACATAAATATATTTTAAGTGAGGACAGCACAAATCCTATATATACATTTTTCCATGTTTTTCCATGTAGTACATTATTTGTTTATTTGTTTTTATTTACTTATTTTAATTGAAGCATTGTTGACATAGTATTTGTTTCAGTTGTACAACATAGTGATTTGGTAATTATATACATTACCCAGTGCTCACCATAATAAGTATAGTTACCATCTGTCACCATACAAAGTTACTGAAATATCTACTATATTCCCTATTCTGTAATTTTCATCCCCATTACTTATTTTATAACAGAAACTTTGCACCTCTTTGTCCCCTTCACCTATTTTGTCATTCCCCTACACCCCTCCCCTCTGGCAGTTATCAGTTTGTTCTGTTTAGGAGTCTGTTTGAATTTTTTGTGTGTTCATCTGTTGTTTTTTAGTTTCTACAAAGAAGTAATATCATAATGGTATTTATCTTTCACTGTCTGACTTAGCATAATACCCTCTAGGTCCATCCACGTTATTACAAGAGACAGAACTTCATTCCTTTCTTATGACTGGGTAATATTCCACTGTGTATGTATACCACAACTTCTTTATCCATTCAGCTATCCAGGGACAGTAAGGTTGCTTCCATATCTTGGCTATTGTAAATAATGCTGCAATAAGTATAGAGATACATGTATCTTTTTTAATTCTTTTCTTTATGTAAATACCCAGAAGTAGAATTACAGTGTTGTATGGTTTTTCTATTTTTAACTTTCGGAGGAAACTCCATACTCTTTTCCATAGTGGCTGCACCAATTTACATTCCCAACAACAGTGTACCGTTCCTTTTTCTTCACATCCTTGCCAACTCTTATTTGTCTTTTTGATAGGTGGTGGTATCTCTTTGTGGTTTTGATTAGCATTTCCCTGATGATCAGTGACGTTGAGCATCTTTTCATGTATCTATTGGCCATCTGTATATCTTCTTTGGTAAAATGTCTATTCAGGTCCTCTGCCCATTTCTTATGGATTTTTTGTTTTTGTTTTTAGTACTGAGTATGTATACATATATTTTTTATTAACCCCTTATCGTTTGCAAATATCTTCTCCCATTCAGTAAGTTGTCTTTGTTGATTGTTTCCTTTGTTGTGCAAACTATTTTTATTTTGATGCAGTCCCAATAGTTTATTTTTCCTTTAGTTTCCCTTGCCTTGGGAGACCTATCTAGAAAAATGTTGCTACGGCTTATATCTGAGAAATTACTGCCTATGCTCTCTTCTAGAATTTTTATGGTTTCAGGTCTCACATTTAGGTCTTTAATCCATTTTGAGTTTATTCTTTTATATGATGTAAGAAAGTGGTCCAGTTTCATTCTTTTCCATGTAGCTGTCCAATCTTCCCAACACAGTTCATTGAAGAGACTGTTTTTCCCAAGCATATTCTTGCTTCCTTTGTTGAAGACTAACCATATAGTCATGGATTTATTTCTGGGCTCTCTATTCTGTTCCATTGATTTATGTGTCTATGTCTGTGCCAGTACTATACTGTTTTGATTACTATAGCTTTGTAGTATAATTTTTTTTTTTTTTAAAGATTTTATTTGACAGAGAGAGACACAGCCAGAGAGGGAACACAAGCAGGGGGAGTGGGAGAGGGAGAAGCAGGCTTCCCGCTGAGCAGGGAGCCCGATGCGGGGCTCGATCCCAGGACCCTGGGATCATGACCTGAGCCGACGGCAGACGCTTAACGACTGAGCCACCCAGGCGCCCCTGTAGTATAATTTGAAATGTGGGGTTGTGATACCTCCACCTCTTTTCTTTCTTAAGATTGCTTTGGCTACTTTTTTTTAAAGATTTTATTTATTTTTGAGAGAGCAAGTGAGCAGGAGTGGAGGGGGAGGGGCAGAGGGAGAAGCAGACTCCCCACAGAGCAGGGAGCCCAATGTGGAACTTGATCCCAGGACCCCGGGATTATGACCTGAGCTGAAGGAAGACACTTAACCAACTGAGCCACCCAGGTGTCCCTGCTTTGGCTATTTGAAGGCTTTTGTGGTCTCATATAGATTTTTAGGATTATTTGTTCTACTTCTGTGAAAAATACTATTGGTATTTTGATATAGATTGTATCTGTAGGTTGCTTTGGGTAGGATGGACATTTTAACATTAATTCTTCCAACTGATGACCATGGTATATCTTTCCATTTGTGTCATCTTCAATTTCTTTCATCAATATGTTATAGTTTTCTAAGTATAGGTCTTTTACCTTTTTGGTTTTTTGTTGTTGTTGTTCAATTTATTCCTAGGTATTTTATTGTGTTTGATGCAATTATAAATGGGACTGTTTTCTTAATCTCTCCTTCTGCTAATTTGTTACTAGTTTATGAAAACACAACAGATTTCTGTATATTAGTTTTATATTCTGCAACTTTACTGAATTCATTTATTAGTTCTAAGAGTTTTTTGGTGGAGTCTTTAGGGTTTTCTATATATAGTATCAGGTCATCTGTAAATGTGAGTGCCTTTAATTGGATGCCTTTTATTTCTTTTTTCATCATATAGCTGTGGCTAGGATTTCCAGTACTATGTTGAATAAAGTGCTAAGAGTAGACATCCTTGTCTTGTTCCTGATCTTAAGAGGAAAAGCTTTCAGCTTTTCAATGTTGAGTATGATATTAGCTGTGGACCTGTCATATACAGCCTTTATTATGTTGAGGTATGTTCCCATTATCCCTACTTTGTTGAGGTTTTTTCATGAGTGGATGATGAATTTTGTCAAATACTTTTTCCGCATCTGTTGAGATAATCATGTGATTTTTATAGCACATTTAACAAAATTAAGGATATAATGTTGATTGATTGAACCATCCTTGCATCCCTGAAATGAATCCCATTTGATATTGGTAAATGATCCTTTTAGTGTATTTTTGAATCTATGTCCATCAGGGATATTGGTCTGTAATTTTCTTTTTTGTAGTGTCTTTGTCTGGTTTTAATCAATGTAATGCTGGCATCATAGAGGAATCTGGAAGCATTCCTTCCTCTTCTGATTTTTGGAATAGTTTGAGAAGAATAGGTATTAATTCTACTTTGATATTTGGTAGAATTCACCTATAAAGCCATTTGGTCCTGCACTTTTGTTTGTTGGGAGGTTTCGATTACAGATTCAGTTCTATTACCAGTAATCAGTCTGTGCAGATTTTCTCTTTCTTTCTGATCCACTCTTGAAAGACTACATTTGCAGGGATTTATCCATTTCTTCTACTTTGTCCAATTCATTGGCATATGATTTTTCATGGTAGTCTTTTGTAATCCTTTGTATTTCTATGGAGTTGGTTGCAACTTCTCTTTCATTTCAGATTTTGAGCCCTCTCTTTTCTTGATGAGTCTGGCTAAAAGTTTATCAATTTTTGTTATCTTTTCAAAGAATTAGCCCTTAGTTTCATTGATTTTTTTTTCTATTGTTTTTAGTCTCTCATTTATTTCTGCTCTAATCGTTATTATTTCCTTCCTTCTACTAAGTTTGGGCTTATGTATTCTTTTCCTAGTTCCTTATTATGGCGTAAAGTTAGGTTGTTTATTTAAGATTCTTCTCGTTTCTTGAGGTAGGCCTGTATCACTCAACTTCCCTCTTAGAACTGCTTTGACTGCATCCCAAAGATTTTAAACCATTAGGTTTCTTTTTTCATTTGTCTTCAGGTTATTTTTAATTTCCTCTTTGATTCTTCATTGATCCATTAACTGTTTAGTGTTGTTCTAGAGATCACTTAACCTATCCTCATTTTTAAAAATTCTTTTTTTTTTTTGCTGTTCAAGCTTGGTTGCTTTCCATTACACTGTCTTCCAGATTGCTATCTATTCTGTATCCTCTAATCAGCTGTTGATTCCCTCTAGTATATTTTTCATTTCAGTATTGTATTCTTCAGCTCTGTATATATATACATTTTCTTTCTCTTTGTTGAAGTTCTCACTGAGTTCATCCACTTTTCTCTCAAGTCTGGTGAGTGTCTTTATGACCACTACTTTGAACTCTTTATTAGGCAGTTTATTTATCTCCATTTCTTTTAGCTCTTTTCTGGGGTTTTTGTCTTGTTCTTTCATTTGGAACATATTCCTCTGTCTCCTCATTTTGTCAGACTCTCTGAGTTTGTTTCTATCTATTAGGTAGGTCAGCTACATCTCCTGGTCTTGAAAGTAGTGGCCTTATGTAGAAGGCATCCTGAGATGCCCAGTAGCATAGCTCCTTCTGGTCACTAAAGCCAGGTGCTCCAGGGGTGTCCCCTGTGTGGGCTGCATATGCCCTCCTTTTGTGGCTGGGGCAGGAATGGGTATGCTGCTGGGCAGGACTTGCTTGCAGCCCAGCGGTCAGCAATGACCAGCTGCAACTACTGTGGGCACACTGGTAAGGAGGGCTTGCCCTGAGCATGGCTGGATGAGAGGCCTGACCGAAGCCACTGTGGTGCACTGGTGAGCAGGGCTTGCCCTCAGCCTGCTTTTCCGCAATGACCAGCTGTGACTATGTGGGTGCACTGGTGGGCATGGCTTCACCATGCAGCTGGCTGAGAGAACCTGCTAAACAACTCTGAGTGTGCTGCTAAGTGGGGCTATCTTCCCCTCTCCCTAGGGCAGGAGCTGCTCTGGATGAGTGCTGGTCCAGGACAGGGCTGCCTGCCAGGTGTGGCAGAGCAGTAGTTGCTGTGGGGGGAATGCTGGTCCCAGATGAGGCTGCCTGCTGGGTGTGGTGGGGTGCAAGACACTTTGGAGGAGTACCTGCCAGGGTGGGTAGGGCAGGTCCATAGGGGGAAGGTTGGGGTGGAGCAGTGGGCCTATCAAGGTAGAGGTTGTCAGAACTGGCTCCCACAAGCCTCTGGCCATCTAGGCTGATGGGGAGTAAGTAAATGGTGCCCACCAACCATTCTGTTTCTGGAGAAAGCTCCCACAGATCCCTGCCTCTTTGGTACCCATTTAGTCAATAAATCCTCATATATAATCCAGGTGCTTTTCAAACTGCTACTTCTGTGCTGGGTCTTGAACTCAGTGATATAGCATGCTAACCTTTTAAGAACTGTGACTCAAGTTTCTTATAAGCCCTCTGGCTCTCCTGGAGTTAAGTCCTGCTGATTTTCAAAGACCTTATGAGGGCTTGTCTTCCCAGTGCAGGTCCCCAGGAATGGGGGTGCCTGATGTGGGGCTTGATCCCCCCAGTCTTCTGTGCCTGTGATATTCCTCTCACTTGTGGGTTGCCACACTGGTGGTTTTTGGGTTCTGACCATGTCTCTGTGTCTCCAGCACTTCTCAATGTGGCCTTCTCTTTATTTCTTTAGCTGTGGAAGATCTGTTCTGCCAGTCTTCAGGTCGTTTTCAGAGTGTGTTGCATTACATGTAGTTGTTTCCTTAGTGTATCCATAGTGAACTCAGGATCCTCCTACTCTGCCAAATTTCTACCCTCCAGGTAGAACATTCACAAGTTCAGTATATATTAAAGTTTATAATAAGATATATTTAAAGAGGTTCTTTAGAAAATATTTTTTATATAAATTGTCTACTATTCACTAAATGTAGTATTTCAAAAATCCCAAAGGTGCTGGGCGCCTGGGTGGCTCAGATGGTTAAGCGTCTGCCTTCGGCTCGGGTCATGATCCCAGAGTCCTGGGATCGAGCCCCGCATCGGGCTCCCTGCTCAAGTGGGGAGCCTGCTTCTCCCTCTCCCTCTGCCATTCTCTCCACTTGTGCTCTCTGGCTCTATCTCTCTGTCAAATAAATAAATAAAACCTTTAAAAAAAAAAAAAATCCCAAAGGTGCTAATATTTAAATACACTACCTATAAATTTCTACTTTCCCCACAGATACTCAAGGAGAAGAGACATTTCTAAATTTATACTGTTTTACTTTTTACCCTAAATATAACACATACCCTAAATATAACACATTTAAATTCCCAGGGGTTTAAAAAAATTCTATCAGATTAAAATGAGGTAAAAATAGTGTCTAAAAATGTTGAAATATGCAAGATAGGAGATATGGTGATCACCAAAGTATAGTAGTCAAGAGATTTCCATGTTGGATTAAAAAAAAAGTGATTGGCTCATTAAAATTTTCAGAGATACATGCATTGTTTACTATGACCAGAAATGATTCAGTAATAACTGAGTTTGTTATAAAAGCTGGAAAATACTTATATGTAGCATATTTATTTATTCATTAACATAAACAATAACCATGATACTGGAATTGGCCACTACAAGAGTGTCTTCTTTAACAGGGTGTGACATCATTTTGTTTATCCTTCACAATACAATGAGGAGTTCAATGCAACACAGATTTTAAAAGACACTTTATAAAAAGAAAAATTTTTTTTTTGCTTAGTAAGGCCCTAAGGTTACTTTTTGCCAAAACTAACTTCTATACTGCCATTAGAAAAATCTCTGGCCATTTTAATTGAAACCATAATAAAAAGAGAGGGAGAGAGAAAGAAAGAATATACATTTTATATTTCCTTTGCTGAATTCTGACATTCTAAAGAAAGGATAGTTATAGCTCATATGTATCAAATCACTGTCAAAGAAACAAATAGAATTTACATAAATGGCAATGTTACAACCTTAATATTACTTTAAAGCTACATAGAAGACATTCAAAAAGTAAAAGGTACCAAAAACTCCCTTAATGAAAATTATATTATCTACATAATTTGCTGTTATTTACAAAATTTGATTTCACCGAATGGAATTTATCAAAGTGAAAACTATAGTTTGATTTAAGATAAAAAAATAAGCTGACAGTATTTCACTAATTAAAATTCTTTTAATGTTACTGTTTCTGAGGCTAGATAATGTAAATGTTTTAAACTGACAATTTTCAGACTAAGAAATAATTTCATATCTAAGTATTAAAATGTCTAGATAGTAGACCTGCAGTTAGTTGTTTTAAATATATAATGTCCTTGGTTAAGCAGGAAGTTGTTGAAGTATTTATCTCAAAAGCCACATCAAATTCAAAGATGGACTTGAGGTTAATTTGTAAAACAACCATGTTATGTATGGGACATCTCTTAACTCACTTCAGTTCTCCTCAGGGTAATTAAGTCCCAGAATATTAAAGCTGAAAGATTATTAGATCTTATCTAATCCCCCATTATATATATATACACACATATATATGTATATACACATATGTATATATGTATATATATATGAAAATACTGAGCACTAGATAGAAAAATACATGAAACCAATTTCTTCACTAGGTTTTCTAGTGATTTAAAACAACTCCCCAAACTGTCTTCCAAACTCAAATGATTTAAAACTACATTGTTAAAAGAAAAACAATAATTTTACAATGGAGAAACCTGACAAACACTAACTTAACTTGAGTGAGCAAGGTTAACCTCACTAGTAATAAACATTGACATCCTATTTTCTCAGGAGGTGAAGGAGCATCACCTCTGGTCTGTGGTAGCTTCAATCTAATCATAATACCAGACAAACCCAAATTGAAGGATATCCTACAAAATAAATGAATAATACTCTTCAAAAGTGTCAAGATTTTGAAAGCAAGGAGAGAGCGAGTAATTGCCACAAACTGGAGGATCCATGACAAAATGAAATAGGGGATTCTGCACCAGAAAAAGGGACATTAGTGGCAAACCTGGTAAAATCCAAATAAATTGTATAGTTTACTTAAAACTACTATAATACTAGGGTTTAGGTTTGATAATTGTCCTATGTTCATTTAAGATGTTAACTTGAAGCTGGATACTGTATACTCTCCATAGAATTTTTACAACTCTTAAAATCTAAAGTTATCTCAACACAAAAAGCAAAAGCAGATAAGCAAATAAACAAAATCTTTCTTAGGATGATTTAGAAATAAGTATCCTTTGGTTTAAATACTGTAAAGTTTCTCACCAAAGTAGTATGCAAAGGTAATCAGAATTATACATAAAGAGGTTCTGGCATTTCTGTGATATGAACTCTACACTATAAAGTAGTGCTTTTAGTAAAAAAAAGTGCTAGTAAAATCATACATTAATACAGAATAGTGTTTCGCACATGAAGTTCATTGTCATGTTTTCCTGATTCATGCAGTTTAAGAACCATTAGAACAATATTCAACTGTAATATGGTAAAATATGACTTGTTTTTATTATTTCATTTGATAGTTTTTTGGGTAGCAGATGTTCTTATTAATACTGACATGTTATTCCAGTAACCTTTAATCAGAGCCTTCAAAAATGATGTCTGACTGTTATCTAGAGGAAAAGAGGTACTCTTGTTTAACAAAAGAAATTTCTCCAAAAAAATATCATTTGACCTGAGACTGACTTAATAGGGTACAAATGTCAAAACAAAGTAAAAATGTTAGTAAGCCAAAACCCAAAGATTGATCAATTGATCTATCCATTTTTTTGGTTACCCAATGATAAACTTGATTGTATTGATTAAATAATCTTTACATTTTACAAGAGTCTGGAATATATTTTATCCATTGACTCATATTAAACATTATTTTTTTAAGATGATCTTAACTCTTGAAGTAAATTCTATTCCTAGAATCCTTCCTTTTATTCTCTCACAAAAATTTAATGAACAACGACCATGTGTTAGACACTAGGCAAGGTGTTGGAAATAACAAAGATGAATAAAAAGGTCTTGCTGCCTAGAGGAGTCCATATTCCATTTTGGTAGACAGGCATGCATATGATTACAATGCAATGAAGAAAGTACATCAGACATATAAATGTGAAGAGAAGAAAACTGAACCACGATAATACATAAGAGAGTATTTTTTTTAATGATTAATATCCTACAGAGTTGGGTTATGTCATCAAAATAATAAACCTTCTCTTGTGCCCAAAGATTAGTATTGTGAACCTTTAAAACAAATATTTCTCAATATAACTTACACTGTTTTTCTATTAAGATAAATTCAACTTCAAGGACATCTTTCAGAAATAGACTTATGTTTAGAAAGTGAATTTTAAAAAACTTTACTCCCAAGTGAATAGATTAAGTTGCCTCAAATATCTCTTTTTCAAGTTGAATACTATTTTCCCCAGAGTGAACCCATTAATCTTCACAGTTTTATTGGAAATTAATAGCTCATTAGATGTCCAAGTAACACATCTCCTATGGCACATTAATTTTTCATGGATTAAAACACTGATTTTGCTTCAAGAAAAATTAAAAATACTATTTTAGAAAATTCCATGCAAAAAAATTCTCTAATGGCACTATTTCATAATCAGTGTCAAAAATAATAGCCACATTTCCACATCTTGAATTTGTAGATTACCGCTTAGCTACTATTTTGCTTTTTTAAGAAAAAGATCAAATGTTTTAAACTGTTACCATAATGAAAACCATGCAGTGATACGTTCAAAAAAGTAGGCCTCTTGGCAAGGACAAATCATTTAGAAAGCTTGCCTAAAAATGCACTCACTTATTTAATATTTTTCTATGACCAACTAGTCATTCTGTAAGTATAAAGTATTTCTCAGTATTCCATAATCTAGGATATAGGACATTAGAAAAAATAATTCATACAATGACATTTTCAAATATCCTATTTGAAAAAAAGATACTTGGAGAGCTATATAAGCCATCTATGTATCCCTCTCTGATTATTAACTATGTATTAAGTATTGTGCTAGGTGCTCAAAAATTATGATCTATTAGACAGACATAGTCCCTGCTTTATGGAGCTTGTAATCTGTGACTAAAACAATTGATCATGGGAGTAACTATATAATTGCAATTATGATATGTTCAATGAAAAAATAGTGCTATGAAACTTTTAATAGAAGGATCTGAAAGTTTCTGGGAAGCTCTCCACCCTCCTGAAAATGACAAATACATTGAGATCTGAAGGATAAGAAGGAGTAGAATTAAAGAATGAAGGGATAAGCATTCCAGGTAAGGAAAACAGTGAGAAGGTGAAATCAGCTGAAGTCCAGTAAGAGAGAGGAAAAGAGTAGGAAATGACATGAAAAGGAAGACAATACTGGTTCTAGCATCTTCTGGTTCTAGCATTATACACTTTGCACAGATGGTTATTTAGATGTACTTTTATATGTGTCCTGTTTCTTCTATGCAATTGGGTAGTAGTGGATGTATAACTTGGGCTTTGTGGTGACTAGCAAACCCAGGTTCAAATCCTAACTTTGACATACACACTATCCAAAGCTATGCAACTCTGAAAAAAAAAACTGCTTACTCTTTCTGAACTTGTTTCCCTCCTCTGTAAAATAATAATAACTGTTACTAATGGCTAAAGGTATTAAATCAAATAAAGTGTGAGGAGACTAGCACAGATACTGGCCCACAGAAGGCATTCAATAAGCTTTATTCCTGCTTCCTTCCAGGGTTGACTTTATGACAGAGTTTAATCATCAATGGCCTACTAATACGCTATTAAGTAGTGGGGATCCTTTTCAAAAACAGTTACTTAGCTAAATCTCCATCATTATGATATTAAGTAGAACTCTGTTCCATTTGTGTCTCTTTAATTTTTTGATCTTGCAATTTCAATTGTTTGTATTACCAGACTCAAAGCAATAGTAAATAAAAGAGTAAGTAAATTGTTAATTAGGTGAATGATTACTCCCAAAGATAATCATTCAAAAATAGTAATAATTAAGGAAAAGCAAAATAATTAAATAATTTTTCAAAATTACAAGGACCTTTGATTATCATTTTTGACTGAAGTTCCTCCCAGATTTACCTTATAGTCTATATGATGTTGTGATTGTAGACGAATGTAAACTAATGCTTTTCTCCCAGAGTAAAGCAACAATCTTATTGTGTAGTCCAACTGAAATGAAAATAATCTTGGGATCTAGATAGGTCCAATACATAAGAACAATGAATAACGATTTGTAGAGGTTAGACAACTATAGTTCTTTATAGAACTGACTTAAACTTTTAGGCATATCATTCAAAAAAATAGGCCATAATCTTACAGATAAATTTTTTAATTTTTAGAAATACGGAATCTTGGAAGAGAAGCTAAAAGTAATTTAATTCACCTCCCTTAAGTAATATTTAAATTTTGTTTTTACAGATATACACAGATATATACAGCTATACTATAATGGACAGTATACTTGTGAGGCCTGTATAAATACATGGCAAATACGATTATTCCTTATTATAAATATAATATTATTTGAATAAATAGTCCATGCCACAGGAATGAGTCCTCATTGCAAGGTAAATTCCATAAAAATAACCTGGTTAAATTTATTAGTTTTTAAAAATGTGTTTGACTGTCATGGTAGACCCCACTGGGGTTTAAAAACATGAACTGATTTTAGATAAAATATGGGGAGAAACCTACTGGGAACTTCTGTGGAAGTATTCCTTACTCTTTAAACAAACAAAAACAACAAAAACCCCACACACAAGACAGGGATCACTTCCTTTGGCTTGCCTTTATGTATTCTTATGTGAGGACATAATACTTGGAGCTCCGAAAGCCATCTTGTGATCACTGAGAGACAAGCTTAATGCCAAAAGTAAACACACTGATAATTCCAGAAGACAAAATATCTTCTTTAATTAGTCCTATAACCACCTAGTCTTCTCAATTCTGAAATACAGGGTATGAAATGTTAAAAGTAGTTGGGTTTTCTATTACTTGCAGTTAAAGCATCCTTACCAATACAACACTGGCATCTTTCTTAAATTTCTTCTTCTCCTAGTTCTCGCAGTTTTCCTCCTATCTTTCTTTTAACCTCCTTTTATTGCTGTCTGTAGCACTCTGTTACCCTTTGATAACCTTATCTGGAGATGGCTCTGAAGAGCCTCAAATTCCACCTATTTTATGACGACTCTCCGATTTATATCTTCAGCACTGACATATATATCCATGCTTTAAACTCATATACCCACTGCTACTTGATGCCTTCAGTGAACTTTTAATAGGCGCCTCAAACATACCATGTACAAAGCCAAATTCTTTATCTTTTCTCTCTTTTTTGGAGAGCATGCATGCAGAGGGGAGGGTCAAGGGGGAAGAGGATCAAAGGGAGAGGGGAAGAGAAAGAGAGAATCTTAAGCAGGTTCCCCACCCAGCATGGAGCCCGACGCGGGGCTCAGTCTCATGACCCTGAGATCATGACCTGAGCTGAAACCAAGAGGCAGACACTTAACCGACTGAGCCACCCAGGCACCCTTAAAGCCAAATTCTTGATTCCTCTTTCTCAACCACTATCAACCCTCCCACCCCCTGCAGAAGTTTTATACCTCTCTTGGTTTGCAATTCACCCAATTGCTCAAACCCAAACTCTAGGAGTCATTCCTTAATTTCACACACGTGGCCTGCTGTCTCTATCACCAAGGGGTATATGAAGTCTGTCCAGTGTTTTCCATCTCCATTGTTACCATCTTAGTCCAGGATATCATATTTCTTGCCTGGATTACTCCAACAGCTCCTAATCAGACTTCTTGCTTCCACTTTATACTCGTAAAAACTATTTTCCATAAAGACTGCCATCTCTAAGACACAGATGACATCACACCTCACCCTAGAATGAAGTCCTCCTTATAGCCCCGGATTTAGAGTGGAATCCAAACTCCTTGCCATGGCCTATAAAGTCTGATATCATCTGGTCCCTCTCACCTTTCTAGCTTCATCTGTACACTTTTCCAGCTTGTTTACCTGGCTCCAAACATGCTCATCTTGCCTCTGATTTCTAGACAAATGGTGGTGTTTCCTCTGCATCTGATTTTGTATGCTTAGTTTACTTTTGTCATACAGGTCTTAGTCAATGAAGAGTTCTCTAACTTTATGCACGAAACTAGCTACTCCTTCAGCACTCAGATTCCCATATTTACCCATCAACCTGCCCTCACTCTGAACTATAACGTACTCGGAAGTATATCATACTTTCTATTCCCACTACTACGACAGGTCTTCAACACACCCTCATTCCTGATATGGACTGTTGCAATAGCCTTCTGCCTTATTTCCTATTTGCATCTTACCTATCTTCTACTTTATCTATATTGCAACAAAAAACAAGCATAAAATTCAAAATCAAATCACATTATTTAAATTTTTAAACCCCTCAATGGCTTCTCATTGCAAATAGAATATCCACCGTGGCCTACATAGTAATATGGAACATTTCATCTCATGCCAAATATGCTGGCCTTCCTGGTGCACATGCACGTTGCACTCATTTGTACTGTAAGGGCCGCGCTCTTGTTCTCTATGCCTGGACATTCTCTTTCCACAGATGAGTACCTAAGTGGCTCCTTCATACCATTCAGGTCTCAGCAGGAATGTCACCGTGTTAGGAGAGGGATTCTTGACTACTTTGTCTAAGAAAGTGTGCTCCCACACACTTTGTATCCCTTTCCTGTGTTTTCTTCTGCTACATCAAAATTTGAAATTACTTGTTAATGATTTATTGTCTGTCTTTCCCTGTTGGAATTTAAGATCCAAGAGGATAGATATGCCGTTTCTCCATTTCGTAGAACAGAACCTGGCATATAGTAGACACATTTGTAGATTAATCAACAAATAGAAAACATTTCTATATTGTAAGTTTAAGTAATTCTTAGCATAACAATTATCATTTGTATTGAAATACTAAAATTGTAGTTAGAAAAGGAAGCAAAACTGATCATTTTTATTCTGGTTAGGTTTTGAGGTTAGTTTTTTTCCCATTTTGCAGGTAAGGAAACCAAGATTAAGAGGTCATGGGTGCCTTTCCCCAAATCACATTAATAGTAAGTGCCAAAGCAGGATTCAAACAGGTTTGTCTGACACCAAAGCCTAGACATTGTCCACTGTGCGCATGTAGATGTCTTGGGTAAGAACATCACACAACTGTTTTTCAGTATAAGATCAATTGAGTTCACAGATTATGTACACACACACAATGTCGCCAACATTTTATTTAAAATCATATTGCTTCATTGCAGTCAATGCTCATCATGAAAGACAGTTCCAGACAGCGACTTAGGAGACCTGAATTCTGATTCCAGCTCTACTATTAATTAGCCGCGGGATCCTGGGGATCCTGGGGATTCTTTCAGCAGCTTAAAAAGAACAAATGATCCATCCTCTAAGTGTAAGGTACCTCCTATCTCTAAAATCTTACAGCTCTTAGTAGAGAAGAGTGGTCTGGAAAAGACCATAGAAATCTGTTGTAACATCTTGATATCTAATTTATCTCTTGAATGTGAACTGCTTATATATTGATTTGCTCTTCTTGGAAATATACACAGTGGAAAGTTTTCTTGCTTTGATCACTCTTGAAATTTAGGGAGGTAATTAAAAGAATACGGATGCAGAATTTAGGGTTGTCTTGAATAATCTATATTGTTTTATTGTTATCTACTGTTGATTTTCCTAATACTATCAATAGAAGTTCTCATTGTATTCTCTTATTGTTTGTAATGGCGTTTCAGTTGATTCTCTTGATATATCTATCTGGGTATACACAATTAGGAATGGTTTTACCTCCTCTTTTACAATTTTATACTGTGTCTTTCTCTTGTCTAATTGTGTTGGCTAATATATCCAAAAAAAGATTAAATAATAGTGGTATATGTGTTACCACTTTGACTTTAGTTGGTATGTTTTAAGTGTATGAAGCTAGTTTTTGAGCTAAATATTTGACTCTTAAGAAACTTTAATATAAACATGTAAAATGTACTGTTGAAAGTAAACTGCAAGTTGTAGAAGATCCATAATATGCCATTCATATAAAATGTTAAAATATAAAAACATACCAGAGAATGATTAATATGGTCACATCTGGTAAAAAGAAAGGAAGGGGAAATGGATGGGGAAGGAATATGCAAAGGGCTTCAGTAAGTGTTACAAGTTATGATTACTGTTATGTTTACAACATTTTATAACAAAATAATTTGATTTGCTAAAGAAACAGAGAGGTGTCTTTGACCAGGTGTCTGGTATAAAGAACATAAGCATGAGTTGAACACACTTTACATTCCAAGTGTATAAATTTCCTGATAGCAGGGATCAGCTCTGTTTGCTGTCCTCTCTACCCTCAATATACTGCATGTAGTAGGTATTCACTAAATAATTACTGAATAAACAAAAGAAGAGTAATTAGAAACGATTCCCTGTTTTTGCCACCAAAAATGGTTAAGCTGGTAAAAACTATGGGAGAAGTAGTTGTGATGGAGTGATGAAGGATTAGAAAACAAGAATTATATTTTGGCAATATTAAGCTTAAGACAATCTTTAGGTATTCAATGGGAATGTCAGACAAATGTCTGGGTATATGAATTTAGATCTTGGAAGAAGAATTAAGGGCTGGTGTTAGAAGTTTTGAAGTCCTCAACATATAGTTATAAGACTATTTGCAATCATCTAGGGAATAATATGTAAATTGAGAGGAAAAAGGCCTTAAGGACTAAGCCATGGTAATACAACTTGGGTGCAGGTGGAGAATTTAGCTAAGAAGATTGAGAAGGAGTTGCCAGTTTTGTAAGAAGAAAATTAGGGGATGATGGGGTCACAGAAGCCAAGTAAAGAAAATTTTTCAAGAAAGAGGGAATGGCCAATAGATTGTCAAATCATATTGAGAGGTCAGGTAAGATTCAAACAAAGGCATGATTATTGAATTTGACAAGAAAGAGACTGTAAGTGACCTTAACAAGAATCATTTCAGTGGAGTGGTAGGTATCAAAACCTAGTTGAAATAGTTTAAAGAGGGAATGGAACATGTCATTTTATACTTCATCCTTCCTCTTTAATTTCAAACATGGATGTAATGTTATAGTTATATACAGCAATCTGTGAACCATGGTAGAAAGACCAAAAGAATCATGATAAAAATTACTCCTGATCACCTGGGCTCCTGACAATACTATTTCTGGGCTTGTTAAGCATTATGTTTTATATCTTCTATATTAATCAAACCTTTCCTGCAGCATAAAAATATCCTTCTAAAAACAATATGTGGTATATTCTCCATCCTAGTCTCTAAGACTTTCAATTTGAGTAAGAAACAAAATACAGCTGCAGCACTGATTTGCACAAAATTCACTGCATTTACTGTAAATAAGAACATCTTTCAGCATCTCCTTTTAAGTCTGTATGTTTTAGTTATCCTCAAAATGACCATATGAAGCTGAATGTATGTATGAAAGAGAAAAACTTTCAAAGCAGAGATTTGTAACTGCTTTTTTTTTTTAATGTGCCTATATGTTGCTTTATACACCCAACCATAAACAGTTAAATCAGAGTGATCCTCCCAACTTCAATTTAGTGTCTGAGAATTATCACTACATGACTGTAGTCAGGAGATATATAATATTTTGTACTGTTTCATTTATTTTTTATAAACATTTCTAATTTTGGAGGAAAAGGAAAATGAAGGTACTGAGTACAGACAACTACTTAGAAGTTGTGTTGTAGTAGTTTGGAAATGAGCAATAGTTGGAGAAAGGATAAGGTCAAAGACAGAGGATCTGAAAGATTGTGAAGAGATATTAAAACATGTTTGCCAAAGAAAATTTAAATAAATGAAATTCTTCTTGAAAGAACTAAAATATTTCAGTCCTCTGGTATTAGTTTCTAAAATGAAGTCTTGAATCATAACAAAATTATTTGCTTTCAAAATTAATTTTATAATATTTAAATATTCTATTATAGGAATTTTCATGTTTTGATTGTAAAGCACTAGAAACTATGTCATGAAACTACTGTTATAAGTCTAGATTTTCCAATGAAACATTTTAAGATAATAGAATTTAATATTCATGATGAAGAATTTAGGTTCAACATATTCAAGAGCTTACTTGCCACTATTAAAATTTTTTAATATCTAATATGCTTTCATATTTTCCTAAGTTTGCTTTGTAATATAAGTTTAAAATATGGTAATGTATAACATACAGAATAGAATGAAAATAGAAATAAAACAAAAAAATCAAAAGGCTTATAGCATTCTATGACATTAATTTACTGTTTTTAATGAAATAGAATTATGGTACTGTTCATATATCTAATACATGTTACTTTTCAAATTTATTAGCATATTTCATAAAGGTAAAAACAGCACATAATTATTTTATTAGAAAAACTGGTCTTTAAATAGTTTAAGTATATTACTATAAAATATTGCAAAACTGCTATAAAACTGTGCTAATTGCTTTAGGACAATAGCAGTGTTAAAGCTGGATAAAATAAAATACTTCCATAAATTATAACAAGTGAATCAGCAACTTTTTATCGTAAAATTAATTTGGAAATGCTGAATTCTTTCCAGCCCATAATGAAGAAATTGCCTAAGAGACATTTTGGAGATTTGCTCATTTTCAGTCTATTTAAGTTTATAGCAGTGATAATGATACCATAGTGGTTTTTAAAATAATGTGAATTTTTCAGATATGAAGGTTTATGCACACAAGAATGTTATTTTCTTCTAGATCCTCAGTGAAATGGCCAGTGAAATCTTTAAAATATGAGAACATAAGCCTCTGACAGCACTGACATCACAACACCCCTCCTACTTTCTAGGAATAGCAAGAGTATTTGCCGAGACCCAGCCGACCAGGTTAATTCCCTTGCTATGGGTTTTAACAGTACCTTGGGGGCTTTTCCCATCCCTTCCATCCCATTTGTCTACATTCTCTGATAGACTCTAAGCAAGAATCACAAGGACAGGGTTATATCCGGCCACGGATGCCACGGTACTCAGCAACAATTACTGGGCCTTACCCTTATAAAATGCTCAGTACATATTTGTTAAATGAAGGCAAGATGAAAAGCTAAAAAGGGATATACCAATATGCTAACAGTGGTAACCTCTGAAAGGTAGGTTATGAGTTTTGTTTATCCATTTTTCTGCATTTTCTGGATGATCTTAGTGAACATACATTACTTGTATAATAGAGCAAGATAATAATACATTTTAAAAATGCAGCTATTAAAGTAATCTGCCACGAAATTCCTTACTAAACACACCATAGGTAAGCAGCAATATGAATGTATATTTATAGAGGATAATATGTGAAGTATTACATCATTAACATAAGAACTATTTCACTTTTTTTTTTTTTTTTGCATTCTAGTGTTTTTTTTGGTGATTTTGTATAGTGAACATGTGACTACAACAAAATCTTACTATTTTTACCTCCATCAAACATAAGAGGACCTTCTTTAAGCTAGGTTTGTGATAGTGATAGGTTAAATTTGTCATATTATTTTTAATAAAATACTGTACCCTTTATTATATGGAAGATACATTTTCAAGAAGGAAAATGCTGATATTATCTTGGTTATAAGCTTGCTGCTAAAATGATTTAGTTTTCTCTTCCATACAGTATCAGTGTAAGGTTTTTCTTTTCAAGCAATGAATTATAGTGGATACTTCAAACCTATTTTATGTGTATCTCTTAGTTCAGAAAAATGAGAAAACATATTCTATATAAACAGAACACAAGATGGAGATAAAAAATGATCCATTATAGAGCAGTGAATAATTGCAATGTCTATCACTATAAGAATGGAAAAGGGCATCAAGTATTTCTACCAGCTTTAAATTTGAGGATACCTAAGGTTACTAAGAAAATGTAAATTTTGCAATTTCATGTGTTTGGGATATGCATTTATGGCTCATGAATTTACAATGATAATAAATTTAACACTGTTGTCTATAGCACACTTTGTCAAAATACAATAAAACTATTGGCTTTGATTGAAAAGCATCTGTAAACAAACAAACAAGTCTAAAAAATCCTAACGTGTAAAAATAAAAATAACCAGTGAAGTTTTTTAAGTAAATTCTTACTTTTACTTTGCCATTTCTGATATCTAGATATTTAAAAGGTAGCCACCGAAATTTTTGTAGGCAAAAATTCTCACAGTCTGATAATTTGAGGAAAACATGCTAGTATTTTTTTTTTTTCATGAAGCAGTATTTTTAAATTTTGGGAGACTACATGGTAACGAGAAGGAAGTATCAATTAGGAACAGCAGTATCACTAACAAAGTGGTAAGTATAAAAACTTATAGGAACAATTTCAAATGAGGTTAAAAAATGAAACACAAAAATACCTATTATCAGAGACTCACATACTACACTGATGCAAAATGAAGCTGCTGATTTCAAGGAATAAAATTTGTACACAGATTAAACTTCTCTGTAGGAACCATATATCAAATCATGCTCTTAATGAAACTCAGACTACTATATACCACAATGCAAGAAAAAATTTTAAATAACTTATTTTACATCAAAATGGTAAGAAAATATTGTTTTGTCTATATATGCCAAACAATAAGCCGAATTAGATAATCACAGAAGTTATACAATATTTGGGAAATGTGTAGGCACTGTAAGAGATTTAACCACAAACATCCATAAAGGAACACTGATCATCAGTACTATACAGGGCAAAGACTGATGGACTTAGAAAGTCAAAGTCCTTAGCTGGGCCCTGCTAATCATATGGGTCTTTGACAATTCATTCACAAATCTTCTGGAACCCCAGATTTCTTAAATACAGAGATAACCTTGAAGGAGATGAGGTCTAAGAGCATTTGACCAGTTGACTGCAAAGCCAATTCTAGATTTAAATTCAAAGATTCCAACTATTTTAAATGAATGAGAAGTATATTATTATGAATAGAACTCAAGGTGAAGCTGGTATTTTCTTCAAATAACCTTGGGGAACCAATTCTCTTCCTGGGTAAATGCTTTTTAATTCTAACCAACTGAATTTTTAAGGCAGACATTACTTATTGAGGACTTTACTTATCCTGAGCACATTTGCAGTACCTATTGACCTGTTATTAGCAATAATTTAATAGCATGTGAAAAATAACACTAATACCTTGAATTAAAACTTGAGATGCCTAGAAAATACAATATTCATATAACCCTTTGTTGAAAAAATTATGAAATAGTACTGTGCTATAATTCCGTTATTAACCCAGAAAAAAAGAGTCTATACCCAGATTTATACATGATACTATTTTTCTCAAGGAATCTTTCTAACAATTATGTAAAGAACTACTGTAAGTTTTTAGGCATTCCTACCTTTGAGTTATGAAAAATCAAACACAGATGCAACAAAATAGCTTAGCTTTGCTCACAAATAGGATAAACAAAAGATTATTGTAATAGTACATCATATCCTATAGAAAATTTTACTCAACTCTCATCAATTCTAGAAACATTTACTATTATCTTTTGTATACCTACTATAACTTTTGGTATGTAATAATAATCACAATGATACATATTACCATTTATGGAGGATTTAACGGGCCAGGAATTGTGCTAGGCATTCTATATATGCTATTCTTTGATCCTCAGAACATGCCTATTAAGTAAGTTTACTGATGATGACATTGAAACTCAGAAGGGTTAAGGAATTTGCCCAGAGTGCCACAACTACTCAGTGGAGGAGTAGATATTCAAATCCAGGTCTGACTGACCATAAACCTGACACTCCTCAGGCATGTTTCACTTAATTTCAATTTTGTAGAAATAGACATTTATTACCTCACAGATAATAAATATAACAGAAAACATACCGGCTTCCTGACAGTTTCATGACAAGACTGACCATACATCAAAGATGTTTCCCAGGAATTAAACATTTCTCAATGTTGGTAAATAGTTGAAAACAATTTCAGATAATGCCAAACTTTGCAACCTACTGCCATTCTACTGGCATAAAGCCTATCATTTAATCATAAGGTATAGAAATTTCAATCCTATGATATAAAGCTCTTTTAAATCCTAACATTTAAACCTTTTTGCTTGAACTTCTAGTTTCTTTAAATATTTCTACATAAGATATTCTTGTAGTTTGTGTATCATATGGTGAGAAAAAAATTATAAATCCATAGGTAATCAATGCTGAGCAATGAGAGATCACAACATGAAAGCTTAAAAAAACTGTCTACAAAATTTGGAATGTAAGCAAAATATTATTTCCTCCTAAGTTTTATTTGCTTCATTTATCTGTATTCATATGCCTAGACACATAGCAAAAATATACTGACCTATATATCAGTCTGGATGTACTAGAACAGCAAGTATGTTCTAGTCTAAACAAAATGTGGGTTTAGTGACTTCTGAAAAATTTGGTTTTAATAGTAAAATTTAAGAGAAAAAAATAAGGGTATATCACACATACTAAGGACAGGAAGGTAAGTTTTTTTGTTTTAGTGTTCAGTGTGTATGTGTATACACAGGGTGTGGGTACAAAGGGTCTTGGAAATGGCTCTGTAGGGGATCAGTGTGTAGGGATACATGTAGAATATGTAGGAACATCGGTAGGGATGTAACAGGGGTATAAAAAGATTGGTGTACAGAGGTATGTGTAGAATCAGTACAAAAATGTGTTTAGGGACATACATAGCGATCTGTGTAGAATGGTATGTAGAAATGGGTAGAGAATTGTGGGTCTTCAAATAACTGGCCTCAGGGGCCAGGTCACCCCCATACCCAGACAGGAATCCAGACATCAATGCCATTATTATATGAACTTGCTGATCATAATGATGCATTAGTACATTATTTTTAATAGTACGTACTTTGTATTCTATGGAAAATTTTACTCTCATTTCTAGAAACATTTACTATACCTTTGTATACCTAGTGTAACTTTTGGTATCTTTTAAGGTACCTTAATTACCTTTTGTAATTTTTCATTTTTTTGTAATTTCATTTCTTTCAGAAACAAAGCTAAATGCTTGGTATGTTCCATACATTTGCCTTTTAACATTTTAAATTACTTACACTTCAGGGTTAATGTAAAATATATACATTCTTCATTTAAATATCTTTTATTAAAGATATTTAAGATTAAAAATCTTTTAAGTTTGATATCAAACTAAAGGCTGATGATTTCTATTTGTCTTTATCTATTTATTTGAAAGAGAGAAACAGAGAGAGAGCGCATGCACACTCGAGCTGGAGGAAGAAGGAAAGAGAATCTGAAGCAGACTCTGCACTGAGCCCACCACCGGGCTTGATGTCAGCTCAAGATGATGACCTGAGCTGAAACCAAGAGCCGGCTGCTCAACCTACTGAACCACCCAGGCACTCTTCTATTTGTCTTTAATTTCCTCTCAATATGAAGTTCATGAGACTGTGACAATTAGTTAACTTGATTATGCTCTCTTACCTGGGTCAATAGGTAAAACTTAAATGGAGAACAGAACTTCTAAAATGAATATTCCTATATGCAAATGGTACTAAGTCATGTATTAAATATCCTCCAAATGTTAGAAAAAATGAGTATCCATTGAAATAAACACAATGATTCTAAAAGGTTAAATACAGATAAATGCCTTATATTTGATAACAGAAACAACAGATTTAAACATTTTCTCTTAATAGGTCACTTATTTTAAAATTTAATAAATCAGTTCTATGCTAGGGACAAATTTTGCTTTAAATTATTTTGAAACCAACTCCTTTCTATTGTTAATTGCAGTGCAACTGGAAGAACATATATAAAAAGCTGTTCGCTGGTAAAACAAATTTTTTTTCTTATATAAATGTTGTATATACGAAAACAATTTTTTTTGCACACAATCCTACTCCCTGAAACTTCTGTAATAAGAATATCTCCAAGGCCTTTGTTTTTATTAGATTTTTAAAACATACTGGGGAAAAAATAAAATATTCGCTCTAAAAACACCATCTTCCCAAAGCTATAAAAACAAGAAAAACAGAACAACCATATGTTTGCATTTGGTTACATTACTTGGGTTCCAAAATCACTTGTTACAATGGCTTCAAATTCACTTAAAAGGGAGTGCAATTTTTTTTTTTTAAAGATTTTATTTATTTATTTGAGAGAGAGAATGAGAGACAGAGAGCACGAGAGGGAAGAGGGTCAGAGGGAAAAGCAGACCCCCCACTGAGCAGGGAGCCCGATGTGGGACTCGATCCCAGGACTCCAGGATCATGACCTGAGCCGAAGGCAGTCGCTTAACCAACTGAGCCACCCAGGCGCCCCAAAGGGAGTGCAATTTTTAAAAGTCAAATTTTTATATTATATGGTTCAAGTCCAGAAGTTCAAATTTTAGTGACTGTGAACTAAATGAGAATGGAGCTGAATAAAAAAAAAAAAAAAAAGTCTTCAGGCCATAAACATAAGAAAACAATAAAAAAATATACTACTCTCAGTCTTCGAGTGCTTGTCTCTCAATCTTTTTTCTCAAGATAGTTGATGGAAATACAGATGTGAGATAAATTTTAGCAATTAAACTACTCTTACAGTATTGAGTGTAATATATAGTTTATATGGTAAAACATTTGTTATTGTCATACTTCATTCTGCCAAATATTTGCTTGCTTGGCTCCATAAAACAATGGTTTCTATATTTTCTACAATATCAAATACCTGGTACTGTTAGTTTTTTTTTTTTTTAAAGAAAGATTTATTTATTTAAGTAATCTCTACACCCAACATGGGGCTTGAACTCAACACCAAGATCAAGAGTTGTATGCTCTACTGACTGAGCCAGCCAGGCACTCCTACTTAAACTTCTAAAGCACTAATAAGTCCTTAGTTCCTCAGTTTACATGCCTATCTTCCCAATGAGATAGAATTACCTAGAGGAAGAATTCTGTCTTGCTCCCATTTTTAAGTAATCAAGACAAAATGTCTTACTAGTTTTTTAATCTTCATAGCACAGTAATGGCCAGCACAAAGGCATTAATGTTTGTAAATGACAGTCATAAATCATACCCTAGAATTATATAAAAGAATAATATGCATACAAACTAGAAGGATTATAGTAAATACAAAGGTCAGATCATTTGAAAGACTTCAAACAATAACACATAAAAAATGTTAAAAAGGAATCCTATCCTACTGAAATTTATAGATTTATTAAGACTGATGTTTCAATCTCTAAGTAGATATTTACGATTCTGTCTCCAACAATCACAAAATGATCTAGTGCTGTATGGATATTTGTGGATTACTAGAATTTATGGATTATCATCTCAAATGAAATTTCAAATAAAACTGATTATGATAACTGATGTCACAAGTGAATCTACTTTTTCTTAATTTATTATACCCATTGTGTGCAGGGCACGAAACTGGCTTTGCATAAAAATAATTTGAATAATTACTATGTAATATTAAGGGAAAGAGCAGGATAACAGTTGTTTATGCTAGTGTTTCTCAACTGTTTTATTAGTATCCCGCAGAGTCTTTTTAGAATTTTTTTCCTAACTGCCTCCCCATGAAATTTTAATGCCACAGATACACTGTATATCTGTTTATGTGCTGTATGTATAGCTAGCTGTACTTTATATAATAAAAGGAGTTAAGCTTTATGCTTAAAAAGAGCTTAACTTTTTGATACAAGGTTATGAATGATTAAATATAAATTTTTATCATTTTGTAATTTAACAGAAGTTAAAAATTAGAAGTTATTAACATGTAACTTAACTGTGTAACTATAACTGCTGAGTAATTTATTTATATAAATTGTATGCCAAAAAAATCCTATTAAAAAATGGGCAGAGGACCTGAATAGACATTTTTCCAAAGACTTACAGATAGCCAACAGACTCATGAAAAGATGCTCAACATCACTGATCCCATCGAAATCAAAACCATAATGAGATATCACTTTACACCTGTCAGAATGGCTAAAATAAAAAAGACAAGTGTTGACAAATACATGGAGAAAAAGGAACTCTCACGCATTGTTGGTGGGAATGTAACTGGTACAGCCACTACGGAAAACAGTAAGGAGGTTCCTCAAAAAACTAAAAATAGACTTTTTTTAATTTACCCAAAGGAAAAAAACAAAAAACACTGATTCAAAAAGATATATGTACCCCTGTGTTTACTGCCTCACTGTTTACAATAGTGAAAATATGGAAGCAACCTAGGTGTCCATCAATAGATGAATGGATAAAGAAGATGTGATATACACACACAATGGAATAATATTAGCAACAGAAAAGTATGAGATCTTGTCATTTGTGACAACATGGATAGACCTAGAGAATACTATGCTAAGTGAAACAAGTCAGACCTAGAAAGACAAATACCATAAATTTCACTTATATGTGGAATTTTAAAAAATACAAATGCATAAACAAATAATAAGCAGAACTAGACCTATAAATACAGAGAATAAACTGATGGTTGCCAGATGGGAGGGGAGTGGGATAATGGGCAAAATGGATGAAGGGGAGTGGGAGATAACAGGCTCTCAGTTATGGAATGAAGAAGTCCCAGGGACAGAAGGCACAGCACAGGGAACAGTCGATGGCACCGCAACAGCACTGTATGGTGACAGATGCAGCGACACTTGTGATGAGCAAAACATCCTGCATACTCCTGTCAAATCATGATGCTGTACACCTGAAACTAACGTAACACTGTCAACTATACTTTAAAAATTTATAAAACATTACAAGATTTAAAAATTAAAATGTCGTTACATATAAACATGTAAGAATGTAAAATTCTTTTACATGTAACAATGTAAAATCGTCTTAAGTCACTCAAACTATTATATTTCCAGCAAAACTAACCAAAAAAATTAAGTAGGTCTTAAAATTTTAGTGAACTTTAGGTTTCACTTGATAAGAGAATATAACTAGAATATATGAATGAAATAATCATTCATATATTGTATGTTCTCATTTCAGCAACTGATATAATGACGGATTAAATAATTTTTGTAATATTAAATAATCTATTTTTATTCATTCTCAAAGCCTGTTATACACAAAAGCACTGAAGATCAAGCATAAACAACATCCACAAGACAGCCAATAGCAGCCAACAGGCACGTGTAGCCACCTTGTGTGAAATAACTTCAAGATCAAGCAATTGATGGAATGTCATGTGATCATAACCATCTGTTTCATTGTTCTGTATTACTGATCATTATACATTTTGTATATTTTTTCATGAATCTTAATGACAGTACTACTTGTGTGATACCCAAGAAAAACTGAAAGAAATTAAATACTAAGAGTAAGATTTTATCAGAAAAGGTTGAAGAGTGGAGGGTCACAAACCCTCTTTTGTTCTTACTCCTGTGAGAACCAATTTTTGCCCCCTTGGAGCAACACTGCCCCTACTGAGAATGCATGCATATGTCATATTATGTTAAGATTTTTAAAAATACACATAGAAAAAATAACAAAATGCGAGCAATGGTTATTCCCTGAATGATTTTTATTTTCATCTTTCTATATTATTCTATAATAAGCATGTACTGCTTTATAATTTTCAAGAGTAATTAAAATAATTATGGCCATGTTTATTATGGTCAGAATTAGATTAACCATAATCTTTTTGTCTTAATACCTTACAAGTTATCTAGACAAGCTTTACTGAAGAAACTACAGAATATGAGAGTACAATCTCATATATCTAAACCTATGTTTATATACATTTACTGACATTTTTAGCTTAGATAGCCAAAACATTTGCAATGTACAAGTGTGATACATATGGTTAAGGATGGTAAATGCTCTTCTCAAAGTTTCATCATTTTGGGGCACCTGGGTGGCTCAGTCAGTTACGGGTCTGCCTTCAGCTCAGGTCATGATCCCAGGGTCCTGGGATGGAGCCCCGAGTCAGGCTCCCTGCTCAGCAGGAAGTCTGCTTCTCCCTCTCCGTCTGCCCCTCCCCCGTTCATGCTCTCTTTCTCTTGCTCTCTCTCGCTAATAAATCTTAAAAAAATTCTTTTCATCATTTTCTAGGATCTATAATAATAGCATATGACAAAAGACATGCTCATCCTCCATGTTTTTTTTTTTTTTAAGGGTAAAAGTTATTACCATGCAAAGGATTTAAATACAAAAAAGAAAAATGTAATCCATTTTTACTCATGAATGCTGACATGAAATTTCTGAAAATCTGGCCTCATTCATAGTACAAAATACTTTACTATGGTAGTTATATTATTTGTGGGTCAAAAAATGTTCAAATAAAGAGAGAAAAACAGCCCACAAAGGCCAAAAGCCTATGGATTTTTTTTGAGCCCAAATAAAACTGAAGAGTTCTAATTCCGTTCAGCTTGCATCTTGAAAAAGATCAAATGCTGACAGAACTAGTTAGCAGCAGCACTGTCACCACGGCCTACAGTACATTTGTCCTTGTGGCAGTTACAGCCTCTGCAACTGTACCCAGCCTCTCACTGACCTTAATATAGACGTGATGAGAAATGAAGGACCTTAAAATACAAGAAATGCAAAGAGAACTGATTTTACGAAGACAGGACAAGAAGTTAGGTCTGAAATGAGATGATGAAAAATTTAAACTGTTGTCAACAATGCTACTTATGTGAGGCAAAGCTTACCAATTATTATTTCTACCATTCTGCTCCCACCTAGGTTTTTTAATACCAGTTGACTTTAACAAAACAAGTGTGAATGTATCATAAGTTAATTCTTTATTAGTTTTCATGTATCATCCATTACCTTGGTCGGCTGGCTAAAAATTATGCAAGCTATAAATTAGCTTTAAACAAGCTCTGAATCAGGTTAGAACTCGTTTTCGAATTAAAGAGCCTTCAGTATATTACAAGTTGCTGTCATTTTATTACCTCAATCAATTCTGTGTGGCCTGAGGTGGAAGAAAATGAATGCTGTCTTCATTTGCAATGGGTTTATCTCTTACAGCAGGCTCTGGAAACACAACCACAGCAATGAATTGAAAGCTAAAGTTACATTTAACATCACCAATGCAGGAAACTGTGCTCCTTAACAAAGTTGGACTTGAAATGGAAAAAAAGACATTTCTTTACCGTGAAAAATGTACAAAAATATTAACACTTGCTTAAACTTAAATTTTTATGGAGTCTTTTAAAAATTATAGTTATAGCCAACATTCTATTAAAATAATTTTAGATGGTCCTCAAATGAAGAAAAAAATGAAAACAAGGCATGTGCTGTTCTCAGTGTTTTGGAAATAGACAGAAAATATATATATATTTCATCTTTATCTTAGTGAAAAATCATTTCATTTCTTTTTCTTGTGGACATGCAACTAAATGGAAGAGTGAATCAGGTACTGGTCAGGCTGACATTGTTATCAGACTCTAAAACACAGATAAAATAGCCCCCCAAAGCCCTGATGAGTAGGTATTATTATTGTCTCCATTTTAAAATGAGGAAATGAGGCAGAGAGATTAAGTCACTTACCCAAATTTATACACTTACCTAGACAATATGATTTTGAGTCTGTTCTTGAAGCAGACTATTTGACTAAAATTACAGGAACACTGAGAACATCTAAGAGACTAATTTCTCAGGAAACATTGTGCCAGAAGAAGTAATGAGGGACACTGATGACAGAATAAAATCAAGTTTACAGGCCTTAGAAGGGTATGCCAAGTGAGGAAAGAGGTGGGTTCTAGTGCCAGTACACAAAGAAATCAGGGTATGTATGTGCAAGTGTTCATATAATGCAAGAATTAGTCTTTTGACAAAGCTTACTTAAAAAGAATTTGTGTTTCTCTCCCTAATCATTCACTGTATATTGTTATACAGTTTGAGTTGACTTATGTTTTTGCAAAATTAGGTATATATATTTTAGCACTAAACTTATTTTTAATCACTGAACAGATTTAATGACAACATACGATAATTTCTGAAGTGCTCAGTGATAGATTAACAAATGACTGTAGGAGTACTAACTAGCACTAACCTGGTCATAACTCTGCCATTAACTAGCTGTGTAACCCTAATGTGAACCTGAGGTTAACAAATGTACCACATTAATGCAAGATGTTAATAATAGGGCAGGAATGAGGGGGCATATGGGAACTCTCTATACTTGCCACTGAGTTTTTCTGTAAAACCTAAAACTGCTCCGAAAAATATTTTATTTAAAACAACAAAAAAATTAAAAAACATATTAGTAACTGTTACATGACTTTTCAAACTATTATGCAGTTTCCTCCACAGAAATCGTACACACACCTTTTCTCTCCAAGGATTCCCCTATGCTGCTTCAAATACCAGAAAGGCCTTTGAAGTGTGGTAGCACATGGTAGCATTATATTTCCCTGGCTTCTTAAAGGTAGGTTTAACTATGTAATTTGTGGAAGGTAAACTGAAATGATATGTGTCAGCTTCCAAAAGCCGTTCTGCAATTTGCCATATTTCCTGCTACAGTGCCAAGGACCATATATGTTAAAATAAAACTATGATTAGCTTGGGTCCCCAAGTTACTATGATGTGCAAAGTAGCTCTGCCGATCTGTAATGACATGTTACTTGTATGAGAATTCAACTTGTGTTAATCCACTAAAAATTTGGGATTTGGGGGTGTATGTTGCATAACTTAGCCTATCCTCACTTATATTCTTATCAAATCCTACTTAGTTTTCGTAATTCCATTCAAATGATGTATTATCCACCAATTTCTTTTTGATTCTTGGAGCTGAAAGACTAATGTTCTTAGTCTCTAAATTCCCAGAGTAGCTTCTTTATACCTTCTAATGGCATTTAACACTTTAAATCTTGTATTATGATTATATGCATACATGTCTTATCTATCCTAATAGAACATTAAGTTTTGTTTTTTTTTTTAAGATTTTTTATTTATTTATTTGACAGAGAGGGAGAGACAACAAGAGAGGGAACACAAGCGGGGGGGTCGGTGGGAGAGGGAGAAGCAGCCTTCCTGCTGAGCAGGGAGCCCGATGCAGGGCTCGATCCCAGGACCCTGGGATCATGACCTGAGCCGAAGGCAGATGCTTAACTACTGAGCCACCCGGGCACCCCAGAATGTTAAGTTTTTTAAGGGCCAGATTCATGTCTGATTTTTTTTTTCAAAGATTTTATTTATTTGAGAGACAGCATGAGCGAGAGCGAGCGAGAGGGTGAGAATGAGCAAGAGAGAACAAGGCGCGGCGGGGGGTGGGGAGAAGGTCAGAGCGAAAGAGAGAAGCAGACTCCCAGGGAGCCTGACATGAGGCTCGATCCCAGGACCCTCAGATCACGATCTGAGCTTAAGGCAGATGGAGCCACCCAGGCAGCCCAATGTCTGATTATCTTAGTATATCTCAAGCACCTAGTACAGTGTGTAGCATATCTTTTGAATATGATACAGATTTTCATTCAATAAAATCAGGTTATTGTTGCAGACATATTGGTAGGGCCATCAAGAGAAAGAAAATACCAGTAATAAGTATTTCTTCTTAATTTACGTACAAAAAATATGAAATGGACATTTTCTTTCAGATTAGTTTTACCCTCTTAGACAACCCTGGTGTTCTTCATTCTGGAGGAAACAATTTCTTTTTAATTTAAAACTGTATCTCTATTCCAAAGAAATATACTACAAATAATCAACAGGTACTCATAAATGTTAACAGAAATTCTGAGGGAACTAGACAGGAATAGCAACCATTCCTAAGAAAAGGTATTATTTTAAATTTGCTGAACAGATATTTTATGTCTCTTACTCTAGGTCTTTTATGCATATCTGGGTCACGGCTGGCAGAAATTTATGTTTCAGACATCATTTGTTTTTTCAACAAATAGCCTTGGGCATCTAAGGCAAAAAGTAGACCCTGCACTACTTCTACTGCCATTCAGCAAAATAAAACTTTAAAAAATAATTTTAATAACTAATAGGAAATAAGCTAGCAGTGAAGAAATACTAGAAGCAATTTTAAATCTATCTTAGAAAAAATTATATATAACGCTGAGACTCCTTGTCTTCAAGAAAGTATGAAAGAAATACTCTCTGCCATACATGTTTGTAATCTAGCTGGTAAAAAGAACTTAGACATAAAAAGATGAGTAAGAATGCAAAGAAACATCTACTAAATGCCAAATGCACAGTCTAGCAAAGAAATGAAAAAGAAATTCAGTCTCATCCTAAAGATTATAGAGAAACTGGAACTTAGGCTGAACAATTAATTTAAAAAATACACTCATACTTATAAAAGAGAGAGCAGAGTGAAGCAGGAACGGAAGAGGGAGAGAAAGGGAGACAGAGCTATTTGGAGTATTAGTATGGAGGCAGATTACAGATGGCCTTGGAAGTCAGGGATAAAACCCTGATGTCTGTCCTACAGTATGGACAACAGAGAACTCCTTCCTGGAGTTTTTAACCTAGAAAGACATGTGAAAAATGGTCTTTCAAAAAGACTGATTTGGAAAAGATTGTAGAATGACTTAATGAGAATAGAAACCTAGATTCTGAAGAGAAAGGTGATTTGGGGAATAAAGAACAAAAGTAAACAACATTTTGTCTCCTTTGGAGACAGGAAATAAGAGACTAAGGTAGGGAAAGTAACAAAGTTTGAATTAGGAAAAGCATGAAGGACTATGTCAGGTTGAGAGGAGATACGATGGGGATATGGGCCAGAGTTATCTTGAAAAAATGAGGGTGCTGGACATAAAACTGAGACTTGATATATGTGGCAAAGATCTGATATAGCTGCTATAAGATATTTGATAAGGAGCTCACATGTGAACCTAAGTTCATAAATTTCTCCAGTTATTTCTGGCCAGAAAAAAAACAAAAAACAGTTACGATGAAACAGTACAATGGATCCAGAGAAAGCTGGGGAATTAGAAGGCTCTAATTTTTTTTTTTTTTTTAAAGATTTTATTTATTTGACAGAGAGACACAGCGAGAGAGGGAACACAAGCAGGGGGAGTGGGAGAGGGAGAAGCAGGCTTCCCGCTGAGCAGGGAGCCCGATGCGGGGCTCGATCCCAGGGCCCTGGGATCATGACCTGAGCAGAAGGCAGACACTTAGCCGATTGAGCACCCAGGCGCCCCGGCTCTAATGTTTTTTTTGAAAGTGTAATATTAAATGCCCAAAAAATAGTTTAGTAAGGGGAGAGGAATAAAATCAGAAGGAAGATGAGGGCCTAGGGGTCTTGAAGAGTTGAGGAACTAGAAGAATGTATTTGAAGAAGTAGAAAAACTAAGAAAAAGATCATGATTTGAGTCATGGTGACAGGGTATTTGACATACATTAAAGGATTCATGGGATGGGTGAAATTTTCTCTATCATAAACAGTTTGAAATTTCATTTTTGTAAAGATATGCACTGATAAAATATTTCAAAAAATATTTACGTCCAAGTCTCACACATATAAAAATTGGTCTGGCAACTCATCAAAGAAGCCTGAAGACAGCATAGGTGAGACAAGAGAGCAAGGATTTCTTTAGAAGAGGCAGTTTAAAGGGAGTCCCTATATGAGAGGGATTTTCTGAAAGGTACTCAGAGAGTTGCCCCTAGGAGTCTGAGGGTCACAGAGACGGAATGGTGACGCACGTCTGTCTAGCCGTAGTGCCAGAGTAGCGGAGAAAAAAGATCAGGGCCACACGCAGAATGACTGCTTGCCTGAGCCTGCAGGGCAGGGGTGTGTGTATATGCGCTTATCCTAGGAATAATAATGAGATGTGAAAGAGAGCAAGATTCTGGTTATCTAGGAAGGGATTTAGCCAGAGGACAGCCTAGTGGGAATGAGGTGACACCAAGCAAAGAGGAAACAAAAAGAACTTAAGTTCTAAAAATGAGTTGTAAGTAAGGAGAAGGCATCCATCTCTCACTCACATCAAAGGAACTGCAGGTAGACAAGCCAAAACAATGAGAGATCACCAAAAACCCACAAAAGAAAGCAGGGAAAAGCATCAAAGTCCAGTATGGCCCCCATCAAACTATAGCTTTTCCAGTTTGAAGCAGACCTCAGCTGGGGAGAGGAGAAGCTTTGAACTTGTTGAGAGAATGAAGCCTTGACATTAAACTAGACTGGATTTTTTATATTAAAAAAAAAAAGACTATTAATACCTTAAGGAGACTGGAAAAGCCATGAGGTATGTCCTAGAGTCACTAGAGAAAAGAAGATCCAACACAGCTTGTTTAAAGGCCCTAGGAAGAAAGAATTAAGTTGCTTTCTGTTTGTGTCTTGTCTTAAATTTTTTAAAAGCTTTTTATTTATTTATTTATTTGTCAGAGACCGAGAGAGAGCACAAGCAGGGAAAGCGGCAGGCAGAGGGAGAAACAGGCTCCTGCTGAGCAAGGAGCCGGATGCGGGGCTCGATCCTAGGACCCTGGGATCATGACCTGAGCCGACAGCAGCTGCCAAACTGACTGAGCCACCCAGGTGTCCCTGTTTGTACCTTGTCTTAAATTCAAGAACAAAATTTATTTATGTCTGAATAAAAATGAAAGACTAGTATTTTAAAAATAGGAATCTGGATAGTCTTTAAAGCATTTAATATGGAGAACAGGTAAGACCACTTCTATTGTCTTATATACTCTTCACTTAAAATTAATTTGAAGAGTTTTTATTTAAAGGTGTCAATTGCAGACTGTAGGATTTTTTTTTTTTCCAAATTGCTATGGTGAGTAAAAAAATAATAATATTAATTTAAAAAGCAACTAACTAGGGGCGCCTGGGTGGCTCAGTCGTTAAGTGTCTGCCTTCAGCTCAGGTCATGATCCCAGGGTGCTGGGATCGAGCCCCGCATCGGGCTCCCTGCTCTGCGGGAAGCCTGCTTCTCCCTCTCCCACTCTCCCTGCTTGTGTTCCCTCTCTTGCTGTGTCTCTCTCTGTCAAATAAATAAATAAAATCTTAAAAAAAAAAATAAAAGCAACTAACTATATTTGACCCTATTAGAGAGGTTCCTATCCTAGGGAAGGTTTTTACTGATAAAAGACCACAAATACATAGAGTATTCATTACACCTTAGGGGAAAAATGAGGATGGAAGAAAGAGTAGAGGAGAAAAAACTGGGGCATTTTGGAACAGCTAAATCATAAAGAAAGTTTATCTCACTGCAAAAATTAGATTCATGAGTAGTAGACTTGGGAGCACTCAAAAAAAAAAAAAAATGGGGAGTAAGATGGTCCTTAATATAGTCATTATGCTGCAAACAGGTTAAAGCTTCCACATTGTCATTAAATGTCACAGGGAAAAGACAGACAAAAGACAGTGTCTAAATTATACAGCACTTCACCTTCTTGTAAAAGAGGAGAATGTTTTCTGAAAATATCTATTTCATTCACAATCGTAAAATGACTTGAAGGAAAAATTAATAAGTGATAAGTAAATTTAATGACTGGATACTAGAATACATTTTAAACTGAATTATTAAGTAATGACTTTTGTTGTTTTGTGGGATATATGTTGAAACTGCTGCATTAAAATAAGGAAATAATGCTGAAATACCTTATATTCATGACTTGCTTTAAGCTATCTATCTGTGCTTTGGAAACTGATTCACAAATATCTGGTAATGTAAATCTAGAAATCGGATCTAGAAACAGAATTTACACAATACTATATATAATGTAATGTCTTTGAAAGTTGAGAAAATAGTGTAGTCCCTCAGGAACACAAAAGTGAACTGATAAAAATGCACTGATGCAGCCTGAACTTTTCAAAGTGATTCTTAAAAATTGTAACCTCTATATGCATACTTTAAAGATTTCAAGCCAGCGAACCAGATAATCATTTGTAGCCATTATTGAAGGTACATTTAACAAAAAACCAACTTAACTTCAATGAAGATATAACACTACAACATAAACCTTTAAGAAACCTTCAGAGAAAACATTAAAATAAATTGCATCTTAGGTGACCAGAGTTTAAATTTAGCATATGAATATAGTTCACAGGAAAAAAAGAGAACAATATATTAATGCTAAAAAAACTTGTAGAAGTCTGAAATCACAAAAGAACATAGATGGCTGTGCTAGGTCACAGGTAGAAATACAGCAGAACAACACAGTTACACATATGGATCTTTATCTGCCAAGGGGCGGGGGAAGATATTTTTTAACTATAAATTAGGTAATAATTTCATACTCTCTAGCTGACAAAAAAATTAACAAAAGAATTAATCCAAATGAATCTAAATTGCATAATTAGTATTTGATCCACTTATAAGGTATTGTTTTTGAATAAGAGGAATTTTTTCTGTAAAAGAATGCTGATATTTTAAAAAAATATATAAAACCTTCCAGTTTGTACACAAAATGGCTGACACTGCACAAATCCTAACATTCTTAAACTATCTTTGCAAAGAAACTAAATGTGGCTGCTTTTACTTTCTTTTCACAGTACAGGTTTTCAAACTTCACAATTAATGACAAATATTAAGATACAGTATTTGATTCAGCAAAAATATAGTACTTAGTGCCTAATGAAAAAATAATACAATAGATTAGATTCTGCTGGGTCTATATAAATCATCCATATTGTAAAGTGGTAACTCCCTTAACAAAGATAATCATTTCGTTCAATTTTTATGAAGAAAGGGCCTTGAGAAGTTACAGTCTATATTCTACACCTTACAGTAGGACCATCTTTAATTAATTCATCTGTTTTAAGAATTACCTCTAGGCTTTATTCATTCCGCTATTCACTAGAAAACACCAAAACAGATCCTACTTAACAATAAAGGTATTTTTCCTTTTCCTATTATAGTGGTGTTTATTTATAATACAAAATTATCTGAGTTTCTACATTATGAAAATTTACAATGACTTCAGGACAAAATCTAATTTGAGAATCACATGCAACAAGGAATAGAAAATACCTATTTCAATATAGGAAAGCAAGTTTCTAAAACACAGACTCCAGAATCAGGCAGATCAGGGTCTGAATCACCGTTATACCACTTAGGTGTGTAATCCTTCTCTGAACCTCACTTTTTTCCCCACACAAAGGAGATAAAATCAGTAACTACCTTAAAGACTGTGGTGAGGAGTAAATGAGATGATACATTTTAAGTGCTTAAATAATGCTAGGCATGTAGAGGTACTCAATAAATGTTAACTGCTATTATTTCTAAAATTATACTTTCTTATATTAAAGATGCTCAGTGTTTTGACCCAGAAATTACACCAAGAGTATATCTGTGCAAAGAAATGTACAGTACTAAAAAATCCGGTTAAAAAAAAAATCTGGTTAGAAAAAAGTATCTAAAATCATGGAAAATGGTCACATACACAGTTACATTTAAAAAAAAAACCCGTTATATGACAGAATATATAATATGATTGAAATTTTTAAAGAGTAGGTTGTAGTAGGATATACTACTGAAACATGAGCAGAAATGTGATGCCTATAGGTACTATAATTGCAGGTAATTTTCAAGATTTTATTTATTTGAGAGAGAGAGAGAGAGCAAGTGGGGGGCAGAGTGGGAGAAGCAGACTCCTGGCTGAGCAGGGAGCCTAATTTCTGGGGCTCGATCCCAGGAACCTGGGGTCATGACCTGAGCCAAAGGCAGCCATTTAACAGACTGAGCCACCCAGGTGCCCCTGTAGGTAATTTTAAAGATTTTTCTTTATGTTTTTAAAAATTTTCCAAATATTCTATAATGACCATGTAATTTGTAAGAAACTAAAAAAAACACATGTATGTAATTTCTTTTCTGATTCCAATTTTCTCCAGAAAAGCTGAGTCAGAGAAAATTCAAAAATAAAGAGAAAAAGACAAGCATACATTTTTTTAAAGCAAGATTTTATATGAAGGATGTTAATTATATTAAAAACTGCTATTTTGAATTATTACTCTCTAGCTTTAAAGTTAAAGAAAACTCAAAGTCTGACACCTCAATTACAGCATATTTAAGCATATGTCCAGAACAATATTTCACTTGGAGATCAAGTTGATAAGAATTCTCCTACTTAGATAAATTGCTATTTAAACTTTGTAGTAATTCTTTTTTTTTTTCCCCAACTTTATTGAGATATAATTGACATATAACACTGTGTACATTTTAAGGTGTGCAACATGTTGATCTGATACACATATACCGCAAAATGATTACCACTACTGTTAGTTAACACATCCATCATGTCACATAATTACCATCTCTTTTTTTGTGATGAAAACACTTAAGATCTACTTTCTTAGCAACTTTCAAGTATATAATACAGTACTGTTAACTATGTTACAATGCTGTTCATTAGATCACCAGAACTTATTCTGCGTTCCAAGTGATTACACCATTTTACATCTTCACCCAAAACTCACTGCTCCTCCTTCCTGTTAGAAGTTGCTACTGTAAATTTTTTTAGTTTTTCCTCAGTAGACTACTAGATAGTGGAAATGGCCAACTAAAATTTGGTGAATTTATCACTAAATTATGTCTTAATTATTAGGCAAAGGGTAATATTTAATTTTTTTCAAAGGGTAATATTTTAGAAGGCAGAAAGTCTCTCTTGATGAACATTAACTCAGAAAAAGTAGATGGATTGGGGCACCTGCGTGGCTCAGTTGGTTAAGCGTCTGCCTCTGCCTCAGGTCATGATCCCGGGGTCCTGGGAGCCTGCTTCTCCCTCTCCCTGCTGCTCCCCCTGCTTGTGTGCTTTTTCTCTCTCTCTTTCTCTGTGTGTCAAATAAATAAATAAATCTAAGAGAAAGAAAGAAAGAAAGAAAGAAAGAAAGAAAGAAAGAAAGAAAGAAAGAAAGAAAGAAAGAAAGAGGAAGGGGAGGAGGGGGAGGAGAGAGGAGAGGGAGGGGAGGAGTGAGGGAGGGAGAGAGGGAGGAAGGGAGGGAAAGAGAAAGAAAAAAGAGAAGAGAAGAGAAGAGAAGCAAAGAAAAGAAAAGAAAAGAGAAAAAAAAAGAGAGGAGTTGGACAGCTTCAGGTTGGATCAGCTTCGGGTATGGATGCTGTCACCGGCAAAGTAAGAAAAGAAGACTACAAAAAGAAGCCAAAGAAGCCTATCAAAAAGACCAAAGATATATATGGTCTCCTAAGAAGGGAGAAAACCAGGAGAAAATAAGTTCACTGAAAGGGGGGAAGGCCATTTGTAAAAAGGAGGAAGTAACCACCAGTATTAACTGCTGCGAAGCAGCAGAAAAAAGATGAAGCAGAGTAATTGAGGAAGATTCTGCATGGGAGCAAACTGAATTTATAGCTCAGAGAAGATCCTTAAGATGTTGCTGAGCAATTCCAGAAATTGGAAAGAAGAAAGGGAATATGGTATATTAGTAACCCAGGAATGCTACTGTACTGAACCTGAATCAGGTTATCATCAGTCTACCTTGAATCTGCCTGGGGGGTTGAAAGACAGTCTATAGGCACAATAAGTGAATACTTGAAGTAGAGACAAAACTAAGGAATTTAAAAGAAATTAGGGTCAAAAGCAGTGGTTCTTAAACTTTACTTATCACCTGTGGTGCTTATAAAAATGCTGATTCTTGAGCACCATTCCAGAAATACTGATTTCGCAGGTCTGTATGGGCCTTCCAAATTGCATATTTAACAGTACTTTAGAAGATCATGGTGCAGGTGGTTTGTAGGCTTTGAGGAAAAATCACTGGCATTTGGGCTATGTGAATTGACGAGTGATGAAAATGTCAAATTATGATGTAAATCAGAAGACTGAAAAATTTTTGACAGAGCACAAGAAGGAATAAAGTGATGTTCACTTAACTTATTAAAGTTTAGTTAAAGGTAGTTCTGAGTCCCTATCAAAATAAGAACTGAAGCTAATAATTTAATATGGAGCAGGACAGGGCTAGGCTAGGGCCATGGCAAGATAGTGTGGACCACAGTCTTATAATTTGCCTTACTTAGCATTCTACCAATGGAAAATAAGTTAAAAGCAGCATATCTGATATTCCCAGAAAGTCCGATACTCATTTTTTAAAGTAACATGAAGGTAAGAGAAATTTATATGCTATGACTAAGGAAGAATATATTATTAAAGGTTTCCACTGGAAATCAGGGGAGTGGTGGCAGAGAGGAGAAGAAATACGGGGTGTAAAGATAGGGCTCTGAAGAATTTACATGTATAAATCTCTACCCTTTGACTCATACATGTAAAGCACATATTGAGATCTACTTTTCCAAAAGAAAGACATTAGTAGCATCTGAGAATGAGTACAGATTTCTTTACTGAGGCTTTTCGCAAGGGCACCTGGGTGGCTCTGTCAGTAAAGCACCTGACTTCCGCTCAGGTCATGACCCCGGTCCTGGGACTGAGCCTCATGCCTGGCTCCCTGCTCAGTGGGAAGTTTGCTTCTCCCTCTCCCTCTGCCCCTCCCCTTGCTTGCGTGCTTGCATGCGTGTGCTCTCTCTCAAGTAAATAAATAAATCTTAAAAAGAAAGAAAAAAGAAAAAAGAATGAGGCTTTCGCTTGGCATAAATGAAATAAGACATACTGAAGGGGCACCTGGGTGCCTTAGTTGGTTAAGCGCCTGACTCCTGATTTCAGCTCAGGTCATGATCTCAAGGTCATGGAATCAAGCCCTGCGTCAGGCTCCATGCTCAGAGGAGATTCAGCTTGAGATTCTCTCTCTCCCTCTCCCTCTGCCCTTCCCCCCACTTGTGCATGCACTCTCTCTCAAATAAATAAAATCTTTAAAAAAAAAAGATATATTGTTGTGTAAGACTGATGAATCACAGACCTGTACAAATAATGTATTATATATTAATTTAAAAAAAGACATATTGAATTCACATAATCATGTTATGAAATTCCAAATATGTTTACACAGTATGCCCTAAAAGTTAATAACCTTAATTTCCAGGCTTCACAAGGAATGTGAAAGACTAGTCCATAACCTTCTACATTTCCATCCTTAGGAGTTTTCAAACATTTAGATGGTAAAAGGATGTGTTGCTGATATATGCCTGTTCTCTGTAAGTCATTCATTAGGCTTGATGAAATCTTTTTTTTTTTTTTTTTTTTAAAGATTTTATTTATTTATTTGACAGAGAGAGAGACAGCGAGAGCAGGAACACAAGCAGGGGGAGCGGGAGAGGGAGAAGCAGGCTTCCCGCTGAGCAGGGAGCCCGATGTGGGACTCGATCCCAGGACCCTGGGATCATGACCTGAGCTGAAGGCAGACGCTTAACGACTGAGCCACCCAGGCGCCCCCGATGAAATCTTTTATTATCAAAAACTTTATATACTTTGACAAAGTAAACTCATAATTATCTTACACCTGTCTTCAATCGTTTAATTTTAAATTTCATTTTATTTACTTCCTATTTTGATTTCAGTTTCAGGTTTATAGTTTTCATGACCTTAACCAGGAAATAATACCCCTCCACAGTCTATGGGAAATTTCTTGAGTATTTCTTCACCTATTAACAAAATCTATCTTTAGTTAAAAACAAGTTTCCTTTTATACCCATACCAGTTACGTCTTTATTATTCAATTCTTGGTAGAACCAGTGTTTTAAATATGACAGTAAACCTTTACTTTCTAAATAATATGCCTTCTACTTATAAAATAAAAACATCAGTGTATCGATCTGTGTGATTCACAGAGGACCATAATTCTATATTCAATGTGAAATAGTCATTACCATCATTATTAAAAAAACTATGTGCTAATGAAACACAATAGACAGAAAAAATACCTTATGGAATAGTATAATACGTAAAAAAGTTTAGAGAGCCATAGGTGCCTTAGTTTAAAAAACAGATGAATTAGAAAGATAGCTTTCATCACCGCTTAACTCTAGCAAGAAATTAAAACAATGGACTTTTTTGTGAATGGAAATGTTAGACATGACCTTACTCTGTTTAGTGTGAAACTCTGAAAGAGGCAAGAAAAGATTTACACTTGGTACGTGAAGACAAAAAATAAAACAGAAAACTGCTCTTCAGATTACTTTTTAAAAACATTTCTTACATTAGAAAATCAGAACATTAGCACTAGTTTTGAACTTTTCTCTCTATAACTAAAATTATTGTTTAAGAATAAGAAGAGATATCTATTATTCCAAGTATTGCCATTAAACCTTTCACAAATAAGCAACCTGAAGCTCACTGAACTGAAGCAACTTGCTAAAGGTCACAAGCATCATAAATAGTTAATATCTGGACCCAGTCTGTTTCTTTTCAAAGCTCATAAAGCTCTTTATTCTACAATGTATTGCATACTTTGACTTTCCCTATATTTTAAATTACTGTTTTGTTACTCAACAATGCTTCAGATTATAAGAAACTCCATAAACTTAATGGCAAATTTTTAAGAAATAAAGAAATGTTTTGACTTAAAAATACAAACTGCTTATAGACACACACCCTAATTTCAGAAATGTCAAAAAATGAACATGTTAAAATGTAAGTAACATGGCATAACACTCTGGCTATGTCCCCGACCCCTAATCTACAATATCTTATCAATCTTGGTAAGGATTCTATTAGAACCATTAGAATAATTAAATATATTTGAGTTCAGAACTCAATTCCATTAACTTTCAGAGTCATTCTTTGAATTTTCTTAGCTTAGTTTTGAAGAAGTCTTACTTGTAGATAAACAGTACTTCTGAAACCACAATACATAGTAACCTATAATTTTTAACAGATAAGTAATTCCACACAATGATGAAATAGTTAAAATGTTTAATAAATTAGAAGGAATAAACTATTTGTAGCGGGAATACATGAAATCTCACTCTGTTTTTTTGAAGCTAGGAGTTAAAGCCTTTCCTATTATTTAGGTTAGTTCCACAACTCTGAGAATGGGCTACCCTATTTCAACTAGGACCATCTCTTTGTAGCAAACAAGGTCTCTCACTGTTATATTATATATAAATACTGGAATAGGAAGTTTACGTAATTAATATAGTCTACCTTCCTTCTGAATTCTTACATTAATATATTATATAATCCAAATTTAATAATCCTGGGTTAACAGGTAAAAATATTCTTATTAACTTTTTAAATTCTGTAATGAAAATCCTTCAGCCTAACTACCAGATTTTTAGTAGGTGGCTTTTTCCTCCAACATAATATAAATATATATAATTAAAAAAAAAGATTTAAAAACTAAAGGATAGTATAAAATTGGTGAGTTCTGAAAGGCATTCCCATGTTTGGCACCCTACTGTACTTTGATTATCTCTCAGTTATGAGTTAGTTTCTTATCAGATATGGTATTCCACAGCATGCTATGCAAATGCATCATGCCCACATACCATCTAAATTAGAAAATAGCTTGGTTTTTCCAGTTTGTAGTAAGTGTAACCTAAAAACTGATTTAGTTTTTCAATTTTGCAAATTATTAACATTAAAAAATTCTAATTTTAGAGGTTCCATTTTCTTTCTATGAATATGATGTTGAAATATATACAAATATATGTCATAAACACTGACAAACTTTACCTGGAGTACAGAAATCATATTTTCAGAAAGATTCTTAAGGAATACCGACCCATGACATATCAAAGTATACCAATATGCTTAACATGTATTACTTAGTCCCCATGAAAATTACCTTAAGTTAACAGAACTAAATAGATCAGTAGAGATTCTAATTCTATTATAAAGAATAATCAACAGTCTTTGTTTAGCTCAAAACTGTTACTTGATAAAAATATTACCTGGAATAGGTTTCAGAAAATGTCTAGGACAATCAAGTAAAGAACCTCTGAGCAAGCAATAATGACAAATAGTAAGTTCAGTTCAGTACATAAATATTCAGTTTAAAAAAATACATTCTACTTAAAAAAAAAAGCACAGTACCAACTATAATTAGTGGAATTGTTAATGACTATTACTTCTTATTGAATACACAAATCATTGTTACTAGTCTAAAATTATAACACTCAGAAACTAAGGGCTTAAATAAGACATTTATACAAACAGTCTTGCCTGCCATAGAAAATGCCAGAGTAAATGGCAATATCCTGAACTTAATCTAGATATAAGGTAGAAGATCCACTAGAAGATTGTGGGCTTTATCCCACATAGCAAAGAGGAAATCTAAAGTTTAAATATGTAACTACAACTATCATCAAGGATAACCATACTAGTTTTAATTCTCAGACCTTTAGGAAGTCTACAAACTACCACAGATTTGTTCAATGGCATTCTACTGTTAAGATACTGTATAAACAGTATTTTATGTTTATAAACAACTTGTCTCCAGACTTCTACATACCTGTATCAGTAAAAAGGCAAACTGAAACTCAGTAAAACTTGCTGAAGCACTGTTCTAAGCTTTAATGCTTGTCATACAAATGCTAGAAGAATACTGAATTAATACAGTTAAATGGTACAATTTTTACCTGAAAGCAACTTCTCAACCATGCTAAATCCAGAAACTTAAAATTTAACCTAATGTTAGACAAAATCCCAGAGGTCAAATGAATAGTTAAAATATTTTAAAAATCTTTTTCTTTTTAAAAGGTCAGTTATAGATTTCAAATTTAAAAGAACTTTAAAAGGATTACTTTAAGTAATCTCTACACCCAACATGGGGCTGGAACTCATAACCCCGAGAGTCGCATGCTCCACCAACTGAGCCAGCCAGGCACCCCTTAATTTTATATTTTTCATAAATTTTCATCATATAAAAAATTCAGACAGCTAATATTACCAGATTAAATGTGCTTGTTTAATGTATCATGGCAATATACTCCCTGGAGAGATTGTTTTGTTCAGTTCTTAAAGGGGAAAAATTCACAATGAATATTTTATTTGAAAATAAATATTTATATATGTAGTTTTTACTCAGGTATACCGTTTATAGAATTCTAGTTGCCTAATGCAGAAAACTAGAAAATAAAGATGAAAAAATAAAATCATACTTTCCCTACTCAGGGATATCTAATACAAATGATTATCAAACAGTACCATTTGCCTCAGCAGGCATGTATTATTGCATTTGTAGTTCCAGAAAATCTTACATAGGGATGTAGATGACATTTCTATGCATATGAATTCAACTTACTATTGCTCAAAAAGAGTAGTACACTAGATAGATCAAATAAGAATGAACCAAATGGAGGTCTCCATTCTAAGATAGTTCATCTTGTAGTAGTCAGATAATGACCTGTCATGTATACTCTATAGCTTTTCACCAAACAGAGCTTAAATAAGGATGAAAAGTTAAAATCATAACTGGCACAGGCACTGTAAATTATGTGATAAACATTTAAATTCTTAGTGACAATTTGTGAATACATATGATGTGGATGAAGCACTTTAAAAAACATTTATACATGTTCATTTAACCATGTCAAAATAAATTACCTTCATTTTGGGTGTTTTAGCAGACAGAAGTTGTTGAGATCTATATCAAGTATACTCTAGAAAAAGACGGAATAGTGAACTGTGCCCTATATTTAAAAAAAAAATACAATACTTAGTCTACCTTGTAACTTATATGTAAGTATACAACATAATTTTAAAGTAGTTTGTTGATGTTTCACTTGGGTTATAGGCATTGTGTATATTTGTTTTAAAGTTCTGAAAATTAATTTTTAGATTAAAATCTTTCTTAATAACTGAAGAATTAATATACATAAAACAGAGATTCTTTATTCTTGACTGCTCATTAAAATAATTTAGGGAGCTTGTAAAAAATATAAATGTCCACCCTCATTCCCTCTCTCACCTCCTCCCAAACAATTCAGTCTAAAAACCATCAGACTGGGGTGCCTGGGTGGCTCAGTCGTTAAGCGTCTGCCTTCGGCTCAGGTCATGATCCCAGGGTCCTGGGATTGAGCCCCGCATCAGGCTCCCTGCTCCGTGGGAAGCCTGCTTCTCCCTCTCCCACTTCCCCTGCTTGTGTGCCCTCTCTCACTGTGTCTCTCTCTGTCAAATAAATAAAATCTTTAAAAACAAAAAATAAAAATAAAAACCATCAGGCTATAGTAAGCAAAATAGGTGTCCTTGTGGGGTGAGATTGGAGAGTGATAAGAGATTAGTTTTCTATCAGGGGACTAATCACATAAAAATATTTTAAGATTAGTTTTCTATCAGGGGACTAATCATATAAAAATATTTAAGAATAATGTGGGGCACCTCGGTTAAGCATCCGCCTCTTGGTTTCAGTTCAGGTCATGACCTCAGGGTCGTGAGATCAAGCCCTGTGTTGGCTCCCTCTTGCTTCCACTCTCTTTCTCTCTCATTCAAATAAATAAATAAATAAATAAATAAATAAATAAATAAATAAATAAAATCTTTAAAAATACATAATATTTAAGAATAATGGGATCCAGTTTTCTGTCAGGGAGAAAAGTGGAATGGTTTCCAATGTCTATAAAGGCAGAAATATAGATGCAAATGTGTATGTATACATACATCTAATCCTTGGCTCTGTCTACTGAGACAACCTAGAAGGAATAGTGCAGTAACAATGAGCACATCTAGCACCCACATCTTGGTTTCTAAATACCATTCTCCACTGAAAGGAAATGGAGCTCCTTGGAGAAATGGCTGGTTCCAAGAATAGGGAAAGGGAAAGTATAGTTGAGCCTGGAACATCTTTAGTAAGGAAGTATTTAAAGACTGCTGGGATCATGTCAAAAGGACATAGATGCTAGGTTGAAGTGTCAGAAGACAGCCTGAAGTGGCTTCCATTAGCCAAATTTGGGACAATCTGAACATCAAAATAAATGGTAATAACCAATATAATCTACTGAATAAAACAGAAAATGAAAGTTTGATGAGGAATAGGGTATTTGCATAGTATCAAGGACCTTCCTCAGAATTAATTAATTAAAAGGTGAAGAGAATGGAGAAGACTTGAAGAAAACTAGTCAAGTAATTAAAGTTATACTGTATGAAAGATTACTCTAGTATCAGCATAGGAGTATGGTCCCCAAACGTTATTGTTGATGTACCCCCATACTAAAAATATTTTAAATATGAATCTTAACATATATGTGTGTGAAGTTATATACTTATACTACAGTATTACATATTATTTACATTATAAAACACAGACATAGAAATTAAAATGGGATGTTATATAGAAGTAAGTTGGTTTTATTAGTTATCTTGTCTATCTCTTAGGGTGCAAACACTTCATTTTGGAGGCCTCTAGTAAAGAGAATGGGTAAAATAGATGAGTATGGCAGACCTATTGAGATAGTTTCCAAAACAGGAGAAACTGATAGAATGAGGAAAAAGTGAGACACTGAATCAAGGCAGTAGCAACAGAGAAAAGGAACAAAGAGCACACTGGAGAAACATTTAAGGAAGAAAACTTTTACAGGACTCAGGAAGTGATTTTCTACACGGGACAAGGATTAACAAGGCTTGAAGATGATTCCAGTTACTTGGCTTGGATGAACAGATGGAATGAGAGGGAAGAAAAAGTAAGAGATAGGTGAAGAAGAGGATTAAGAATAAAATGAACTGCTTTTCCAGGCATATAGCACTCATTAACAGTACTATTATCACAACACAGTAAAGAGCAGAAAGAAAAACACTAATGTATGATGATAGGTAGCAACGAACTAGCTCCACCGAACGTAAACATAATAGCCGCTATCTTAGTCAAATGTCTTTGAAGCATAGCTTATGGGAGAAGGCATGTTTTGTGCATATGTGTTTCCATGTGTTTGTATGTGTGTGAATTTGTGTTTCCATGTGTGCAAATTTGTGTTTCTATGTGTGCACATGTATATGTATGTATCTGTATCCATGTAGTCATTTTTCATGGAGCCTAAAGTAAACTAACTAGGTTTATAATGGGTTGATAAGGCAGAGAAAGCCTTATCATGCCATACTTCATGGGTCTGGATAGAATAAAAAGTCATTCTATATACAAATATTGAATGATTATGTTATCATACCCCAAACTAATATGTTGTATGTCAATTATTTCTTAATTAAAAAAACTATCCTACTTTTAGGTAAATTGTTACTAAATCAGTATTAAAACTAACTACACTTGGGTGTATTTTATCATGTACTGAAACTCAAAATTATGGATTATGATATGAATCTTCTTAGATTTTAGTGGAATTTCCAAAAAAGTAATAAGCAGGATTTGTGACAGAAGATTTTTGCCCTCATAAAACCCACAGCAATAAACCTATTACTTGAGAGACAAAGACATGTATAAATGTATTATGCTGCTGAGAGTATACATGGTGATATTTTAGAGTTTCCCCTGCTACAAAAAATTTGGAGACAATATTAACAGTTAAATTACTATTTAAAATGCAATGCATTTTCAAGCACATATTCAGCTATATACCCTCACCTTGTAGTTTATCTAAAATTCTAAGCAAGATAAATAATTTATTTGGGAGTTGAATTTTTATCATAAAAGTTAAGACTTCTTGGACTTAATAATCCTGACTACCACAGAGAAAGGAAGTTGGATATATATTTTATGGCTGTCACTATTTTACACATTCACTTCCCCCTACCTAAATTTATTAGCAACTGATTCACTTCCCTTCTCCTGGCAGTAACGATTTCTATCTTACTTTTCATATCATTAAAATATATGAACATGGCAAACACACCCAGTATTACCTAACAAATGACACTCCACCAAATCTAATAGAAGAAAATGAAGGACAAGCAGAGTATATTAACTTCCATTGTGGGATTCTTTTAGGCCCTAAGATGATACTAATTTTGACTCTGATGTTAATAATATACTGATTTCTTAATTTAAAGTAGCTCCTGCAGCAATTCACTGAATTATAAAGCATGACATTATATCTATCAATGCATTCTTCTTGGGACCCAAACTGGCAAACATCTTTCAAAGGAAAATGTAAACAGAAATCTACTACCTGCTGGTCAAGAATGGAAGTCTTCAAAAGTAAACAAAACAGAATGGATGCAACACAAATATTCAAGGTAATAAATTAAGTTTCCAGCTGAACTATTACATTAAATTTAATTTTTTTATTGGAAAAAAAGTATAAGTATACCATAGTCATGTAGGTATGATAAAAATACAACTCCACTTCACTGCTGTAAACCTTACAGTAAAATGCTGTGACATTCCAAAGATTATAGATACCATAATTGGATGAAATTTTGACCAAGTTGGTTGTTTATATCTGGTATTCAATCAGAGGTCAGAATACAGGAAATTCAAGTTTTCTAACAATGTGCCTTCCTAATGGATTTCCATCAGCATCCAAAGACTTACTGTCTCGTAAAGAGGGAAAAACAAAAACAAAAATAAAAATACCTTATCCTTCTCAATGGCTACTGGCATCCTAGTGCATTACAAAATGTATGATATACTCCTAACATATGTGAAATAGGCCCCTCTTTCATTTTCAGTATTCATTAATGGAATTACTATACAACTTAAAGCCATTCTTTAAGCACTAAATAAATGGTACACATTTATAGTAGTACAGAACCTTTTCAAAAGAATGTATGCCAAAAAAGTGTGTTTATAAAGGGCAATAAATCCTTTAAAAGATGCTTTCCTAATTTGCTTGTTGAGGGTAGGAGGAAACTCCACATAAAAACTGTATTAGAAAAATCATATTACACCACAAAGAGTCCCGTAAGACAACTCTCTAAAATCCATAGTACAACCACAATTTTTTCATTTTTAAATACAATTTCTGTAAAGCATTTTTTTAATCATGCAATAAAACCTTTGCTATTAAATATGCTCCCTCTTAAATCTGGGTCTTAATAAAATGCCTGGAAAATAATTTTTGATATTGTATAGTTTAAAATCTTGGGAAAAAATGCTTGGTTATTAAATAAAATACACATTATTTTCTATTTTAAAAATTATACAAATATGTAAAATTTTTAATAAAGCTGGTTATTTAAAGAATGCTTTAAATAGGTTTTTTTCTATAACCAAATGTTTTTCTGCAGTTTTTTATAAATAAATTTTTACAGATGGCTTCTGTGGTAATCTAGGTAATCATTTTAACTTAAAAAATATGTATTTTGGGATTTTTTTTGTCTTTTTTTACTAGAGCTTATACTTTATTAAAAGGTAAGACTGCAAATATTTATACAGATATCCATTATGCGTTTGGGATTATTCATGATTTTGGTATGTTCTGAAAACAGTGAATTCCTATCCTTTGGAGGATCTCAAATTAAAAACAGACCATTCATTAATGAATTACTAGACTCAATCCACATACCATTTTCCTTGGCCATTATCAAGGTTCTTGAACATTCAAAATTAGACTCAGAATCTAAAGGCAACAATTAGGCCAAAAAGAAAAAAAAAGAATACACACACATACACACACACATATTTGATTCCACAATTAGAAAGGAATTCAGTATCAATTTTAATTAACTCTAGGACAGACAAATGCCATTTAAATGGCATTTAAGAAAGATGGTTTCATGTCCATATTACAGTAGATAGCTGATTTCCATTGTCTATTTAAGGAAGAACAATTTGATTAACCTACAGCTGACCAGAATGTCTTAGTTCAAACACATTCAATATTTTTGTCAAATGAGTTAAAGTATCAGGGATCTATTCAGACTTTAAAGAAACAATAATCTTAAACTGTAGATTACTGCAATTTAAGGTTGTAATATTGATATTCAAAAGATATAATTTCAGTAATTTTTTGAGATAAAATATTAAACAGCCTTATTATTCTTTTTACTTAGCTAAATAAATATCAAAAATAAAATTTTAGGATATAAAAACTAGCTTTCTCAAGAATAGACTTATCTTTTACTCCCCCCCATACTCATGTTTTGTTTCTTTAATTCCACATGAGTGAAATCATATAGTATTTGTCTTTCTCTGACTTATTTTGCTTAGATCTCAAAGAACAGATTTTATAAAACATTTACAATATACTTAATGAGTCATCTACAAAATAAAATTGGATTTTATTGGTTATTCCGTTGATTCACATTTATATATGTTAATATGTATTTGTCAAAACAAATTTCTTACGATCCAAAGCAGAATTTCCCTGCCATTCCTTAGATGTAGTAAATTAGCACAGGGTGACTTTCTTTGGCGGCTAGTAACACTATTTAATATGTTACAGTTACATAGAAAATACACAAAACAGCTAAAATATTTTGGAAGAAACTAATTTAGTAGAGCTGTTTATTCCTTATTTTAAAGGCAATAAAATCACCATCGCAAAATATTCTTAAAGTACATTAGATTAAAATGTTGGTCGTTGACAATTATACTTATCTTTAAAGTTAGGAAGCTGATGGTATGATATGGCTACCAAAATGAAGTAAAACACTTCTTCTTACGGACTTTTTTTCTCCTTACCTTAGAAGATGAAGAATCACACTCCTGACATATCCATCCATAGCCTGTTTGTTTAGGAGACTTTTTCAAAGGAGGATCCAAACAGCCAAAATGGTAGCACAGTCTGCATTCATCACACCTGCAGGGTAAACAGATTTATGGTATATCTAAATAATATAAAAAAACTATCTTTTTCAAAGACAAATGGCAAACTACTACACATTTCAACATGGTTAATTCTATGCTTAGTTCACAAAATTATTAAAGTCTATGACAAAGACAATCTAAACCTGAAATAAATATTTTAGGAAAAAACAAAATACAACAAAATTAACAAAGTAAATATCATTCAGAACACTTTGATAGTAGAAATGTTAAGAGCATATGAATGAATGTGTATAGCCAAATGTGTTCAAAACTAACAAACACAACAATTTCAGTTTTGAACTTCAAGAATTAATCATTTACCCATTATCTTAAAAACATTTAATATAAGATACAGATAATTCTAGATTATGAATTCAATCTAATTCATTGTGATTACTTAAAAAAACTTAAGCTGTAATCAATCCTATACAATTTATACCTTATTACTCTTTCTCCAAGTGAAGGGAGATTGTAAATACACTTTCTAATGTTTACAGCATGCTAACGCCATCTAGCAAATAAAAACCGTCCTAAGAATTTGGTATTATTTTCTCAAATATAAATATTCTCAAAATTTACCTGTCACTTTCTCTCAGTGCATTTGGTTTTTCAAAGTACCTCCTAGTACACCTTAAAGCTTATTAACAAATATTTTGATAGTGTCTTTGCCACCTATGATGTACAAAATCTAAGAAAACTATCATACCTATTCTTCGTTTCAGACAATCTCATCCTGCTGACAATGAAGAAAGATCTGCATTATTTCATTGTTTTTGTAAAAAAAAAATTTGCATCAGTTGGAATAACAAGACCAAAATTTAACAACAAGTAACAAAGATGTATACATCTTATAGAAAGGATTATATCCTCATTTTCTTTGTGCTCTTTTAAGTTAGAATTAAATACTTTTCTTCAATCTGTCAGATTCTCTTATATATTGTTTCTCTTACTGATTTAAAACACTGAGAAATCCACAACTATGAAACCCAGGGAAAAATTTTATAATACATGTATTACTTGAATAAAATGCAAAATTACTATTCAGTAACCTTTATTAGAAACAAGGGGGAAAGAACCAGTGTTACAAACCAAACACAAAGAAAAATAATTGATTTTCAAAAACCATCACAATAAAAGGGACTATAAATCTACATTTATGTAAAAATTTCAAATCATGCTACAAAATCCAATCGTCCAAAGACCCATTTTGGAAATCAGGAGTTTCCGAAAGTTAGCAACTTTAGCTAAGTTATTCAGTTATAAATAAGTTTAAAACACAGTATGTCATAAGTTAATGCATTTCTTCCTCTACAACTTTCTTCTTATGAACCAAATAAACTTATGCACTTTTCCAAAAACCTTTTTTAGACTCAAGACACAGACTTGTCTATCATGATAATTCCTAGCTACATGAAAACTAAAATCAAATATGAATAACAGCACTTTATTTACTATGCCAATATATTATAAACCAAAATATATTTAAAAGCAGTCAAAATATTCAAATACCTGTTGTTCTGGCATTAAGAAAAAATAATAATATGTAACATAAAGAGACTAAATGGCAAGCCCACACAATTTTATGTTCTTTCCTGTCAATTAAACTTATTTACCTTTCAATAGTTAAAACTTCAATTACATTACATATAGTTACAGGAACCTTCAGAATATGAGGACTTCTGAATTTATGAGGTTGAGACTTCTAAACAGCTGAGTGCATATTCCTCCAAGCATGAAATCTAGTATTTCAATCATTGATGGGAAATTTAAAACAATCACATTATTTGCTTCATCAAGAAAATACATTAAATATAATTTACTTTATTTTGTCATCTCAGGGTCATAAATACAAGTGACACATGCTGCTGTGTGTCTAACAGCGTGCCAGCCTTTTGTGTTTGGAGTACTATCCGTCTGCTGTTCTGTTTGAATTCTCGTATTCAACTTTTATAGGTTTTCAGGGTCCTCACTTGCTTGAAAATTATCGGCTACTGCTTTCTGATATTGTGACTCTATTTGTCTAAGCACTTCCCTAACAGTAATTTGTTGTGGATTTAGAAAACAGATCTTTAACCTTAGTAAAACTATGCAAATAGACAGTTAAAAGACATGAAAATGAGTACTTTGACTGAGTTAAGTACATGGACTAAATTTTGGTTAACTATATAGTCCTTTTTGCTTCACTTCAGGTTTTTGGGCAACGTCCCTTAGAGTTCAGATTGCCAATAATCCGGGCTCTTGATAGGTGAAGAGTTATGGCATTAATGATTTTCCTAGTTCTTATCAAATTACAACCTAATTATTGCATATTTACTTTAAAACTGTGTCATAATAACTTGAATTTATGATTTATAGTGTATAACTCACATCAAACATCATGAATATAAAGGTAAATTTTAACTTATTATTTTTCACCTTCATCTATGCAGGTGATTCTTGTTGTATCTATGTATTTCCAGCTAATAAATTTAAGAACAAGTTTGCTACACTTAGATATAGTTCCAGTTTGTACCGGATTTCAATTTATTATAAAATCAAGTTACCAGCTCAAGAATAAATGCACAGGGAAAAGAAAGGTTTTATATGCTAGATTTGTTAGATGATAATGTTGAAAGTATATGCCATTTGGAAATAACATAATCCTTACTGACTACTTCATTAGTAATACCTTTTAGAATGACTTAGTCTCCATATGGAACTCTAATGTATTTGTAATGGGTCTCCGACGAAAGGCAAAATTTGCTTGTCAGAATTAGGGGGTGACATGAGAATTCTCTCAAGTTATAGCACACTCACCAGTAAATAAAAACTGTTAATAGTTAATATACTTAGGAACTGTCAAAATCCAGGAGAGGAAAAACACAAAGAAATAAATCAATCTTGAAATCAATAGCTCTGTTAATAAGTATGCAAATTAAAGCTCTTTCTACAAATGACTAAACTTATTTCCATGTGGAAAAAATATGGTTATTTCTACATTAGAATATTGAGGACATCCATAGCTTTATGTGCTGGTAACAAAAATATCCTGAATGATACAAGTAAACTCCAACAGAATTTGTAAGAATTAATACATCATAGACAAATGCAAGAGATACCATCAAGAATCCTAGAAACCGAAGAACAATGTAGATGGTAAAAATAGTGTTTTACTTATTTCATTCACACACACACGCACGCACACCACTTTGGAAACTTTAGCAAATTTTGTCAGCCAATAAATTCTAGCTATGTTATAAATTCAGATCTTTTTTAAAAATTGAAAATCAGAAACTCCTAAGGGTCTGCAATCATTCTGCTACCTAAAAGGTGAAATAAAGTTGAAGTAGTTATTGATCAAATTATTATTTATGATCTCTACTTCTATTTCTTACATATACCTGGAAACATGTAACTGCAGCACATAACACACACATATTTATCAAAAAAGTGAATAAAATGTTTTAAAATCTTTTCCAAGAGCAGTCATTGACCCACAAAAGCATAGTGATATAACACAATATACTTTATTAAAGAACACAAATGTCTATGTAAAAAAAAAAAAAAAAAATTATAATATACCAACAGCACATATACTAAGTAGAAAGGCAGTATCTTAAAATATTTAAAGAGAATATTAAACTAACCCATAAAGAAACACTATGAATTTTTTTTAATAAAATACAAATTGGATGCTTAAAGAAGTATCTTTTAAACATCTAATAAATATTGTACACATTAACACTATAGGGCATTCTAAAATTACAGTTCTAATGAGATAAAATGAATCCCATTTATAAGATGAAAGGAAACCTGACTGTTTAGATTATTACTAAATACAATTTCCTAGGTATCAGATTCATAAATGATACAGATGTAAATAATAAAGCAGCTATATATATGTGGTCTTTTAAACAATGATTTGACAAAATGCAGTAACCAAATAAACACAGTTCCATATGTATTTAAAATACTTACTTAGCATATGGTTAAGTATAGCACCCTAGACAAAGAAGAGGAAGAAAATGACTTATGTTCACGTCCTAAGATCCATACAACAAGCAGTCCTTGGTTTATGTGATTACTGAGAATACGAATACAAGTAAAAAGAAACAACTGATTTATTTCCGCCTGTGCCAAGAGAAAGGCTAAAAGCCAGTCTTCCAAAGGATTCCTTTAACCCTCTTAATTTCCAATTGATAATTTCATTAGAATACACTAAGTACCTATTTTTAAACTAACTGAAACAATTAAGTGCACCTCCTATGCATATAACTTATAGCCAGATGATAAGCTAAACTTCAGAAGAAGAGAAATCCATAACATGAGACTTGAAAAGGGATGTACATTTTTTTGTGATCAAGTTGATCCATAATCACAGCTATTTTTTATGTCAAGGAACATTTTATTTAGATCCATGTCTATATATGGTAAAATACTGATTGAAATATATATACTATTACATCTGTTCACTCAAAAAGAAAACAGACTAAATATTGAGAGAACTGATGGGTTGGGTTTCCTTACTTTTTCATGATTTCTTTGTAAAACTTCTATATGAGAAAGATCAAAAGAATTTATCTTTAATACTAACATTACTTAAATAAAATCTCACTAGCAGCTTAAAACACCCAAACAAATCTATTAACAGTAGTTATAGATTCTTTCATTGAATAGTAGCCAATTATTTCAATTACTCATTTTAACAGATGGAGAAAATGCTGAATTGTGGCCCATGAGTTAAATCACTTTTTAAGATAATACACGCTTGAACAAAATTCTGTGTTCTATCAATATCAGAGTAACATTTCATATCAGTAAAGACATTTTACTCCTTATATTTTACAATTTTAGTGCAAACCACCTATATGACCATTTTCTAAACAAAATAATTAGAAAATGTACTTATATTATATTTTACTAATAGAAGATTAATGTGGACATCTTCAACATATTTTCATTAACGCCACTATAGACCTCTATTTTTATCACAGGCAATAATGAATAAATGAGTGATAAGAAAGACAAATATACTCTTTACCCGTGAAAGTATATTAATTGATAAAAGTATCTGGATAATTACGAAATCCAAATTCATATTTAATGATAACTTAAATAATGACATCAATTCAGTTAGCTACATCTGTAACAGCCAGGTTACAAGAGTCAAAGAGAAACAAAAAAATAAAACATGAAACAAAAAGAATTTATATAAAAATACACAATTAAGGTCAAGTACCTCCTCACAGCATGGAAGAATGATTAGACATTTCCATACCTGAAACACGTCTGCTTTGTTCTTTAATAAACTGATCTCCATCTGCTCATGCCCTTGGAAATTTTTCAGCAGTACAACCTGCTGTGCTCAAACCCCACATAACTTTGTATTTCCCTGTTCATAATTAACTAATTATGCTCTAATCAATAGTGTAGATCCTGATTTTTACAATGTAAATCAGATAAATAATAGCTGGGGGTCAATCTCATTTTATTTACAAAGCCCAGCATGAACATCCAATTTCATTTTATCTTATGTACCTGAACAGCAGTGAATCTTATCAGCAGGCCTATAGAAAGTCTTAGAGTGAGCACTGCAAGAAAGAGGCCTATGTTTTTATAAAGAAAGTATTTGCAAACCATGTCCACCTCAGAAATATTTTTAATCACAATCCTTAATACTATGTAAATTTACAAAGTGCTGACTCAGACAGGTAGGAAAAAATCTATCTTCATATGCATGCAACCCTAAAGCTGAGTCTCTTAAACAAGTTTCAATTGTCAAAAATAATTTTAGAAAATAAAAAAAAAATTTTTTTAACATTACATTTCACTCTGCTGTAGAAAGTCCTTCTACAACTCCTTGAATAGATTTTGGTGAAATATTCATAAAATATTTCCATATTGTGAATCAAGTAAAACAGTGGTAAGTTTTGTCAAATAAGGAACATTGTTTAAAAAGAGTGATAGGATGTATAAACAAGGAAATAGGATAATGATAATAAATGATTATTATTTATTGGTCAGTAATCTATTTTTAATGCCATAAATGTAAAATCAGATAAACGTCAAGAAATACATGAACAATGATGGTATAGAAGTGATACATAAAAATCATTTCTAAACTTAAGATGGATAAAGGTTAAGGCTAACCTTTTCATGTTCAAACATAACCCTAATTTCCAACCTTTTTTTTTAAACAAAGAATTAGTGAATTATGGACAAAGGCTATGTTCTTTGACTAATTTGTTACCTAAAACAGTGCTGTCCCCGTAATAATTAAAATTAAAAAGTAAAAAAAATTGTTTAAATGACTTTATAAAACACTGTATGTGTTATAGATGTAACTCCTACAAACTTATCTAGAAACAAATATTTTTGAAAATGTAAGGGCATTTTTTAAGGACATTAACTCCATCTTCAGTCAATCAATGTCAACCACAACACAATGATTCTTTTAAAAACTATTATATACAAATGGTTCTCAAAGTGCTTGGTCCCTGACCAGCAGTATCACTCAGGAATTTGTTAAAAATGCAAATTTTCAAGCATCATTCCAGACCTATTGAATTAGAACCTGTAGGGAGACAAAAGGAGGGAGTAAGGTAGGGAAGAGGACAATAAGGAGGTGGACTAACACAACAATCTGTGTTTTAACAAATCCTTCCTATGATTCTGATGCACTATGAAATTTGAGAACCACCACTATATACTACTATATCATTCTTCTTGTATTTCTGAGTCATTTAATTTCCTTCCTGATATTTTAGTGTATTTTTCCTTTCCCTACCTTGTGAGAAATAGCCATCAATTTACCTGTCCTGGCAATTTTATACACCTGTGAAATATGCATCATTTAGTGCATATTTTCTTAAGGACACATTAATAATATCTCCTTTGAATAGCAATTGAACCAATTATGGAAAAGGGTTAATTTTATACTGTGGAAATATGAGAGCACTTAGGAGATTATTAGGAGAAAATGTTTTATTCTACTCCCTTTAAAAGTTCTCTTACTGTGAATACATGTTTGCAGGACCAATGATCTTATGAATTATGAGATTTGTATTTGTGATGTGTGACAAAGATTTTAGTGTTAGCACCAAATATGGAATAGCATATCTACCACTGAAGACTGTAAGATGGAGAATGATGATAATGTAGTATTCTAATTAGAATCAAGGTGGAAAGGATTTTGATTAATAGTGACACCAAAACCACAAGGCTTAATGATTCCTCAAAAAATCTAAAATAAAATGACTGCTAGTAATTTCTCACCATATATATATCAAGGAGGGCCAGGAACATTAGCATATTCTTTTAAGGAAATGGCAATCTGTCATTTTTCTTATAATCAGTTGCAGTTAAGCAATAGTAATAATTATCAACTTTCTCTTAAGCTTATGTAGAGATAATAAGTCCTTCCTTATTCCAGAAAAAAAAAAAAAGGCTACTGGTTTTGCTACAGGCTATTAATATTTTTCCTCCAATGTTAAAAGATCTTTTGATAAGTTAATAATCTCAGTTTATACGTATTTTATATACATATTACTTTTATTAAACATCTTATCCAATAATATGGTTCTTTACTGTAACTATAGATTACTAGCATACAGCAATTTTATACTTACACTTGCTTTTGATTATCTATAACATTGCCTACTCTATTCCTAAAGTTTAAACTATTTTCAATTGCCACTATACCTGAAAAGATGTCCAAACCACAATTATGAATCAGGAAATTCCAAGAGACAATGTTAACAATTACATATATATGTACATTTCAATTTCAGCCAAGAGTCTCTTCTAAATCAGTTCAAGATGGAGTGATGGAATATTCAACATATTTCTGTCGTTGATTTAAAACTGGATCATTAAAACTTGAAGATCAAATTTTAATTCTGTAAACCTCTGGAAAAATATAGATGATGATGATGATCTTTCAGCTGGAAGGTTGTATAGTCATTAAGCTTTGTATCTCCCTCCTTATTTCATAACCTCATATTTAAGGTCACGAAAAATAAAATTATATTGAACAAGGAAAGTTCATATTAAATCAATAAAGACTGAATAAATTTGGATATTACTAAAAAAATATCTAGAGATCAACACAGATATATTTTACTAATGAGCTTAAAATCTGAAGTTGTAAAAGTTTCATGCTAATACTAGTGCTTTCACACTAGGACTAATGAGCCAAAACTAGAATGGCATATGCTTCACAAGTCTTTCACTTTTGCTGAATTTTAAATAGAAATAACCTTTAATATAAGAGTCTACAGTTGTTTCCCAATGTAACATTTCACATATGAATATATGTTTTAAGTTGGATGAAATAGAACAGCAGACTAGTGGAATGCATTGTCTTTCTTGTTACTGGTATTGTTCAACAACAACAGTGAGTAGCACATTGCATTTAAGTCCCACAGGCTTCCATAACTCTTCAGTAAGTCCAAACACTGTATATCATCATTTGCCAAAGAAGCAAGAGGGAAAGACATTACTTAATAGGACAATTCTGACAAGACATTATCTACTATTTTTCAACAATGCACATATCAAATGTTTCTGATTAGTGCAAGAAAGAAAAAAAAGTAGAAGAAAAAAATAGAAAAAAATCCACACAGGCAAATTAACTGCCTTGTCAGTCCAAGCAACAAACCAGTCAATTACATTCTATCCAAACCTGACAAGCAAAGGCAACTTTTTGCAGTGATAAGCTTATGGGAAGGACAAGATAGCTGTTCTCCTTTACTTTATGTACTCTATTGAGAGTGTTATCCACATTTTTAAAATCACACTTATAAAAGAGGTTTCCAGGATTGCCTCCGAGGATGAGCTGTGGCAGAGTTGGGTCTCATGAAGGGTATCTACACAGTAAAGTGATAAGAAAAGAACATTAACATTTAAAGATCATAGCAGCTCTGTACTATGTCTTATGAAACATACTAACAATACCACAGTAGATTCAAATAACATATGATTTGGTCCAAAGAGATAGATACCCTAAACCTAAATGCCATGATCTTGTATAGGTTCTTACTGGTTAAAATGGAATCATTTTATCCTTTGAAACATTGAGTTGCCTCCTCTTGTATTATTAGTATTGTTACTATTAGTTTTAGTTGTCAAAATAAATTTATCTTACTAAAACAGAAAAGAATATATAAAAATGTTGGAGGGTCTGTATTTACATAAGCAAACATGTATTTGATCAATAAATATTTCAAAAAATAGCAGTTTGCTCTTTTTTCTTCAACTATGGCAATTTAGCAATTCTTGAGAAACTATGCTGAAGGCATACTGAATGCAAATGTGCTGAAAACAAGCACACCTAATCACCATGTTACAGGGCTGGTTCTGCTCAACTAGAGAGTCTCAGGGAGGACATTTTCAAATGACTCTTATCCCCTGTGTTTACATTGCCTTCCTTTGTTAAGGACAATACTAGAAATGTTTGGTTACAATTGTGAAAAGTGTATCTCGAACTAGCTATTTTAGTGGACTGTGCAACAACAATGGCAGAGAATATATCTCACTGTGAAGACCTGGTAGATTATGAATGCACTAATTTTAGCCAAATTTTCAAAACTCATTCACTTCCATTTATTTCTCAAAACTTTTTCTGGTGTTTCTTGTATTTATTTCACTAGCAACATGTATTCATTTGCTACCTTCATGCCTTTATTTTCAGAGGAGAAATGTTAGGTGCTTAGTGATTAGAAGAGCATTTTTTTTTTTTTTTTGACTGTGGTAAACATAGACATTTATTTCCTTCAGATATCTATACCTATGTAGATGAGTTGAAACTGTCAAAGTAGTCACACATCATAGAGAAACTTCATTTTAAAATTTACTAGAAAGATGTGTTTAATGCTTCTAAGTTCCATTGAGAAAAAGAAAGTGAAAAGTGGCACAATCACAGACAAATACAGCACTACTGAGAAGAGCTACCACACCAAGCTGAATAATTTCCAAAGAAAGCAAAAACAAAACTGTACAAGAAAAAAAAGAATATAATGTGAAACATAGTTTTCAGAGAAATGTACTTATCGACATATGAGAAATAAACAGAGTTGAATTCCCTTGTCAAATAACAAGGACATAGGGAGAGCTGAATTCCCTTGTCGAATAGTCATATGTGCTAACTTTTCTCAGTGCTTCAGTCTCTAAGAGCTTTAAGCACATTCTGAATGTGATATTCTGAGAAGTGCTTTGACTGCAACTTAAGAACTACTACATAAGCATAATGCAAGAGGAAGCAACCACACCATTTACCAGAGAAGTATAATTAAATCTTAATTACATGCACAAATGATGGGGACTAGCAGACAACCCAAAAGATGTATGTGTATTTAACTTTGAAAGGAATTTGAACATAGAAACATTAGATATCATGGAAATCTGCTTTAAACCCCAATTAAATCTAAGTTGAACTCTGAAAAAAACTGAAAAGCTATTGCTAATATTCCTCTATCCTAAAATTTCCCTTACTATTCCAAATCTCCCTTAAAGCTAGAATAAGCAGTGTGACTTGTTTTGGCTACTATTTTCCTAGGACAAAAGACTATGTGGTCTTTTACATCAGAGATCAAATTGTGGCTTCGTATTTATTCCATATTTATCTAGTAAGCTTATGTATAAATTACTACAGAAAAAAGGAATTAAGTATTTTCAAAGGGCTTCCCTGATGCATGCAAGAGTAGTCTGTATCTTGTATAGTTGGAATTGCCTGCCAAGAAGCATTTACTTCTTCTGACCCAACAAAGTCAATATGCTAACACAGTGTACTCTAGAGAGACAGTATACCTAATGATTAGAGCATAAGCTACAGAGTCAAGACTACCTAGACTCAAACCCTAATTCCACCACTTTCTAGTTGTGTGATCTTGGACAAGTAATTCTTCTCAGTTCCCTCACCCATAAAATAAGGATAAAATCTGCATCTATTTCCTGGGATTACAGGAAATAAAATATGGAAAGCACTAGCACATTGGCCCATAGAAAGCATCAGTAAATCTCAGCAACTAATATGAAGAGATTTATCAAACAGTATAAGTATTTACTGGAAGGGAAAAATTTATATTTTAATACATAATTTATATAGTATCAATATGTAATTGGAATAATTTCTATTTCATGATGCTTAGTAACTCTGTACCTCAGTTACCTAATTTCCAAAATGGAGATGTGCATACCTCATAGGGCTGTTGTAAAAACTGAATGAGATGATACATTTGGAGAGCAAAGAATAGAGTCTGGACATAGTAAACACCTAACATTAGCATTATTTAAATTCCCAGTCCATAAAGACTTTAAAATAACATTTTACTAGGGTTCAATTACAAACGTTAAAAATATGAGAATCTTACACATTATTACCTAGATATAAAAATCTATCAACTCCAAAATTTATATCCAATGTTATTTTCAAATTCATTTCACCTCTAATTTTATTAATATTATGATTATTTCGTATGTCCAAAACTATGCAAAACCAATGCAAATCAAAACCTTGTTATAGAAGGAACAGATTAAACAGGATGTTTGATTAAAAAAAGAAAGAAAAACCAGAAAATATAGTTGGTTTCTAATACTAGGATTTGGATTATGCTTATTTTGTATGACTCCAAGGACTGAAATTATTAAGGAGAGACATGTCAATCACTTGGGGAGAGAAATTGCCCACGGTCAGACCTGCCTCAAAAGGAAATGGGTTACTTACACACTCCTATTCCTGAAAGAAGCTCTCTCCCTGTCTCTTAGTATTGATACTGGGCAGATGATTCAAGTATCGGATGGTGGGATTACAGGCTTTGAGATCCTTTTCAGGACTGTACAGTGTTTTGGAATCTCTTCAAGTTACAAAAGTTACAAATTTTGAGAAAAAATAAGATTGATGCCTTTATTTTACAGATGAGACAATGACTTTAGAGATAGCTTAATTCAAGGTCATTCATCTAGCCAAAAGCAGAACTGTGGCTAGAGTTCCAGTCTTTCCAAACAATTCAATGTATAATAAATAATCCTTTCTGTGTAACTTAAAATAGTGACACACATTTCAATGGAAAATAAGTAAAAGTTTTCAAAAACAAATTTTACTGAAAAATAGATGAGTGAATGAGAAATATTTCACTGCTATATATGCTTGAAATTATAAATTATATTTACTACTCTAAAATGGCTTTCTCCAGAAATACCACACTTCACTATGTAATATATACCATGTTCAGGCTTTTGTTTTCTTTAAATACAAATTACTTGTTTATAATGTATTTAATTTAAAAAGAAAAATAAAATTTAAAAATTCAAACACTGATAACATGTAACATACAAATATTTATGGAATCATACAAAGTCACTTAAAGGTTAAGTATTTTAATTAATATAGATTTAAAAATCAAAGAATGTCATATTAAATACTGAATGTGTAAGGCAAATTAGCCATCCTACACATCTAACAAAATTCATTAAATCAAGTTAGTTATAAAAGAAAAAAACATACTGAGTAAACATTTTTTTAATGTAATTTTATCAGAATATCACCTTAATAAGAAAAATTCAGCGGCAACTGGGTTACCCTCATTATCCAAATATGAATATCGTGAAAATTAAACATCTCTTCCCAAATTTTTACTAGTGGAAAAACATTCTTAAAAATAACTAGTTTCCTTTGCCAGACCCAGTTTATTTTCTAATTTCCTCTTTAGGATCTAACCTTTTTATGACGTACAATACAGCATCATTTTATGTTTGAAGACATTAACTTAAATCACTGATACATTGCTTTTTATAAAGCCAGGTCTAAAACAAAAAGGCAGCATTCTTAGGGGCGCCTGGGTGGCTCAGTTGGTTAAGCAACTGCCTTCGGCTCAGGTCATGATTCTGGAGTCCCGGGATCGAGTCCCACATCGGGCTCCCTGCTCAGCAGGGGGTCTGCTTCTCCCTCTGACCCTTCCCCTCTCATGCTCTCTGTCTCCCATTCTCTCTCTCAGATAAATAAATAAAATCTTTAAAAAAAAAAAAAAAATAAAACAAAAAGGCAGCATTCTTAGTGGTAGGGATGGCCAAGTAGCTTCTAAGAATGGTGATATAAAGCATTCAATTTTAAATTTTAGAGTGTTGTGCCTGTAAGATATCTTTGTTACCCTAAGTTTGTTCAGTAAATGTTCATGATAGCCTTGGAATATTGCATTTGGAGACTAACGTAAAGTACAGCAGGCTCAAGTGGAGAATAAAGCAGGAGAACACACGGCCTACTCTGAATATTAGGAAGGATACTGGTGGGCTTCCTACAATGACTAGAGTTGAGGTTTAAGCCATTTTATCGGGCAAGAGAAAGACCCAAAACTTTGGAGGAACTGAAATATATTAGAGCTACAGAATGCAGTTATACACTAGCAATAAAAACGAGTAGAGCTAAAGCAAACAGTGGAATCCATGGAGGGCTAATCAGAGGTAAGAAACACAGAAAGAAGGCAAAAGAAAACACTGAAACAGCTAAGTAGGAAACAGTGAAACAGAATAACATAGTGAAACAGATGTTGAGAAAGATCTCAAGGAAGCCACAAGAATGAAAAAGGGAGGGAATGGACTTCAAGAAATGTTACGATGGATAATTATTCCCAAATTATTCTGATATTTCTAGTTTTCAAATAATACACCACAGCTATATTTAAAAATTTTTTGGAACAAAATCATTATAATTATATGAATAAAAGTAAATATACTAAGATGCTATAAGATTAAAGGAATTTAAACTCTTATTTTGGGATTTTTTTGTATGTATATTTTTATAATGAACAAAATTTAAAATACGTTTCTATGCACATGCCTTTAAGTTTTTAAAAGGATTTTTCTTTCTTTCTTTCTTTGAGAGAGAGGGAGAGCAAGAGAACACACAAGCAGGGAAGAGGATCAGAGGAAGAGGGAGAAGCAGACCCCCTGCTGAGTAGGGAGCCTGATGCCGGGCTCAATCCCAGGACCCTGGGATCATGACCTGAGCCGAAGGCAGACGCTTAACTGACTGAGCCACCCAGGTGCCCCCGCCTTTATTATTACTATTTTTTAATTAACAGACTTTATTTTTCAAAGTTTTAGGAAAATTGAGTAGATATACAGAGATTCACATATACTCCCTCCTACACACACACACACACACACACACACACACACACCCCACCCCTCCCTTTAAATTTAAATGTTAAAGTCTTCATTTTTATACAAAGGGCACTTTTGATAGCTCCAGGGTAAGAAAAAATGAAAAAGAAGAATGACAGACAGAAACAGAGGAAGAAACAAACATGCTGAGATTTGGGAATGTGCACATTTCATTGATTCTTATTCAGTGTAAGGATACTGGACAAGTCTCTGAGTTAGAGACAAAGTAAACAATGAACTTTGAGTATTTAAAGGGAAGGGAGATTTTCAGAGGAGAGCTGAACTAGCCTTCACTGCCTCTGGCATTCAGTGTGTGTTTTAGATTCTTATATTAATTGTGAAAAGTAAAATAATATTTGAAGAGTGTGATACATTAAGGATGTATACTGTAAACCCTAGGGCAAATATTAATTCTTAAAACAGAGTCTAATTAATAAGACAACGATGGAGATAAGACAGAATCATAAAAAAATACCCAATGCAAAAGTAGGCAGAAAAAGAGAATAAAAAATAACAAAGAACAGATGAAATAAATAGAAAACAATACCAAGATGGTAGATTTAAATTCAACCATGTCAATAATGACATTAATGCTAAATGATGTTACCTCGTTAAAAGACTGAGACTGTCAAATTGGATAAAACAGCAAGTTCCAACTATATGCTGTTTACTAGAAATACAATCCATTTTAAATATAGTCTGTATATCTGAGTGTGCATGTATGTATGGAGATATATATATCATAATTAATTATAAATAGAAAGCTATTCTAAGCATAAAGATATAGATAGTTAAAAGTAAAAAAGGGTAAAAGATATACCATGCAAACAGCAATCAAAAGCTTATTGGAGTGCCTACAGTAACATCAGACAAAGTAAGTTTCAGAAAAAGAATGTTACCAGAGATTAAAAGGGACATTACATTGATAAAGGGGTCAATTCACTAAGAAGAAATAATGTATAAGGCAAATACTAATATAACTGAAAGGTGATATATACAAATCTACATTATAGCCAGAAACTTTAATACTCTTCTCTTAGTAATTAATAGTACAAATAGATAGAAAATAAATATGTATAAAAACACCTGAACAATGTATTAACCTATTTTTATAGGACATTCCATTCAACGAGTGATGAATATACTCTTTTCAATTGCACACAGAACAAGACAGTCCATATTCTGGGCCATAAAATAAACCTCAATGAATTTGAAAGAATTGAAATCATACAAAATATGCTTTTTATTTTTTTTAAGATTTTATTTATTTATTTGAAATACAGAGACACAGCGAGAGAGGGAACACAAGCAGGGGGAGTGGGAGAGGGAGAAGCAGGCTTCCAGCTGAGCAGGGAGCCCGATGCGGGGCTCAATCCCAGGACCCTGGGATCATGACCTGAGCCAAAGGCAGATGCTTAATGACTGAGCCACCCAGGCGACCCCAAAATATGCTTTTTAAAATACTATTTTGGCCAAGAGAACTGTGTTTCCTCCCTAAAGGCTCTAAAAGTCAATGATCAGGTTCAACTAGGAGAGAATGGGACTCCTGGTCTTATGAGGTCCCTACATAAACATAGCTCCAGTATAAAGACTTTAAGAAAGCCAAATCATTTGGGTTGGATCAGTAAATATGTGAGCATATGCAAAAAAAGGCAGGGGGTGTTTAAACTCTGAGGTACCATGTCTATGTTGTTCACCTCTGTTTTGTTTATTTGTTTTGTTTTGTTTTTGGTGAGAGGGAGATAGAGGCAGGGGAAGGGGGGGATAGAGGGAGAGGGAGAGAGACAAATCTCAAGCAGGCTCCACCCAGCACGGAGCCTGGTGCAGGGCTCGATCTCACAACCCTGAGATCATGACCTGAGCTGAAATCAAGAGTCAGATGCTCAATGGACTGAGCCACTCAGGCGCCCCTATTCACCCCTGAATTTCTGGAACTAAGTCCAGCATCTGGTACAAAGGGGAAACAGAAGAATTATTTGCTGAATGAATGCTTTTCTAAAATCTTCCCCAAATAGTTAGAACTTAGTACAATCAAAGGGCGAATCTACAGGCCAGAGAGAGAACTGGCATAGGTACTATTAGGAAGCTAGTACCTGTAAAGTTTTATAAAACCACAGATGCCCAAATTCGACTCCACAGATTTAGAATCTACTGATTCAGAATCTCCAAGAGTGGGATTTTTCTTTTTGCTTGGTTGTTTTTGGTAATTCTTTCCAAAGGTGATTTGCATCCCTAACAAACTTATAACCACAATCTTTAGCTTCAGCTAAAAGGATTTCTGGAATAAAACAGTGGTTCTCAAAGTATTCCCAAACCATCAGAATCAGCATGAATTGAGATCTTGTTATAAATACAAATTTTGGGGCACCACCCTAGGACACCCAAAACAAAATTCTGTGGCTTCATAATCCTGCCAGATTTAGAACTTCCACTCAAAGTAGAGCAAATAGAGCTGGCATGAAGGAAACACAAAGAGGTACGGAAAGGAAGTTAAATTAATAATAATAATAATAATAATAATAAAGAGGGTAGGAGACAAATTACAAATATTTCACAACTTTACTTAAGATGGACCAGCTGACATTCAACTATTCGAAGATAAGTTTTATTTACATGGAGATATTTTGGTCACTAAAACAAATTTTTAAAAACCCCACAGAGGGGGCGCCTGGGTGGCTCGGTTGGTTAAGCGACTGCCTTCGGCTCAGGTCATGATCCTGGAGTCCCAGGACTGAGTCCTGCATCAGGCTCCCTGCTCAGCAGGGAGTCTGCTTCTCCCTCTGATCCTCCCCCCTCTCATGTGCTCTCTCTCTCTCTCATTCTCACTCTCTCAAATGAATAAATAAATAAATAAAATCTTTAAAAAAAAAATAAAAACCCCACAGAGTACCACACCACCTCATCTTGAGGATTTCCTACTTGGCAGTTAAATTTCTCTGGACTCAGGGGCGCCTGGGTGGCTCAGTCGTTAAGCGTCTGCCTTCAGCTCAGGTCATGATCTCAGGGTCCTGGGATCGAGCCCCGCATCGGGCTCCCTGCTCAGCGGGAAGCCTGCTTCTCCCTCTCCCACTCCCCCTGCTTGTGTTCCTTCTCTCGCTGTGTCTCTCTCTGTCAAATAAATAAATAAAATCTTAAAAAAAAAAAAAAAATTTCTCTGGACTCAACCTGTGACCCAACTAAACCAAGGACACCTACATCCAATTCTTTCAGTTCCTCCATTCTTAACAGAACATGATTTCCTGCTAGCCCTTCAGTATCCATTCAGAGACACAGTCATTTACTTAAAAGTAAAGGTAGTAAAGTTAGGATTGGATACTTGAGTTGTATAGAAAAAATCTGTAACAGTTACCAAATCTATTTCCAGAGTTTGATTCTTCTCTATTATTTATAATCTCATGACTTTAAATACATTCTGAAAATTTCTAATCAACACTCCTAAAAAGGAACCTCACAATCCCCTATGATACCATTCATTTGTTGTATTTGTATCCAAAAATTAAAGATGGCTACTCATTTTGCTGTTACTAGTATCACCATTCTTTCCAATTAGTTATCTTAAAGTCAGTCAATTGGGTTAGTCAGTTATCCTTTTAGGAATATTTCCATGATCCTCTAAATTCTTATGTCTCTTATATAACCTCCATAATAACAATTTGATGGATGAATAAATGAATGGATTTTAATATCCTTAATAAATAGGAGACAGATTAGAAAATAAATCTGAGACTAAACACAGGAATCTTATTTTAAAAAATAAAGAAAAAATAGATTTCATAATTTATTTATAAATGAAAGCTTCAAAAGACTGCAGTCAAAGAAATGAAACTCAACTTTCCTTTTAAAAAAGATCTACATTTACAGGCCATGTCACAACAAGGTCCTTGATATAACTAGGTAATTTTTCAATTCCTTAACAAATTACATAAATAAGTACCTAACAAGAGAAATTTGGGTCTGGAAGATTTCAGTCACTTAAAAGGAAAGTTACTGACTGATGTAATTTCACTTGGATGTGACTGAAGCCCATTGATTTAGTCTTTCCTAGGCCTATCTTCCTTGTGCAGCTGTCTGTGTCTATCTGATTTACTGAGCAATTACAGGGAATGTCTAACAGTTTCTTTCAAAGCAGAACTCCTCCTCCACTTGCTATTATTTGGAAAGAACATACTTAAGGAGTTACTTTTATGTAGTTCAATCTATCAATTCTCAAGTGCTCAAATGGTTGCCTATTTATGAACTAAATCACACTCAGGATCCTTGGTTTCATGTATTATCTTTATACTAAAAAATCACATATACACACAGAATGCATGCACTAAAATTTTACACTAAGTCAACATTATGCAGTCACATTTTTAATAGTATATTCACAAGGTAATACTCAACCATTCTGATTTGTTCTTTTAGCCATAATACTTTCCTCAAACTTAGGCCTAAGTATTTTAGGAATACATACATACATACATATATACATAAAGTACCTCATTAAAAAAAAAAGTTTCCAGAGTTCTGAATTTTACCTTTTAAAGAAACCATGGAGTATTCAGATAAGGTTCAAAGAACACCATGAAGAATTAAATAACTGATATAGTATCTATGGAAGGGAAGCTGAAGAAACTGGGTAATTCACTTTTTTTTTTTTTTTTTTTCTAAATTTCTTCCTCTCTCTTTCACCAAAGAACCAAAGTAAGGGTACAACAAAACAAAACAAAAAAAACCAACTTTGGTTAAGAAGCAGTGTAATCTTTTCTAGGACAGAATTAAATATAATAATAACCGACGTGGGAAAATGAAAGAGGTATTGTTTTGGAGAGAGACAATAAATTCTGGAATTGATAGGTTAATTTTCAGAAAAGACTACATTCAAGGGAATCAAGATCGCAAGAACCTTTTTTTTAAAAAAAATATGCAGGGTTTTAAAGAGAAAAATCCAAATTTAACAGCAAATAAATCTTTTGAAAATTTGGTAAGTCATTTCACTTACTTGTGTTTTAGTTTCTAATTCTAGTTCTACTAACAAAGTTAGTGTAAATCAAAATTGAAGCTGATAAAAATAACAAGATGAAGACAATTTAATGTGAAATGTAATTCTTTAGACTAGTGCAGGTTAAGTAATGAAGTACAAAGGGAGCAATGTTATATTATATACATATATACACATATATATATATGTCATAAGAGTTATTTTTCTTATTTACCAACACAAAAAAGGAGGCTTAGTGAGACTGAAAAACGTGCCTGCAGATCAACACGACTAATAGCAATAAATCACACACTGTTACCAAAAATTTTTTTGCAAGAATTTAAGAGAGCCAAACATCAGAACAAGAAGGTCTAGGAAATTTATTAAGTGAACAGTTTTATATAGGGGATATACTACTACTACTAAAATGGGTGCAGAATTTTAAAAAATGTGACTGTGATTATTAAAACTCAAGAAATGTATCAAGAATTGGTTAACCAATTATACTGAAGTGATCAGATTAACTGCATAAAATGTTACAGAAAGTAGCTGTCGTCATAGAAGGGACATGTGGAAACCCAATGACACACAGTGACATGACTCCGCAAAAGGTTTATTATTTCAAGTATTTAAACAATGAAGAGACTTCTACAGTTAATACGGAAGAAGCAGTATTCTCCAAAATGACGAACAGTCAAAACACTAGAATAAAAGTGTTAAAAAGCACACACAATTCATTTTAAAAAAAGAAATTGTTGACAGGGCATGCAAAAGATAAAACTGCACTATAACAGTCTCTAAAGAGAGTAAAATTTTTTAAAGAACTTAATAACATAGAACCTATAGAAACAGTATGATAATGAACAGTGAAGTCAAGAGATTTGGGTTCTAAGTGTAACCCACACTAACCAAGTGTCTTTTATAAACCATCCATTCAAAAAAATTACTGAAAGATTACAGCATGCGAAGTTTTATCCTAGCTCTTGAGATACAAAGATAAATAAAACTCATTAAGTTCACAGTCTGATGAAGGAGTCAGTTGAGCAAAAGCATAAGACTCCAAGAAAGATGCAGTACAGGGTGACAAGTATTTTCACAGAAGCCTGCATAAGCTGCTAATGTAGTAAGAGACAATCTTTGAGAAGTAGGAGAGAGAGGGTTAAGTAAAAGATAAATAAAAAAGATTAACAAAAGATTAAAATAAGTGTTAAAAGGTAAGTTGGAATTGATCAGGCAGAGAATATGTGGAATAAAATTTGAGGCAGAAGAAAGTACAGAGGAATTTTTTAAAAGAGTTATGTCAGAAAAGCCATATTGTATTGGTATGACTGGAGTAAAGGGCACTTGTGGATAAATGACAGGGGTCTAGACAGTTTCCTGGAGATCCTCTGAAAGTACTTAAGCAAATCAATAACATAAGCATGTGATACAGAAAGAGAGCTGTGGATGCATTAACTGGAGGAAAAGGAAGCTATTAGGAGAGAGAAATTTTAGAAAGTTAACTGCAAAAGTTCACACATGACAAGAGAAAGGCCAAAACTGAAGCAGTTGCAAAAGTTTTGATGTGAAGATGCAAAATGAAGGCATAGATATAGAAGGTACAGATTGCTATGGAGATGTGTGTGACTGGCTATACCAGTCAGACTAAGTAGACAGTCTGGCTAGAATTAAATATAGAAAATACCAGATGATCCAATAATCCCACTACTGGATATTTATCCAAAGAAAATGAAAAAACTAATTCAAAAAGATATATGGATCCGTGTCTATTGCAGCATTGTTTACAACAGCCAAGATACGGACGCAATCCAAGTGTCCACTGATGGATGAATGGACGTGGTGTGTATATATATACACATATATATACATATATACACACACAATGGAGTATTAGGCATAAAAAAGGTTGAGATCTTGCCATTTGCAACAACATGGATGAACCTAGAGGGTATTCTGCTAAGTGAAATTAAGTCAGAGAAAGAAAATTACCATACAATTTCACTATTTATACGTAGAATCTAAAAAATAAACAAACAAAAAGCAGAAACTACCTCTTAAATATGGAGAACAAACTGATGGTTGCCAAAAAGGATGGGTGGTAGGAGGACAGGCAAAATGGCTGAAAGGGAGTGGGAGATTCCAGTTATGGAATAAATCAGTCACGGGGGATAAAGGTACAACATAGGGAATATAATCAATGATACTACAATAGCACTGTATGGTGACAGATGGTGGCTACATCTGTGGTGAGCATAGTATAATGTACAGACTTGTCCAATCACTATGACGTACACCCGAAACTAATGTAATATTGTGTGTCAACTATAATTCAATTTAAAAAAAAAGAACACAAAAAAATTCTCAGAGAATTCTGCATTAATGGGAAAACTAATGATGTATCAAAGATGAAATCACAAGGGACTCTGTAGAATGAAAAAAGGATATGGGACAGAATGTAAAGGAACACTAACATGAGCAGGGAAGGCAGAGGGAGAGAAGTCTATAAAAGGACTATCCAGAGAGATAGAATACCTAGGGGAATGCCATGTCTTGAAAGCTGAGGAAAGTAATCAATGGAGAAGAACAAGTTGAAGATAGAGGAGTAGGAAATACTCTCAGTCAAGGAGAATGGGATCCAGGGCACTAGTTGAAATATTACATTCAAAAGGAAAAAGGACCACCTTTTCTGGGTGTACTGTTATTAAAAGAGGAGAGATAAGGGTGATGGAAGAGATGCCTATAGATATCAATACATTTATAGGTAAGTTACAGGTTACATATCAGAAAGTTTGTGCCTTTCTGTCTGATGGTTTCTGTTTTATATGTGAAGCAGGAGATGAGGTCATTGGTTAAACATGAAGAAAAAGAGAAGAGGTGTTAAGATGAGGTGCATAAGGAGACTGGAAATAGGTGTTGTCAGCAATGAATGTTCAAGGTGACTTGGAAAACATGAAAGGACTGCCAGACAACACTGGCGGCCTAATTTATAATGATTAGGTATGTCAAGAAATATATACTTACATACGAATCAATAAATTGTTTATACCTCAGTCTATTTAGCATTTTGTTTCTTTACTGAAACTATGTGTATAAAAACTTACACACATAGTATAAAAACCTATTTAGTCTACCCTTAGTAGTGGGAGAGGAAATTTGATGTTTATTTCATTTGAATAAAATTTTCCCTAGGAAGTGGTAATTTCTGAGCAAAGGTTTTTGTTAGGTTTTTAAGCCTATTTTAAACCTAGGTTTTGAGCCATGATCAACTGATCATAGCCATGTTTTTATATTTAATTAGCCTTTTTGTATGTGTGTCAAATAGGGCTCTGTTTAAACATTAAATTCATGTAATTAACTTGAAATTTTGTAAAAAATTTTTACTATTTTACTCATAATCCTACCATACTAAATAAACACCATGCTCATTTTTTATTCCCTTCCAATCTCTAGCTATCTATATGTAACAATTTAGTGGCATATACTTACATTCTAAAATAGGTTTCTTCATTCCTATGTAATTACATTGTAATCAAAGATAAATGATATTTTTATTATCCTGATTTGCAATTTATCATCCACCTCCTATATACCATGTGTAAACTGTTTTTACTTGGGGATTTGTGTGTTTTGGGGGTGGAGATTTTTTCCTACTATAAAAATGTTCTTTTATATAGCTTTTTTTCTTTGAGTATTTCTTTGTGATAAATTCTGAGGAGGAAGATTATTACGATGAAAGGTAAGAATATTTATGTAATTAACACAGCCAAAGCAGTAAAAGAATTGATTTTTCCCCTTAAAATGAAATAGCATGGAATAATATACGAAATACACTTAATTTATAAAAGATATTTTTTAAATGCCAGAAAATCAGAAATATCATGTTACCTGCAACAGTTGTTAGTGTTTGTCATTTGACAATTTGTAAATTATACATGTTAGGAAATAGGCTACTGTGTGTATACATGCACACGTATGTGTGTGGCCAATAAAAAATTTCCTTCTGAAGTTGATAATAATGACAATCTTATAAAGTTAAATTTTATACTGAAGGAAGTAAGCAGTATTCTACCATAAGTTAAAACTTATAAAATTATGTCCTACAAATAACTCTGGGTGATTTATAATCTTTGCTAGTTTAAAGATATATGTTTTATTTTATTCTTTTTGCCTCCATTCAACTTCTGGAAATCATCATTTTCCTAAATTATTCATAGTTGATTTTCATCTTACATATTTAAAATGCTTACCTGATACCAGAAAAGAGTGCTAGAGTTAGAGTCTTATACATACACACATAAACTAATGAAGCTACAAACATAAAGGGTACTGGGAGTTACACAGTTATGCTAGATATAATTCATGTAAGCAAGAGCCACTGAAAGAAATAACTGTACAGGTAAATACTCCTTAGAAGCCAATCACTGCAGTGAAGTAAAAGAATATGGTATTATATCAAAGTACCTGTATCAACAAAATAAACCAAACAGACCTGAAAAAAACAAAAACAAAAAAAAAACACATGCTTTCTATTGCCATGGAATTACTCCAGAAAGCGAAATTAGAAGTTCTCAATCTGTTAACAAATTTCTTTAGATATTTTGTTCTGAGGTTTATAACATATGGATATGTAACACATATGATAAATATAACATAAATAATAAGCAAAAAAAAGTGTAAAACGGAGACCCAGTTACACATTACAAAACAAATTATCTAGCTTTATTCCTCTATTCTGATCAAACTAGATTAAGATATAGTCAGACCTAACTTACCTGACTCTATATTACCCAAGCAGTTAAAAATCAGCAAAAAGTAATGGTAACACATATTTTCAGATTAAAGATACTTTAGATTTCAATGAAATAGGTACTTTAGAAACACAACATGAATATTAAGGGTAATAAAATTCATCTAGGAATTTTAAAATATACTTAACTCATAGAACAATATAGCCATGAAAAAAAATTAACTGAATTACTACACAAATTATATTAAAACAAATGATGACAGAAACTACCATCCCAATCTAATAAACAAGGCTTCAGTGTTTTTGTTTTTGTTTTTAAAGATTCTATTCATTTATTTGAGAGAGATGGTGAGAGAGGGAACACAAGCAGGGGGAGTGGGAGAGGGAGAAGCAGGCTCCCCGCTGAGCACAGAGTCTGCCACGAGGCTCGATCCCAGGACCCCGGGATCATGACCAGAGCTGAAGGCAGACACCTAAAGACTGAGCCACCCAGGCTCCCCTTCTTCAGTGTTTTATATATAAAAATAACTAAGCCAAGTTCCCACTACTATCTGATGACTGTCACTTTTAAAATTTTAAATAAGAGCCACCTTAATTAAAATCTATAGATTCTTATTCTCTTCAGATGTGTAAAGGGCATACTATGTGATCAGCACTGAGCTTGGGATTGGGACTATTAAAACTAATTTGCTTTAATTTTTTAGGTATAGTATTGACACACTAGGCATCATGGATTGACCAAGACATATAGACTAAATACAAGCAAGTGAGAAACCCTCATTCCAGAGAAAAAGGGGAGGTCCTATTAGGTAAGAGGATACAACATAAAGTAAAAGGAAGATTGCATGAAAGTAACAGGAAAGTTTTAATAAGGAGAAATAGCCTGCAATGGTTTGAACAGATGTCACCTGGAGCTGTAAATAACAAGAAATGAAGATAAAAATTAAACTAAGGTCAGGTTTGGAGGACCTTATAAGCCATGATATAAACTTGATTTACCTTGCAAGAAACAGGAAGTTGCTGGACAAATTCAAGTACATGCACAAATTCATTCAGACAACTGGATAAAGTCTACAGACATTCAAACTAATGAAGGTGCTTATTACTGCAACAGATTAGGAGAGAGCTAATGAAGGTATATAATCACTATATGTTTTCATTCATTTAATCCTCATAGCAATTCTATGAGAGAGAAATAGTTGTTATTCACAGTTTACAAATGAAGAAACTAAAGCACAGAAATTATAAAACCAAATCAAAGTCACAACTCATAGTGTTGGGGGAAGATTTGAACTCAAATTACTTGGTTCCAAAATTCAAGCATTTTAACCACTATATTGCTACTGAGAACTAGAAAAAAACACTGCATATAAAAACCAAAAGTTTTAAGAAGTAAGGTTGGTCACTAATGTAATATGCTGAAATGAGACCAAATGCAACGAGTACTTAAAAAATAAAAAGGCCATTAAATTTAGCATTTGAAGTTCACCAGTGACTTCTTCAACATAAGTAATTTTTGCCTTAGGAATGAATTACCAAACATATATTCAACTTAAGACACCAAACACTATACAAAAGGTTAAAACATTAACGAGTAGCTTCAACATGCTTTAAAATTTAATTTTCATAAATAAAATTTAGTAAATGAAATTTATTAGATTAAATTTATTTTAATTTAGAATAGAGTCTGAAAGCTAACAAATGAAAGCTAACAAATTATGTTTTTAAATCAAAAGAACATTTTTATATTAGGCTAACACCAAAACGTAAAGTAAAAATTATTCTTAAGTAGCACAGTATTTCAGCAGATCTTTAAAAATATTTGAAGCAAAACTTCACACAGGGGATCTACAAGGCAAAGACAAATAATAAGCGGTGCCTGCTAAGTAATGTATGATATATTAGCTGGCCATTTCATACTAACATGTCAGATTAGTTTTTTTCAGACATAAATATTACAACATAAAGAATTAAAATTCTGATTTGGCAAAAAGTACCATTAGCAAACAAAGCACATACATACAAAAAAAAAACCTGAAAGAAAGTATTTGCAACTTATACAAAGACATGTGATAAACTCATTTTAAAAAAGGAAAATACCTAATAGATAAAGAGGCACAGGAAATGGAAAGACAACACATGGATGAGAAAACCCAGATGGCTAATGGCTAATCAATATGTGATCAATTCTCAGTCTCATAGGTAGTCACAATATACAATCAAATGCCAATTGCTATCCACTGGATTGTTAAAAATCTATGTGATGATATTCTCACACATTCGTGTCTACTGAGTAATGAAATAATTGTATCTATTAAAATGTAAAGCGCACACACACTACATGTATGTATAATAAACATATTCTTTGGTCAAGCAAACTCACTTCAAACAGAAATCAAACAGAAAAAAATTCTACCAATAGAGAAAGATCACAATAAATCATGGCACATCCACTTATAATTTGTAGCTATTTAAAAACTGGTTTAGTTCTATTTTTATTGAAAAAAGTCCCTTATGTGTTCTCAAGTTAAAAAAAAAAAAAAAGCAGGTGTCAGAGTAAAGCCTACTATAACTTTAAAAGGGAGAGAGAGGTTGTGGGGTGGGGGAGGATGTCAGCCAATGGGCCCTGAATATTATTTGTACTTAGAAGAAAGAAGTATGGATGATTATACATGAAACTTAATATGTTCCATCAAAGGAGTGGGGTTTAGAGTTAAGTAAGGAGAAAATAATGTTGCTCTATAGATTTGTTATTTACATGGTTACAAACAACATATATTGCTTTGGTACTTAAAAAAATCAATCTAGTAAGTTAATAAATGTGTTCTAATCCAGTATGCCATTAATTACTCTTAAAAAGCTATCTGTATATTCCAAAGCATTTGTTTTACTATTGGTTTTATTTTTCCCAAAATATATATGTTATATATATGAGTGTGTGTGTGTGTATACATTTTCTTCGTGAACATTTTGTAGTTTAAGTTTTATAATTATTTTAATTAAATTTTTAGCAAACAGTAATAGTTTGAAAATAGTGTCATATAAAATGTCCTTGTATATCTTACTTATGTAAAGTTAGAATCCAAGAAAACAACCACACATTGTGCTGTTTCAGGTCAAATAATTCTCCAGGTCAAATAATTCTCATAGATCTCTGCTTGAATCTACCTACTGCCATAAAAGAACTTCCCATCTTCTGGCTATGGTCACAGAGCCTCTCTTCTCTACGCAATGCCTTGCTCCTTTCTTCCCTACTTGCTTAAACCTACCCAATCTTGTATAGCCCCATTGCTTTTACTGGATACCACTCATTTTTGACAATCATCTCACTGGGTAATCCTATACTAAGAGTTCCCATTATGTAAAATTCTTGAGAAAACAGATTCCTCCTCTATAACAAATTTCTGTGGCTTTCTGATCATGATAGTTTTAAGGGGGTGAAGAGGAGAGGGGGAGAGAGGAAGAAAGAGAGAGAGGGAGAGAAGGAGGAAAGGGGAAAAGGGAGGAAGGGAGGAAAAGAAAGGTACTTGTTCAGTAGGACATACTTGAATTATATCACTAACAAAGGCCTTCAGTCACTTTTCATTAAAAGCATGGGGATATATATACATACTGCATATTGTCCTGATTAGTTCTTTTGATCTAGATTAACTGCTGTTAGCAAAAAATTAAATAAGATACAATTAAGATAAAGAATTGTTGAACTCAATGTAAACTCTACTGTTTTGAGACATTTGGAAGAAAAAACAGCAGAGTTAATGTTTGTTAGGAAACTAAATCTAGGGTGCCTGGGTGGCTCAGTTGGTTGAGCGACTGCCTTTGGCTCAGGTCATGATCCTGGAGTCCTGGGATCGAGTCCTGAGTCGGGCTCCCTGCTCAGCGGGGAGTCTGCTTCTCCCTCTCCCACTCCCCCCTCTTGTGCTCTCTCTCTCATTCTCTCAAATAAATAAAATCTTTTTTTTAAAAAAAAAGGAAACTAAATCTAATCTACACGTACAGAGCTCAAAGACAGCAATGAAGTCTCCTACTGAGTTACTCAGTTGGATAAAAGGGAACAAGCAGCATACGGACTGAGAAAGTTCACATTAAATTTACATTCTTTTAATTGATACTGCACCTTTTATGAATATTCCTATAATCCTGGGAGTAGGGAGAATTAAAGTAATGTTTAAACACTATTTGATGCATTTTTAAAAAACATGAGCTACTAAGAAATGTGCATGTACCAAATAAATTCTCAAGTTTTTTATTTTTGTTTTTTAAATAACTGTGTGACTGGGCCCATATCCAAGCACTCCATATCAACTAAAACTGAAAATCCAATGCTGCAAAAGTCTTACAAACTGTATTTTGGTAAGTTACTTTCTCTTTCTTGTGCTTGCTTCGGCAGCACATACACTAAAATTGGAAGTTACTTTCTCTTTCTTGGCATGTTTTCATAGATGCAAATAAGCTTTGCACTAATTTTATGTGGGACAACTTTATAACTTAAGTCCCACTAGAAATGTATCCTCTCAAAGTTAAAAAACATTGATCTTTTATTTTTTATTATTTTTTATTTTACAGTGAGAGTGTGAGCTGGGGTGAGGGGCAGAAGGGGAGGGAGAGAGAATCTCAAGCCGACTCCACACTAGTGCAGAGCCAAGGTGGAGCTGGACTAGACTGACCCTGAGTTCATGACCCCAGCGGAAACCAAGAGTCAGATGCTTAACCAACTGAACCACCCAGGCTCCAGGCAGGCACTGATGTTTTAGACCACTGAATCTATTCATACTTTGTTTCCTTGTATAAGCAGCTTGAGTAATATACATGCAAAGTGATAATAAAAAGGACACTTTCTGGGTTACATGTATAAATGAGACATATGCATTTCCTAAACAAAGATTTCCTGATTTATTGACAGGCCATTTAAGATCAAGTGTTACTAAGATGAAAAAAGAATAGGAAGTGCACAATGGAGAAAGGGATTAACTTTAAAGAATAAACAAGCCATCCTTTTGCAGATATAACAGAACTAAATGATTTGTGTATCACAGTTTATATACAATGTAAAGGGGGAAAAGCCATGCTCCTAAAATATTTTTTTTTAATTTATTTTGAAAAGAGACTTCTATAATAGAATTCAGTGCTTGGTCACCCTTCCCCTACATTTCTATCCCAGCTTTGGTTTCTTTTTTAATGAAAAAAAGGAGTCAGCAAAACAAAATGCCACCATTAAATCATTTTGCAACATTTTGTGTCAAAAATGTAATGGGAAATGCACACATCAAGGGAAAGGTTACTGTTCTTCCAGAACATCTTTTCACTTGGTTCATGGCTCATCCTTCTACATAACTGTGCAGGCAATACTGATGGTTTTCTCTCTCGGTTTAATGTGGCATTTGAAGGATTATGGCATTTTCAGGAAAGCACACTGCAGTGATTTTAGTGGTTATCTGGCTGAAAGTGATACACAGATTTAGAATAACTGTGCTGTTTATGTGCAATGGTGAAAGTCAGCTACCAAGTCATCTCATAATGTCAATTCTTGATTGTGTATTTTCTTAATTACACCTGAGGCAGCCTAGACAGGGAGACCAGAATTAGAGGAAACTCCTAAATGGGAGTTTGCTGTATAAAGGTATACATATTTAGCTTTAAATCTTATTAAGTGCACGATAGTGGGAAGAGTTAATTCAGAAATTGATAATCTTAAATCATTCCAGTTGAGGATAAGTATAATTGCTCCTTGAAACTGTTTCACAAAAAGGATTAAAATGAATTAAGAACTTAAAAAAATCTTAATTAAAATGAAAAGAAACTATATATCATATATGTAAAACAATTAGGAGATATAAAGGAAGAGTAAATATGAAACCTGCTATAAGTACTTACTTAGATAATGTCATTTTTATGTACAAATATACTTCAGCCTATTTAAAAGCTCAACCTATCTTTTGTTTTAGAGTATTAACAAAAAATGTTTCAGATTAAAAGAAAACATTTTCTACCATAAACCATTTCTCACAAACCTACATCTCAATTAGTAAAAAATGTAAGGTGGCTACCTTATAATTAACTCACATATTTTGGTAGGCTACGATCTATAAAATGTATAGCTCAATCTAAAATTAAGAAAATATTATGGGCTAATGATACAATTAAAAATAGTACTGTTGGTGAAAGTTTTATGCTGTAAATTTTTCAGAATTCCATACACCTAAATATTTCTGAGTGTCTTCTTCATTGCTACACTATTATAAAATCAGAGAATGAAAATTAAAGGGGATTTTCAAATCGATTTAATATGCCTCTTGTTTTATGAATAACTAGTTCCCAAAGAAGTTATCTTCATTCCTCATGGTGACACAGCCTCTTGCTGGCAAAGTCTTACCTAAAAATTCCAACTTCTCAATTTTAGCTCTGTGCCTTCCCTACCACTCTTCCTGGCTGGTTACTTAAGTTTTCAAGCCTATTAAATTAAATATTAAATGCACTACCACTGCAAAAAAAAAAGGAGATTTCTTCCTTTAATAAACAGAAAAATTTTCATCCTCATTTTCCTTATTAACAGTGTTTCCATATATGTCAACAATATTAATTGGAATACTAAAGTTATACTAATGATGCATACTGTATCTAGAGAATGTGTGAATAAGATGAGGGAAAATGAAGTTTCATAGCTTCTCTTCTCTATCCTTAATCATAAAACAGAGATGTAAAATCATTTCTGTTCAGATACCACAGTGTTAACTAAAATAACACATGCATGGCATACACACACACACACACACACACACACACACAATTTTAATACCTGAGCAAGATTTCTCTAGGGTTATATAATTCTGAGCTTATGTATTTCTTTTTTATTTCTTTTTATTTTTTTAAATTTTATTTATTTATTTATTTATTTTAAGATTTTATTTATTTATTTAACAGAGAGAGAGAGAGACAAGAGCACAAGCAGGGAGAGCTACAGAGGGAGAGGGAGAAGCAGGCTCCCCGCTGAGCAAGGAACCCAATGCAGGGCTTGATCCCAGGACCCTGAGATCATGACCTGAGCCAAAGGCAGACGCTTAACGACTAAGCCACCCAGGCGCCCCTGAGCTTATGTATTTCTGAGATTTAAGTCTAAGTTTCATATATGCTGATATAAGAATCAAATTCTCAATTAATGAACAAATCAACATTTATTTCATGAAGATTCTAAAATTATGTCTTATTTGCTAAGCTTACTAAATTTCAAAGGACTGCAATCTCTATTATCTTGCATTGTTCCACTCATTTACATGACCCCCCTCCTCTCCAAACAAACAACCCTCAGATCACAATCAAGAGGCCGACTATAGGTGACATATATCTGTTCTACAAATGTAAATCACAAAATGCAAATATACTACGCTTGTGATTTTTTTCTTTCTTTTTTTTTTTTTTGCACAACTAGTGGTTAATACAAATACACCTCTCTAAAATTTCACATCATTGTGCTGGCACATTCGGAAATTTCTTTAATCTACAATTAGGACAATGATGTATGTTGTTCTTAAGACAGAGGGACTTCAAAAGCATTTAGTAAATAGTATGGTAGGAGAATAAAGATTATAGCACTGAAGTCTCAGAGAGTATCATGAAAACTATAAAATAAACACAACATCAGATCATCTTGAAAGGGCTGTTACCATTTAGCCTGCAACAAACACATTTATCAAAGGCACATTTTATCCAACCAAGGAGCTGAAATGTAAATTATACTGAGACTATATAGGCAGCACAGACTCTAGAGCCAAACTGCCTGAATCTGAATATCAGCTCCACTAGTTTCCAAAGCTATGCAAGTTTGGGGAACTTACTCAGGTTCTCTACGGCTTAGTTTCCTCAATTCAATGGAGATAATAATACTCCTTAGCTCATAGGATAAGGATTAAGTGATTACATATATATGGTACCTGGTACATATTATTTAAGTGTTTTATTACAGTTGTTGTTATTGTTTGCATATAGAGAGCATTTACAATTCCCTAACAACTGAGCCAACCCCTATACTTGCATTTATCTCATTTAATCCTCCAACAACCTAAGGGGTAGGTATTGGTGATTATTGCTATTTTACAAATAAGGAAACTAAGCCACAGGAAAGATAAGGGCAGAGTTAATAATAACAGAAACAGGCGTCAAACCCAGCTGAATGGCTACAAATCCTCAAACTAATCATTTGTTACATAATACTGTCCCCCAAAATGTAGAAAAATACTGAAATTTAATAAAATTTAGGCTCTTCACATAAATCTAGCAGGCTTCTTTTTAAAATACCCAATGTTAAAAAAAGTATCAAGATGAAGAATAACTAAAATGGAATAATTTCTTCACATTTCAAGACTCATTTTAGTATATCTTTAATTAGAAGTTCCTTTGTTAAAAAAAATATTCAATCACACTTGTTAAAGATGGTATAGTTCATTTAGGACCAGTATATATTGGGACCACTGCAATGGGATTTTACAATGGAAGAGAAAGATGCAGCTCAACTATAAGTACAGCATGGGCAAGTGGGAATTTATGGCCCAGGAAAAGGGTGGGAGTCAGTGGATGAAAAATCACTAAGAGGCAACATCAAAGATAAGGGAAGATTCTAGCTAAACCAACCAAACAGGATTGTTGCTGAAGCTAGCCCAGGTGATGAGACATACCCTTGGGGAAGGTGGAGGATGAGGAACCTGATCAGATATCTGGGATGATCAGATATCAAGGGTGGGGGGGGGTTTGATTGAACAGACTTACAATCTAACCTTACACCTAAAGGAGCTAGAAAAAGAACAAAAGAAGCCCAAACCAGTAGAAGGAAGGAAATAATAAAGATTAGAGCAGAAATAAATGAAATAGAGACTAAAAAAAAAAAGTTTTAACAGATCAATGAAACCAGAAGCTGGTTCTTTGAAAAGATAACAAAATTGTAAATCTTTAACTAAAATAATAAAAAAAAAAAAAAGACCAAGAGGGAAGACTCAAATAAATAAAATCAGAAATGAAAGAAAAGTAACAACCAACACCACAGAAATACAGGGGATTATAAGGGAATATTATAAAATATATGCCTACAAATTCAATAACCTAAAAAAATGGATAAATTCCAAAACTGAATCAGGAAGAAATAGAAAATTTGAACAGACTGATTTCTAGCAATGAAATTGAATAGGTAATAAAAAAAACTCCCAGCAAGCAAAAGTCCAGGACGAGATGGCTTCACAGGTGAATTCTAGCAAACACTAAAAGAAGAGGTAATACCTATTCTTCTCAAACTATTCCAAAAAAATAGAAGAGGAAGGAAAGCTTCCAAATGCATTCTATGAGGCCAGCAATACCTTGATACCAAAACCAGATAAAGACAAAAACAAAAAAAGAAAACTACAGGTCAATATCTCTGATAAACATAGATATAAAAATCCTCAACAAAATATTACCAAACTGAATCTAACAGTACATGAAAAAAATCAATCACCAGGAAAAAGTGGGATTTATCTCAGGGATAAAAGGGTGGTTCATTTTTCACAAATCAATGTGATACATCACATTAACAAGAGAAAGGATAAAAACCACATGATCATCTCAACAGATGCAGAAAAGGCATTTCACAAGGTACAACATCCATTCTTGATAAAAGTTCTCAACAAAGTAGGCTTAGAGGGAACATACCTCAGCATAATAAAGGCCATAATATGAAAAACCCGCTAACATCATAATCAATGATGAAAAAGTGAGCTTTTCCTCTACGTGCAGGAACAAGAATGTCCACTCTTGCCACTTCTTCAACATAGTACTGGAAGTCCTAGCCACAGCAATCAAACAAGTAAAAGAAATAAAAGGCATCCAAATTGGTAAAGAAGTAAAATTTTCACTATTTGCAGATGATCCTATATATAGAAAATCCTAAAGACTCCACCGAAAAATTACTAGAACTCATATATGATTTCAGTGAAGTCACAGGATACAAAATTAATATATCAGTTGCATTTCTTCACAATAATAATTATCAGTTGCATTTCTTTATACTAATAATGAACAGAAAGAGAAATTAAGAAAACAATCCCATTTACAATTGACCAAAAATAATAAAATACAGAGGAATAAACTTAACCAAGGAGGTGTACTCTGAAAACTATGAAACACTGATGAAAGAAATTGAAGACAACACAAATGAAAAGATATCCCATGTCCATGGATTAGAAGAACCAATATTGTTAAAAATGTCCATAAGCAATCTACAGATTTAATGCAATCACTATCAAAATACCAACATTTTTCACAGAACTAGAACAAACAATCCTAAAATTTGTATGGAACCACGAAAGACCCCAAAGAGCCAAAGCAATCCTGAGAAGGAAAAACAAAGCTTGAGTATCACAATTCCAGAGTACAAGTTATATTACAAAGGTGTAGTAATCAAAACTGTACAGTACTGGCACAAAAGCGGATACACAGATCAATGGAACAAAATAGAGAGTCTAGATATAAACCCAAGCATAAATGGTCAATTAAACTGCAAAAAGAGGTCATGATATACAATGGAGAAAAGATAGCCTTTTCAACAAATGGTGCTGGGAAAATGGGACAACTACATGCAAGAAAACCAAAACCAAAAAAAAACAAAAAACAAAAACAATGGACCATTTCCTTACACTGTGCACAAAAATAAACTCAAAGTGGATTAAAGACCCAAATGTGACACCTGAAACCATGAATCTCCTAGAAGAAAACATAGGTAGTAATTTCTTTTACATCAGCCTTAGCAACGTTTTTCTAGATATGTCTCCTCAAGCAAGAGAAACAAAAGCAAAATTAAACCATTGAGACTACACCAAAATAAAAAGCTTTTATACAGTGAATGAAACCATCAACAAAAGCGTAAGACAAACTACAGGATAGGAGAAGATATTTGCAAATAATATATCTGATAAGGGGTTAATATCTAAAATATATAAAGAACTTACACAACTTAACACCAAAGAACCAAATAATCTCATTAAAAAATGGGAAGAGGACCATTTTTCCAAAGAAGACATACTAACGGCCAACAGACACATGAAAAGATGCTCAACATCACACACCATCAGGGAAATGCAAATCAAAACAATGAAATATCACTTCACACCAGTCAAAACAGCTAAAATAAAAAAGACAAGAAATAGTAAGTGCTGGCAAGCACTTCTGGAGAAAAAGGAACCCTCATGCACTGTTGGTGGGAATGCAAATTGGTGCAGACATTGCTGAAAACAGTATGGAGGTTCCACAAAAAATTAAAAACTGAATTACCTTATGATCCAGTAATTCCACTGCTGGGTACTTACCCAGATAAAACAAAAACACTAATTTGATAAGATATATGCACCCCTATGTGTACTGCAGCATTATTAACAATAGACAAGATATGGAAGCAAGCCAAGTAAATAAATATCTATCGACAGATAAATGGGTAAAGATGTAGTGTGTGTGTGTGTGTGTGTGCATGAATATAAATGAATGAATATGAATATTACTCAGCCATAAAAAGGAATGAGATCTTGCCATTTTCAACAATATGGATGGACCTACCATCCATGGACCTACCATGGGTATTGTGCTAAGTGAAATAAGTCAGAGAAAGACAAATACCATATGATTTCACTCATACTTGGAATTTAAAAAAATACAAATGATAAGACAGAGAAAGAAAAAACAAAAAAGCAGACTCTTAAATACAGAGAACAAAATGGTGGTTGCCAGAGGGGGAGTGGGTGGGGGGATAAGTGGAATAGATATAAAGGATTAACGGTACACTTACCATGATGAGCACTGAGTAATTTATAAAATTGTTAAATCATTAAATTGCACACCTGAAACTAATATAAAAACACTATATGTTAATTATACTTCAGTAAAAAAATAAATTTAAAAAAAAGTGGGGCACCTAGATGGCTCAGTCAGGATCCAGCCCCGATATCAAGCTCCGCACTCAGCGGGGAGTCAGCTTCTCCCTCTCCCCCTGCCCCTCCTCCAGCTTGTGTGTTCTCACTCTCTCTCCCTCTCTCAAATAAATAAAATCTTTAAAAAAAGAGAGAGAGAATACTGTTAAGATTTTAACGCTCCTCCAAATTCATCCACGTTTTCAACAAAAAGCTAATCATAATCCCAGTAAGCTGTTTTGGTCCTTAAAAAAACTGTAGTTAAATATACATAACGTTATCCCTTTAACCATTTTTAAGTGCACAGTTCTAAGGTATTGAGTAGATTTATATATTTTTTTGAGAGGTGGGGGGAAAAGGAGGGGCAGAGGGAGAGAATCTTAAGCAGGCTTCGTGCCCAGAGCAGAGCCCCATGCTCATCTCACAACCCTGAGATCATGACATGAGCCAAACTCGAGTTGGACACTTGACTAAGCCACCCGGGCACCATGGTATTAAGTACATTTATACTGCTGTGCAACCATCATCATCATCCATCTCCACTTTTCATTTTCCCCAACTGAAACTGTACCCTTTAAACAGCATAAGGTCTTCAAGGTTCATCCACATTATATCATGGGTCGGAACTTCCTTAGTTTTTAAGGCTGAATAATACTCCATTGTATGTATATTCCCTATTTTGTTTATCCATTCATCCATAAATGGATACTTGGGTTGCTTCCACCTTTTGGCTATTGCCTCTAATGCTTCTATGAATACGGATGTACAGTATCTTAAGTCCCTGCCTTCAATTCTTTTGGATATATACCTAGAACTGGAACTGCTAGATCATATGGCAATTCTGTTTTTAATATTTTGAGGAATTGCTATACTGTTTTCCTTATAGTGCATCTCATCAACAGTGCACAAGGGACCCAATCTCATCAAATCATCACCAGCACTTGCTAATTTGTTAGTTTTTAAATAGCCATTCTAATGGTTTGAAGTGGTATCTTGTGGTTATCATTTGAATTTCTCTAATGATGAGTGATGTTGATGATCTTTTCATGTGTTTGTTGGTTGCTGTATATCTTTGTTGGAGAAATGTCTATTCCAGTCCTTTGCTAGTTTTTAATCATGTTTTTTATTTTGTTGATGAGTTGCAGTTCTTTATGCATTCCCGATTATTAATTCCTTATCAGATATATGATTTGCAAATATTTTCTCCCATTTTGGGGGGCTGCCTTTTCACTGTTGATACTGTCCTTTGATACACAAAAGTTTAATTTTGAATAAAATCCAACTTATCTATTTTTGTGGTTGTTGTTGCTGCCTGTGCCTTTTATGGTATTATATCCACGTTTCTTTTTTTTTTTTTTTTTAATGAAAATGGACAAGTGTTTCTGACGTGTATTAAATGCAAAGGAACTACAAGCACAAAAAAATGTACTATAAGGCTTCAGTAATCAAGGCAATTGGTACTGGCATAGGAATAAATACATAGCTTAATGAAATAGAATACAGTTTTAAAAGGACCCACATTTATTTATTTTTTAAGATTTTATTTATTTGAGAGAGAGAGAATGAGCAGTGGGGAGGGGCAGAGGGAGAGGGAGAGAGAAGCAGACTCCCTGCTGAGCAGGAAGCCTGATGTGGGGCTCGATCCCAGGACCCAGAGATCATGACTTGAGCTGATGGCAGATGCTTATCGACTGAGCCACCGAAGTGCCCAAAAAGGGCCCACATTTAAAAAGCCAATTGATTTTTTTAAATTTTTTATTGTTATGTTAATCACCATACATTACATCATTAGTTTTTGATGTAGTGTTCCATGATTCACTGTTTGTGCCTAACACCCAGTGCTCCATGCAGAACGTGCCCTCTTTAATACCCATCACCAGGCTAACCCATCCTCCCACTCCCCTCCCCTCTAGAACCCTCAGTTTGTTTTTCAGAGTCCATCGTCTCTCACGGGCCAATTGATTTTTAACAGGGACACCAAAGCAACTTAATGTAGAAAGGCAAGCATTCTCAATAGATGGTGCTGGAAAACTGGAAACCCACGTGAGTTAATAAATAAATCTTTCTTAACTCTACCTGAGATCACAAACAAAAAGTAATTTTAAATGGATCACATATCTCAATATGAAAGTTAAAGTTATAAAGCTTCTAGAAGAAAATGAAGGCGATAATCTTTGTAACCTGGACCTAGGCAAAGGATTCTTAGATAGGAAACAAAAGCAATAATCATAAAGGAAAAAGATGCTTAATTGGACTTCAGCAAAATTAGTAGCTTCTGCTCTTTATTTTCTATTTATTTATTTATTTATTTATTTTTTTAAAGATTTTTTATTTATTTATTTGAGAGAGAGAGAATGAGAGAGAGCGAGTACATGAGAAGGGGGAGGGTCAGAGGGAGAAGCAGACTCCCTGCCGAGCAGGGAGGCCGATGCGGGACTCGATCCAGGGACTCCAGGATCATGACCTGAGCCGAAGGCAGTCGCCCAACCAACTGAGCCACCCAGGCGCCCTGCTCTTTAAATGATACCATTCAAGACATGAATAGGCAAGCCATGAATAAGGAGAATATGTTTAAAAACATTTATTTATAAAAGGACTTACATCCAAAATATATTAAAAACTCCTACAACTCAATACTAAACATATAACCCAATCTTTAAAAAAAAAAAAAAAATGGGCAAAAGAATTAGTTTTCAAAGACATGCAAATAGCCAGAGAGTGCATGAAAATGTACTCAACATCCCTGTATATGATATATATATATATAAAACAGAGTAATGTAAATTAAAATCACAGTGGGATACCCTCACATACCCATTAAAACAGCTGATATCAAATAAAAACTAAACATATCATTTATATGAAATTCTACAAGAGGCAAAACTAACATAAGGTTGAAAAGAATAGCAAAATGAGTGCCTTTGAGAAGACTGATTGCGGAAGGGCACAGCTTCTTGGAATTGATGAAAATGTCCCGGATCTTATTAGAAATGGGAGTTTCATGAGTGCATACTTTTCTGGAAAACTATCAATTTATTCACCTAACATTTATGCATTTCATTGTATGTAAGTTATTACCACCCTCCAAACACACATAAACACACACTAGTGAACTTAGCAGATTTAATTTTTGTAGTTGTTTGGGTTGGCAATTCTGAAACTACTTCCTGTATATTCTAAACTCAAGCAAACAGAGAACTATTGGACATGATATTTTTAAATAAATTTTAATAAATGGAAACAGTATTTCCATGAAACTGTTTAAGCTTGTTTCATCATTTCATTATTATGTTAGAATTTACAATTCTAGGGACACTGAATTGTTGTTTGTCTATGTAGTTGACAGTGTCTAGATTTTAAAACACTGAAACAAAACATGTATGATTGAGTTTCTATTTAGGGATAGCCATTTTTTTACTTTTAATTTTCTGTTATCTGCATCCAAATAACTAACATTGTATTTCATCAAAACCATCTACTTTTAAAACAAGGATATGTATTTTAAAACTTTTTTTCCTACTTATCTTTAATAACAAGGGAAAGAAAAACATCTTTGTAAATCAGACTGATTTCTTTATACATTCTAGCTTTATTCATATATTAAATTAAATATTGTCATTCTTAGTTTTATGCCTAGTTTGTTAAGCTTATCCAATTAAGTAGCTTTTTAAAAGTTAATACAATTAAACCAAGTTTTCAAGAATAATAAATTAAGCTTTCAAAACTAAAGACGACCTCATAAAGTAGTATCTTTTTTAAAGACATCAAAAGGTTAAAAATCAACTGTGTGTTAAACAAAATGGAAATTTATTCTCAAAACAGGGACATAATTATGTTAAACACTCCAGAATACAGCAAAAATAGGTGTTCTTAATTTTACTGAATTTTAATTTTGCTTAAGTATTAGATGATGTTATTATTCACTAATCATACCAGAATTTCCATGAAAAGCAACTGTTTCTATAATTGTTACTAAAATTATATATAAAAATTTAAAAGGACAGTTAAAAATCTAAGAAGATAAAATTTCAAAGAGGTCATAATTATGTTCCTTTGTTTACATTTTCAAATAATTCCTAAGGCTTCATCAGTTTGGATTTAGAATCCCAGACGTTTCTTCCCTTTTGATGTGAACCCTATTAAAGGAGTTAAGCAGCATATTTCTTCAGGCTATGAGTTACAGGAAGCCCATATGTCTTCTGAGAAATCTTGATAGGTTGCTCTACTTTGTTTTTTTATATTAAATCTAACATAAAAACTAGTAAGATTTAATATCTTGGCAATGATTCCTTAATGCAACTTCCTACAAAGTGTGTAAGCCACTAACCACCATGATTGGCAGGGGAGGGGGGTGAGGGTTCAGTAACTTGGAGCGAGAATGTAAAGTTGTACGAGGTTATGTGAAACAGACTATGGCCTTCAAGATGGTTATACTTTCAAGAGAGAAAAGCCAAGTTAAACATGTACCAGAAAGAGTAGCAGCCAAACTTGAAGAAAGGTATATCACAAAGCTATAAGCATGACATGAGGATACATTTTACCACATATATCCGAAAGAAATAATTAAAATTCAAGCTTTGGAAGTAGTCCTTTAGAATAAAGTAATTTTATAGTACTAACTAACCACTGACTCAGGAATACAAGACAAAACAAAATAAAACAAAAACCTAAAACCTATCCTTGAAATTGCTGGTAGAGGCAAAGAATAAAAACAGAAGTTTGTCCAGAAATGTCTTTGTACAGGGAATGTCTGTTTTTCATACACTGAAAGTTATTAGAAGACATAAATAATTTTAAAACTTGTAGTTGTTTCCAGGTTTTAATTTATAATTATCCAAATAATACAAACACCATCACTTACAATCATGATATTCCTACATGAGTATACGAATTTTATCAAGAATGATTATTATGTGATAAACTGCACAAGAAACAGTAAACTAACATGTGCGTAATCAAAATAACTCATTCTATTTGTTTTAAAAAATATACCAATTGCAATTTTAACTGCTTTAAAAAAAAATAACACTAGGTTTCATTTTTTAAAAATATTTTTTTAAAGATTTATTTATTTTAGAGAGAGTGCACATGCGGGGGGTTGAGGGCAAGGAGCAGAAGGAGAGGGAGAGAGAAACTCAAGCGGACTCTGTGCTGAGCATGGAGCCCTGTCCCACAAACTATGAGATCAGGACCTAAGCCGAAACCAAGAGTCAGATGATCAACCATTGGGGCGCCCCACTTTTTAAAGAAATTTAAAACAATCCATTTTTAGTGATCTGATGTTCTATGAGTATAGTAACAAGTTATAACTAATCTTAGCTTTACTATCTAGTCTAATAAAATCTCTGCAAGAAAACAACCGTTCAACTATGACACAGGTAATCTAATAAGCCTCCACACATTAGAACAAAATGGGTAATTTAAAAAAAAAAAACCTGAGTAATCAAAGAGACTAATATCTGAAATAAAAATCTGATAAATATAAATTTTTGCTGGTGGTCCTAAGAGCTTATGATACAATCAAATTTAGTTAAGAGGGAAGCACTCGGAAGCCAGATGTTTAAAATGTGAAATAAATAAAAGTGCCAATAATATTGTTAAGAGAACAAACAGACCTCCTAATCTTATAACCAAAGTGATTCAGTATCTATATAATTTGCCATATACTCAAATAAGGAGGAGAATACAGTAAGCATTTAATTGTGTGGACTTAGCTATAAAAGTAAAATAGTTTCATAGATCATTTCCTACACTCAATGCTTCTGAGTAATGGACACAATACAAAATAAAATTAAAGATACTATTTAAGGAGACCGATGGATTCTAGGGGTTTTTTAGTTTTAGGAAAACTCTTTTCTCTCTCCTATCTCCATTAAGTAATAAAATGTGTCACACTGAGTTTACACGGTTAAGCTAAAATTTGAGGTCTAAAAGTTTGGTCTTATTCCTAATCTGATAGCTTGATAAAGACTTAGAAGAAAGGCACAGCGACATCTAAAAATTTATCTTTTGCAAATCAAATATGATCAAGGAGAGAGATCACTTCATTTGTTTGTTACATTGATGTATCAACTAACTAATCTCAAGATCTGTAGTTCCTATTTCTTTACCTTTTACATAGAAAAAATTCATCCCCTATTTTTTAGTGACATAAAAGCAATTTTCCTTTATTAAGCCTTCTAAACATCTTCATCAAATACTTATATTTAATGACCAATTTGTTCTAGGAATAAATTATAACAGTGAAAGTTTTTTTTTTTATTAATTCAGCAAAGAATGATCAGTCATTACTTATACAAAGTAGTCATTCATTTACCAAGCATTTACTGAGTATTAATTGTTCCAGGAACTGTGGAAACAAAAACCAGTAATATATCACTACATGGCCATATCTACCTCAAACAAGGAACATCCATCACAAAGAGATAAATACCTAAAAAGACTTCAAAATAGAGTTTCAATTTGGCCTTTAGCATTAAGAAATATGCATTTTGAATTGGAAATTTCCCACATAATTTTTAATTAAATTTCAAAAGCAGATGCAAAATGGAAGGACTATTTTTTAAAAATTTGTAAGATACTGTAAACCATCTTTCTATTTAGGACCTTGATTACTGTCAGATTTCCCATGTCTAGTGGAAATAGTTGAGTCTAATCATTTTAGAGAACATGTTTCAACAAATTCAACAAAAACAGGGCATGCACATTCTCTGAAAGGCAAAAATAAGCATTTTTGTATTATTACTAAAACATATTTACCAATTGGAACCCTTATTTTGGAGCCCACATATATGTATCCTTTGTATGACTAAATAATACCACTACCCTACTATTTTATATGGAAAAATATTTATCACTCAGTAGTTACTCATTTAAGTCCCTAATGGAACAGAGTATAATTTTGATCATGTACAATAAAGAGAAAAACTGAGACACAGAAATGCTAAATTACTTGCCGAAGACCTGAGAAAAACTTAGAGGCAAACCAAAAGTAACAGCTGGAACCTAATATCACAGTTAACGTATTAAATGAAGTCAATTTCCCAATGATATTAAAAAATTACACATGTAAATTCACATATACACATATACAAATAACTGAAAAAGCCAGGAAAATAATTAAGAAGGATTTTTTTTATATAGCCTGAATTACATAGAGAAGTGTGGTTTCAAAATCAAAGCTACTAAACAGCAGGTTCTAGTGAGTCACATACATTAGTTCAAAGGAACTTGAGAAAATAAATATAGTATATTCAGTAAAATATTAAATTACCACCGAAGAAGTTTATAAGAGAACCTAATAGACATACATAATAAGTATAATGTATCTCTGACTAAGCACTGAAATATATCTTTAGGAAAAATAAAGTCTACTTTAAAATGTCTTAAAATTAAAGTTAAAAAATAGCATGTGTACATAATATTTAAAATGCAACTTAATCATGAAAGTGTAGACTTTGGGGGGGGGTGATTTGCAAACAATAATGGTGCCAATTACAAAATAAAAGAGATGTTAGGGGAAATGGCCAATATTAACTTATGAGACTGCCTTTTTAAACACATGAAATTCTACATAAAAAAAAATTCTTCTTTAACCCAAGAGCAGTAGTGCTTAAACTGAATATGTATTTTTTTACAGAAGAATCACATTATAACCATAAAACATTTTATGGCATTGCTTTATATCCAACTTATTTTATCCTCAAAAACATTAATATATATTTATAAAACATTTAATTCCCTCTTCATTACCTCTTTAAAACCTTTGCAGAAAATCTGTGATGTTGTCTTCTTAAGGCAAAACCAAGGAAGACTTTGTATATTCATCATTTCTAGAGTAACAAAAATATCTTTACCTTCTGGAAGACTTTCCACAAAATCCCAGACACTGGCACGTTATAATAATGCAATTAGGAATGGAAATTTTTATAACAGAAATTAATTAAATGATAGGAAAGGCTAATACTATTTTAAAAATCTCATCAAGAATCGAAGAAAGATTGTACCTACTTTTTTTTAATGACAAAATAATGATGTGTTGGAGATGCTCTTGTTATAGTTTTAAAATAAAAATTGAACTTATGTCCAAGGTTCTTTGAAATATATGAACAAGCAAATAAAATAAATAAATAGAAACCTGGTAAAAATGTATAGCTCCTACACCAAAACTGTCATGAATCAGCTTCCTATCTTGAAAAAATAAATAAGAGGATTGATATTTACATAGTTTCAAATAATTAAAGAGAAAATAACCAGTTCTCTAAGTTTTTAACTACTGTTTCAAATTGATCATGTCCCATGATGCAACCCTCAACCCCAAGGGGATTTCCTTTAGATTGAATTTTTGTTCATTATATAAGACTGTTTTATGCGTTTTTTTCTTTTATTTATTTTTATTGTTTTATGTATTCCATCATGTTATGCTTATGGTTGGGATTTTTTTTTTTTTTTTTACAGAAAGAAAATTGTACTGTGGTCAGAATTATTCATGTGTATCTTCTGATACAGGAACTACTCTATCCTAAATTTAAATGAGTTTCATCTCCAGGAGAGCTCTCATGACATTCTATATGTATTACTTCAGAGAACACTGACCAAACATGATAGACCTTCTTAACTTTGTGGAAGCACTTTGTATTTCTTCACTGGAATTTTTATTTTCTCCTTATTTTCTTTAATGATAGTATAAAAAACTCATAAAATTTAAAACTGCACGCCTTTATTTGATGAATTAAAACAAATAGAAATTAGTTTTTAATGACAAATAAATGACATCATTTTGGAAGCAAATATTTAACATCATTTAACAGTGCTAATATACCTTTTAACAACTCACTCTTTTTGAAACATTTAATTTCTGTGCCCTCAGTTAATTTCACGGCTTTATCAAAAGACAATTTTTGAAAGAAATCAGAAATGGTTTCCTTAACATACTAAAAGACTATGTGTCACTGTCCTTTGAAAGAATGATACTACTTTTAAATTAGATCTCCTTTTGCTGCTCACCCACTTCACCCACTCTCCATCTCACCCAGGGCTTTGAATAATTTCTTCATCTCAGCAAAAGAGGCAAAGGCTAAAATTAGCAGTCTCTGGACCCTCAGGAATAGCCACTGTGCAACATCAGCTGAGATTCCTGATTAGCATTATGTCTGATAAAAAAAAAAAAGTACCAAAGCAAAACAAAGAAACAAAGAAGAAAACAAAACAAAAAAACAAAATCTATCTAGGCCATCTTTTCACCTTTCTTTATTTCATGAGAGAAGCATTTAACACATTCGTTTTGATAAATGGTAAGGAAATGCTAATGAAGCTCTTGTCATTAAAAAAGAATCCTTCTTATCATTATTACTAATAAACTTCAACTTTTATAATATGTAACAAGTTAGTAATTGTATTGTTTTATGAAATAAAATAATAATCTTCGCACAAAGATCAAATTATTTTTGTGGCCTCTACATACAGAGCATTACCAACTGCTCTTGTCAAGAGAAAATTGTTTCTTGTGTTCAAAATCCAGATTATCACTCTTAATTACACCTAAAGCCAGAGAATAACCATGTGTGGCAGGTTAATAAGTGGATGAAATCTGTTTCTGAACTACTATTTCCACTAAATAAGATTTTAAGAAAGGTCCTATCCTGTGATTTTTTTTCCCCCATTATATCTGTGATGAGAAAATGATGAAGATGGAACCTTAATCCCCTAAAGACAAAGTCTCAGCATGCAATTTACCTGACAAGATTTTCATTGTCTCCAGTTCCCTTGCAAGTTGCACATTCAGTTCGCAAATCTTCAGCCTTAGGCTTCTTTTGTAACACAGACTGCCTTTGCCTTCTCTCTCTAGGAATTCTTTCCTGCCATACAAAGGGAAAAAACCAAAACATAAAACAAAATCAGGATATGAGGAAAAAAGAAGTAATTTAAGCAAGAAAGTTTCTCAAAGTTTAGACTGTGTAAAAAATGCTTAACTTATTCCAACCTCATGTTTTTCTTCCTCAGGAATGAAGCTTCGCTTTCGTCCTCTGGTTCTCTAAGAAAAAAAAAAAATTCCACAAAAATATCTATTGTGTAATTAATAATAAAAATAAATATTCTCTGTTAAATGTTACTGCTTAACTTAAGCACTTGGAAAATTAGTATTTCTAATTAATACTGTATTGCTCTAGTGCACTATGTTACAATTTATGTCACAAGAGATAAAAACATGACAAATTAAATGCACTTTATAAGCGCTTTACTTTTAAATTACACAACTATCTGATAGGAAAAGTAAGTTCTTCAAAATCAGCTGGGATGACTTCTCAACACTTCACACATGTCACACAATTATGATTTATCCAGAGCATTTAAACTTTCATAACTTATATGACTTCTATAGCCAAAATGCTAAACCTGGACTCATACTACTTCTAGTACTCCTGTGTGTGTGTGTAGAGTATATACATGTTTGTATAACATAACCAATTTTTAACTTCCATCAAAAAGTGGGAGTAAAAGATCTCAGATGTCCCCAAATCCTAAATGAAATAAAACTAAAACTCGGGTTCCACGCTGGGCATGGAGCTGACTTAAAAAAAAAAGAAAGAAAGAAAAAAGAAAAAAAACAAAAAAACAAAACCTAGCTAAAACATGGTATAAACGACTTATTTTACACTATTTAGTTGAAATTTTACATCCTATATATCAGAACACATTTACCATTAGAACGATGACATCTAAATGTTAAAAGTAATAAAAATACAATAGTATTTGCATACAATATGTTCAAAATCTCCACCCACATTGCACAGCCTCTGTAGATTTATAATCCGTGTGTGCAGACCATAGATCTTTAGAGACTGAAAGAGAAAGGAGGCACCATTCCCACAAATTCTTTTGTCTGACTGCTAAGATCAAGGAACATTCCCAAATAATCCTAAACAGAATTGATGTCCAGTACAAGTACCCTGATGTTTTCCTAAATTTCTGTCATTTCAACTCTTAATAATATTGACTCCCTTGTTATTTAATACCATGGCTAATTGCATACTGTTTAATCTGCCCAAAGATAACCAACAGTTGACTAAATTAGTCATTCAAAAGAAGTAATTTTATAAACTATGTCTTCATTTACATTTGTATTGCTAATCAGTATGTTCTAATTACATTATGGAATAAGTTAGAATAAGTAAGACTATATCCAGGAAACGGCTTTAAATGCAGGCCCTACATATGGCTATTCTTACTTCTAAAAAACAACACTGAGCCTTGCTCCTCAAAATATCAATCATAGGGGCGCCTGGGTGGCTCAGTCGTTAAGCGTCTGCCTCCGGCTCAGGTCATGATCCCAGGGTCCTGGGATCGAGCCCCACATAGGGCTCCCTGCTCCGCGGGAAGCCTGCTTCTCCCTCTCCCACTCCCCCTGCTTGTGTTCCCTCTCTCGCTGTGTCTCTCTCTGTCAAATAAATAAAATCTTTAAAAAAAAAAAAAAAAATCAATCATAGCTCATAAGCACTGGCATGCCCTGGGAGCTTGTCGGAAACATCGAAGCTCATGCTCACTTCACCATACTGAATTAGAATCTGCCTTTTAACAAGATCTGCAAGTAAATTATACACACATTAAAGTCTGAGAACATCAGTGTAGAAGAGTCCTTAATACTGACAACATTTATCCAAGTTCTACCTAAAACCTTGAGGCTAGCTCTTTACATATTCATCTTTCCTCTCTGTGACATTCCTGTCCTTTATGCTTCAACTTCTGTCCTCCGACACAATGCATCATAAAACTGGTAAGAACCATGCCACATTCATCATTCTAGACCCAATTAATCTTAATACAGTATGTATTACATAAAAGCTCAATAAATTTGTTTTAATAAAATAAATAGTAAGTGGTTAAATTAAAACTCATAAATAATTATACTAGAGAATGCAAATGAGAAAAGAGTCGACAAAATGGATAAATTACTGTTCCCTTTGCCAGTAATCTATTTTTCAATTTGCATAATTTATGCATAAGGGCATTTCAGTCAGGTGATCCAAATAACCGATATCAAAGGGAAAATATTCAGGGCATCCAGCTGGCTCAGTTGGAAGAGCATGTGACTCTTGATCTTGGGGTCATTAGTTCACCCCCATGTTGGGTGCAGAGGTTACTTAAATAAAACTTTATAAAAAAAGGGGGGGAATATTGAAATGACTCATTTCAGTTCTATAAACATCTAAGAATGCTCAAAAGGCCTCACACATTTTCATATTTCTCTTCATTCAACGCATCTTTAGGTAATGAAGTAGCAATTCAGTTTACTACTTTATTTAGTAATAAACTACTATTACTAGTTGGGTGGTTTTTTTTTTTTTCACAAAAGTCAACTACTACTAGTTTTTTTAAATTTTCTAACCATTGAATTTTTGAAGTATATATATATTAATTTTTGAACTACTTTATCTAGTAGCAAAGTACTACTAATTTTTGAATCATCTAATCATTGAATTAATTTTTGAAATAGATATGAATGCTCTAAGTTCATGTTCTCAATTCTTTTGAAGATATACAATAATTTACCATTTCTTTATTGGGGGCGGAGGGAGAAGGAGAGAAGGAGAGAGGAGGGACAGAGGGAGAGAGGGAATCTTAACCTTAAACAAGCACCATGCCCAGCAAGGAGCCTGACGCGGGGCTCCATCTCACAACCCTGAGATCATGACCTGAGCTGAAATCAAGAGTCAGATGCTTAACTGACTGAGCCACTCAGGCGCCCCAATAATCTACCATTTCTTATTAATACTTTAAACCTTTAAACCTCTGGTATGATTCCATTAATTCGAAGTTTCTAATATCTATACCGAAATTAGTATCACGCGGCATAATGCCAATAAGTGATAATGACAGTTACATTTCTCTATAAATTTCTTCTATGTATGTCTTATTAAAGTGCTATTTTTAAAGTGAATATAATTATCTAAAACATTTTCAATTAAGTACATTTATTATCAAATGATAATCATTGATGTATTCCTGTGGTAATTTTAAATGACTAAACAATCCAGCCAGAAAAACAGAAGGGTTAAAAGCAATATGAAATTATAGCATCTTGGAGTTCTGAAAAAGCAGTCCAATGAAGTGACCTAATTATCACACAGCTGGTAACTGACAGAAGTAAACTGCAAACCCAGGTATCTCAACTCTGAATTCAGTGATTTTTCTTGCCTGCCAAATCCAAGGTTAATAGTATAATGCAAGTAGAGATGAGTAAAATTATTACGAGAAAGCAAATCTCTTATTCTGACTTGAATACTTAAATAAACTATAACACTGTGATGCCTAAAGGAAGAATTCTTCTATTCTGAAACAAGGAGAGACTTTTACCCAATGAAGAGGAGACCTCAATACCTTAAATTGACACTATATTCTACCCAGTTTGGTATTTTATACAGTACAGTGACTAACATGATCCATTACCCAAGTAAATTACAGCAAGCATCTTCTTTGGCATTTACCATACCAGTAATATTTCCAAAGGAAAAAAAAAAAAGGAAAGAAAAGAAAAGAAAAAGAAGATTTAATCCAAACACAACTTTTCATAAATACCAAGTCCTCCAACCAGGAAAATACTGACAGTTCTGGGTTTTCTTTCCTTTTTTTTTTTTTTCTTCCTAGTTTTAATAAAGTGGCAGCAACTGTAAGTATGACAACTCATGACTGCCTACAATCACAATAGACAAGATATCTTAAACACGGTGTCCCTGAAAGAATCAGAAAATGTTAAGAGGAATTAAAAGAAGGAAGAAATGATGCAAAAAGGAATAACAAAAACGTTTGGCTCATCCAACAAAATTCAATTATCCAAAAGCTTGCCCCATCTTAGATATATAGAAGTATTTATAACTGGGTGGTCATTTCATGATATACATTGAGGCTGACACTATTTTAGAAGCAAAAAATAAATAAAGCAGCAGGGTAAAAATATCATGTGGAAAAGGAAGAATTTTATTTATCAAGTATATGTTTTAGAACTTAACACAAATGTATTACCTCTAAGTTCCAAATGACTGAGGGTTCATTTGCAAATTGTGCTTTCTTTTGTAATTATTAAGGTATTAAGAGTGAATGAAAGTTTGAAACTCGCTCCAAAACTTGACATATTTCTATTTTTTTCTGTGTTATTTTGTAAGAATTTTATTCGCCTAAGGAACAAGGACAATCTGAGCTGCATAGATCACCTGGCTCTTTATCTGCCTATGGTACCTTTTCTTGAAAACAGAAGGTGATAAAATATCCACAAAGACAGTAGCATGGTATTACAGACAATGTATATAAGTTAAAAAGGAATAAAGTATTTTAGCTATCATCACTTTAATAAGTTTATTCATCTGAAACAAATAATTAAATGTTTCAATAACTTTACTCATTTGGACTAGAAAACCTGTAACAAATTTTAATTAATTCTTTAGCGCTGGGGTTATTTTAATTTATGATGAAGTTAGATGCATGATGATTTTCTCAAGGTTAGACTGATTCATTTGACAAATGAACTAAATTTAAAACTAAAAAACAGTGCCTCAACATCTTTGATATCACTAAGATGGGTTTCACATATTCATTGTGTACTGTTTTCTCTAAATTTAAAATGGATCTTTTTTATGATAGTTAATAAATAAGCTGTATGTGGTTACAAGAAACATAAGCAATGCCTCCCTATGTAATTTCTATACAAAAAGACAAATGTTTCTTCATGAACAAAATTCCAAATTCAATGTTAATTAGGACAATTAGGTCAAACTTTGAAAACCTCTGTCAAGCTAAAATTCAGATTTATGCCGAGGAATAAATGCCAACAGCTGTGTGGCAGTTATACAAAAATCTTTCAACATATTTTTAATTTTTCAACATAAATTTATATAAAATTCCTTAAAAAAACAAGTATATGTTTTCCAATTATAAAACAATATATTGAACACAGTCATATATTAAAACTCATAAAATATTTAAAATAAAATGTACATATAAACAATGTGAATAAAGCACCATCTGTTTCTATTGGCTACTGGCATATAACAGATGGAACGGTGATCACCAAAAGTGACTGTTTTCCTTTCTTGTCAATTTAATTTATACTAACAGGGTTAGGAAAATATGTTGAAGAATAAAATAATGACCAATTTTTCTTAACACTCTCAATTAAAATAACCACAAGCCTAAAAGTAGAAAACAAATTATACATTTTATAAATTAATAAACATTCCTATAAAACCCTTCTCAAGAATAATGGTATATTCAAAATAAGTAAAATCCTGAAGCTTTGCCTATTATTTGTTCTCCTTATTCCACACTTGAGGAAGTAAATAAAAACGACAGATTTCCAAGGGGCAAAAAGCACAGCAGGAGCCTTTAGGCTCTGAATAGTAGTATTTGAGCTAAGGATACCCATAGTAGATCTCTTCCAAGTGAGCCAAAGTGAGTTAAATATAGTCCAGTTCACCACAAAAATTGCGAGGGTTTCTTCTAAGGATCTATAACAAACAGAGGTTACATAATCTGTTTAGTACCTCAGAGGTCACCTTGAGTCTAATAAGAGACTCAATAACTCTGATACCTAAAGCCTCCATATATAACCCTTTCTTCCCAGAACTGCAATAATTTATTTTTAAAAAGTATAAAGATAACAAGTTAAGAAACAATGCACATTAACCATTAGTCATTTCAATAGGGCTGAGTCCAAACATTTCTATGTTTCCACTAAACTAGCATCAAAACTTATACATACACACACACATACACACACACAAAACATATTCTAGTTTCTTGAAGTCTTAGGACTTAGGTTCTAACTTTGTTAAATAGGCCTCTATTTTGCATGTGTAAAATTAGTTTAAAAACAAATGTAATGGAAGTAACCTCTATGATATTTGATTATCTCTCAAATGAAGAAAGCCACTTGGAACAGGCTATTGACTTAATACTGTTAAGTCAGATGGAAAACAGTTTAAACGTGTGTTTAAGCCTTTTTTCAAATGATCTATAACAACAGGTGCATCCTGAAAGACAATATTGTTTTAGCCAAAGCTAGTAAAAGCTATTTTGACTTTTTATTGCATTATTTTCCAAAAAAAATGGGGATCTATAAAAAAAATAAAATGTATGAGATAGGAAAAAAGATGTACAACTTCAAAGAGAGTAGATGATGATGCATGTGTGTAAAGGACTATAAGAAGACAGGTCCCAATAAGTCCTTTGGCACTTGTATAAAAGATGAAAAGTCACTAGATAACATAAAGTGTAAAGAAAACGAAAAGAAAATCTGAAAGCTTTCAAGTTACATTAAAGTCATTAGAAAATATGCCAAAAAGTACAAACATCAATTTTAAAGTAACTTCAAAAGGGACACAGGTAAGCTAATTTATATTTTCTTCAAAAGTAATTACCTTGCATAAAAGCAAGTGAAAAGCTTCCACAGAAAAAATAATGCAGAGAAAATGTCTAAATAACAAGGTACTTACACAAAAGTATCCCGGGCTGCCTTTGAGTAATTCTATAGTTTCGTCAATGAAATATGATTAATATATAAGTAGAAAAGGACCAATTCCCTTCCTAACAATAAGGAGCTAGAAAAAAAGACTCTTCCAAAGTACACTAGCTTCAGATGTATAGCCATGGTGAAAGATGGAAAGAACTGAAATACTAAGTACCTGCTGTGAACCAAACCCTGCAGAAAGTAACAGAAATATAGTAAACAGGACAGTTCCTATCCACATGGGAGTTCATGTCCATGAGTCTACAGATACCAAACAAATAATTACATGAATAATTATTTATAAAGATGGTATATTGCAACTAATGTGAAGCATAAAAATAAAATCATATAATACTCATATCTTTCAAAATCTAAACTACAGTCAAAACTGTTCTTAAATTTAGGAGTAAGTCATTTTTATTACCATTAATAAGGATATAAAACTCAACATTCACCTTAAAGATGGGTATAGAGAAAATGCCTAACAAGAAAAAATTCTCAAAAAACACATTTAAATGGCAACTCTCAGGCAGGAATGGAAAAAAAAAAATCAGAATGGCAATAGGATGAAAGAATCAAGGATGGTAGCAAAAGCATTACTAAAATGACTAAATACAGGATCTAAGTAACATACTGAAATTTTAAGTGAAGGCAAGAGGTATGTGGGTAACAATGCTGCTCGATAATTGTGACAATAAAATGGCTATTAGACTAGGAATGTAAAGAAGGATCCATGACATACTGAGGTCAAAGGAATTGGGGTTTAGTCATGGTTATTTCACATACATCTTAAAATTAAAATTAAGTATTTGTTCATATAATCCCTTCTCTTTACCCAATTTTGGAAAACCCTTCACAAAATATCCCTCATAGTCATATAGCTTCAACTATTCCAAAGAACGAGGCAGCATGTTCCATAGTTAAGACAATTCTAATGGCTGGTCCCAGTTTTACTGTCTGAACTTAACCTAGCATTCAGGTAACAAGTATTTAAAAATAAACAGCCAGGTCTCTATTATGTAAAGGGTCTCTGTCCATTTATTAAACTAACAACTACAAAAAAATTAATTCCAATTGTGATAAGGGCAGCAAAAGAAAATAGTGCTATGGCAATAATCTTTTTTTTTTTTTAAGATTTTATTTATTTATTTGAGAGGGAGGGAGGGAGAGAGAGAGAGAGAGGGAGAGAGCACGTGCGCAAACACACACATGAGCGGGGGGGGGGGGGGGAAGGAGACTCCCCACTGAGCAGGGAGCCCTAGGCAGGGCTCGATCCCAGGACCCTGGGATCATGACTTGAGCCGAAGGCAGACACCTAACAAACTGAGCTACCCAGGCACCCCAGCAATAATCTTTCAATTATTCCCCAGAGCATCTTTCTGGAATTTCATCATATTATCACATTAGGTTTATCTTGCTTAGTTCATACAAACTAAAATTAGGGATGAGGGCCATAATAATAGAGGATTACTTAAAGCTTTACAACAGATGTGTAATCTCGGTCATTTTTCATTTGTTTAAGAGTCCAACTTTTTGAAACATCATTTTAGCACTGTTACATGGCACAGATAAGAGAGAGGGAAAAGGGGCTGCATCATTTTTTTTTTCTTTTTTAAATATAATCAGTGTCATTAGCCAGCGAAGAAATACAAATCAGTCAAAATGAGATACTACTTTACGCCCACTAGGATTATTATATCAGAAGGACAGACAATAATAAATGTTGGTGAGTATGTAGAAAAACTTGGGTCCTCATACACCACTGCTGGTGAGAATAGAAAATTATATGTCCAGTTTAAAAACCAGTCTGGCAGTTTCTCAAATGCTAAAATGAGAGTTACCATAAGACCCAGCAATTCCATTCCTAGGTATACAACCAAGGTAAGTGAAAAACTCACGTTCACACAAAAGCTTGTACATGAATATTCATAGCAGCATGATTTGTAACAGCCAAAAGGTAAAAAAGAAAAAACAGAAACAAACCCACAAATGTCCATTAAGTGACAGATGAATGGATGAATTTAAAAATCTGGTATAGCCATAAAATGGAGTATTATACAAAAATCAAAAGAAATGAAGTACTGATAGGGTGCCTGGGTGGCTCAGTCGTTAAGCATATGACTTCGGCTCAGGTCATGATCCCAGGGTCCTGGGATCGAGTCCCGCATAGGGCTCCCTGCTCAGCAGGAAGCCTGCTTCTCCCTCTCCCATTCCCCCTTCTTGTGTTCCTGCTCTCGCTATCTCTCTCTGTCAAATAAATAAATAAAAATCTTAAAAAAAAAAAAGAAAAAAGAAATGAAGTACTCATACATGCCATAACATGAATAAATCCTGAAAATATTATGCTAGGTGAAAAAATCCAGTCATAAAACACTATGTATTATTCCATTTTTAAAAAGATTTTATTTATTTGAGAGAGAAAGAGAACACGCGCACACAGAGGGAGAAGGAGAAACAGACTCCTTGCTGAGTGGAGAGCCCAATGTGGGGCTAGATCCCCGGACCCTGAGCTGAAGGCAGACAACTTAACCGACTGGGCCACCCAGGCATCCCTATATTATTCCATGTATATGGAATGTCCAAAATAGGCAAATATACAGTAACAGATAGTAAATTAGTAGTTGCCAAGGCCTGAGGTTGGGAGAGTGTTGAATGGAGTCACTGCTAATGGGCATAGGGATTTTGGCAGGAATTTGAGGCGGGGCACGGCAATAAAAATGTTCTAAAATTGGTAATGGCTGTACAACTCTATGAATTTACTAAAACCCACTAAATTACACAACTTTAAATGAGTGAATTGCATGGTATGTGAACTGTATCTCAATAAAGCTGTTATAAAAAAATCATAAGTTGATCAAGTTAATTTTAATTGTAACAAACTTTAAAGAATAATGAACCAATTCTCCATTACCGCATAAATGATTAATTTTTACATTTAACTTACACCTAAATAAAACTAAAATGCCTTTCAAAATTATTTCAACATCCATCAGTATTGAAAAAACTTATTAAGCGCTATAAAATTCACCTACTGACTCTATATCATTTAATGATATAAAACATTTGAGTATGAATAAACTACTGTACTACTGGAACTTTCCAAAAATATGAAGGAATGTGTCATTCGTTTCCAACATACATGGCTTCAAGTAAAAAATATATAGTATTATAAATCACTGTCCCATTTTAATTTTAAATGTGAAAAGAAATGTACAAGTTACTCTATATTAGTTTCTATTACTGCTATAACAAATTATCATAAACTCAGTGGCTTAAAACAAAACAAATGCACTCTTACAGTTCTGACATGGGTGCCACTGGGTTAAAATTAAGGTGCTGACAGGGCTGCATTTCTTTCACAGGGCTCTAAGGGGAGAATCAGTTTACTTGCCTTTTCTATCTCCTAGAGGGTGCCAACATTCCTTTCTCATGGCCCCCTTCTTCCATCTTCCAAGGAAGCAATGCTGCATCATCTTTCTAACCCCTTGTCTGTAGTCACATCTCCCTCTTATTTACAACCTCTTCTTTTAAGTACTTATATGATTAGACTGGGCCCACATTGGACAACTCTGGTTAACCTTCCATCTCAAGGTCTATAACCTTAGTCATACCTGCAAAGTTCCTTTTGCTATATAAGAGAACATATTTACAGGTTCTGAGGATTAGGACATGGACATCTTTGGAGGGCCATTATTCCACTTACCACACTGTGGAAATCACTATATAGGTAGGAAATAAAATGTTACTTTGGGTTAAAATTCAGTAACATAAAGGTATAAGGGATTTCACTCCTTCTCTATACTGTCAAGAGATTACTCCTTTCCCACCAGACACAGGAGGCCTATCCTCTGGAGAAAAATAACCAGACAGACTCTGGACAATGGATTATCAGGCACAGAGAAGGGAGCAGTGACGTAGCAAACAGAAACCAGAAAGTTTACATGGAATTCTGCTCTCTGAACTGTGAGATCTTTAGCCCCCTTCTCCTCACCTGTCCAGGAGTCTGGCAGTCAAAATTATACCTACCAGTTAGGAGATGAGAGAATACTTCTACTGAATGGATGTGGAAAAAAACTACTGATACTGACATTTAAGATGTTCTCGAAGAAAAAGCCCCCGATCATAAAATCAGCCCTATAGGGAAAACAGCCTCACATAAATTTAATTACCATTAAATATATGAGTGCACATCTAAGGATCCCCAGTCATCTGAAAGCTTCGACAGGAAAGAGACAAACATGAACAGAACTAGGGAACCCAGAGGAAACAGACAATGAAGGAAAAAAAAAATTGAGAAGTAATTACAATGAATATTCCTGAAGAGGTAAAATAAGTTTTTGCCATCATGAAATAAGAACATCTGTTATTAAAAAGAACAACGAAAGTACACATGCATCCCCAAATCAGAAATTTAGTAAAAGAGTTGGAATATAAAGTTGAGAAAATCTCCCAGAAGTAAAAAAAAAAAAAAAAAAAAGAAAGAAAAAAAAAAGAACAATATGATAGAAAAAAATATTAGAGGGATGCCTGGGTGGCTCAGTCGGTTAACCATCTGCCTTCGGCTCAGGTCATGATCTCAGGGTCCTGGGATTGAGTCCCGCTTCTCCCTCTGTCTGCCTCCTCTGCCTGCCGCTCCCCTTTTCTTGTGCTCTAACATAAATAAATAAAATCTTAAAAAAAAAAAAGAAAAAAATATTAGAGAACTAATCTAGCAGCACCAAAATACAATTAGTAGAAGTTCCAGAAAAAGAGAACAGAAAAAAGATAAAAATTATCAAAGAAATAACAAAAATTAATTTCTCAGAACTACAATACATGAGTTTCTAGACAAAAAGGACTCACTAAGCTCCCAGAGATGAATAAAGATGTACCACACCAAGCAAGGTCCTGAATTTTACCACTGAATACACTGGAAAAAAAGAAAATACTAAGAGTTTCAAGACAGACGATAAAATGAGTTTAAAAAGCAGAAAGCAATACTGACAGCCAGGAGTCAGTCAAGTGGTGCTTTAAAAAAATGTAATATTTTATACACAGCCGTATTATTAATGAGCATAAAAAACTAATTTTCAGACATGTAATATCTCAAAAATTTACCTCTCACTAACCTTTACTAAATAAATCATTGAAGAAGTTGTCCCATCAAGATAAGGGACTAAATGAAAAAAAAAAAATTAAATGCAAGCAACAAAAAATTCCACCTATGAAAGTTTAAAAGGAAGTCCCATGATGATGATGAAGCAAAGTCCAAGGATGACATAGAAAAACCAGTTCAGATTAGAGCTGGAGGAGAAAGGGCTCTGGAGGAAATATTTAAGAAATTATTTGACCTGGCTGACTATATCAAAAACTGTGTATATAGGAAGGAAGGAAGGGAGGAAGGGAGGAAGGGAGGGAGGAAGGGAGGAAGGGAGGAAGGGAGGAAGGGAGGAAGGGAGGGAGGAAGGGAGGAAGGGAGGAAGGGAGGAAGGGAGGAAGGGAGGAAGGGAGGAAGGAAGGAAGGAAGGAAGGAAGGAAGGAAGGAAGGAAGGAAGGAAGGCTTACAAAGAAGTTGAATGTTATAAGAAGAGTTGCTCTTAGGGGCGTCTGGGTGGCTCAGTCGTTAAGCGTCTGCCTTCGGCTCAGGTCATGATCCCAGAGTCCTGGGATCGAGCCCCGCATCGGGCTCCCTGCTCGGCGGGAAGCCTGCTTCTCCCTCTCCCACTCCCCCTGCTTGTGTTCCCTCTCTCGCTGTCCCTCTCTCTGTCAAATAAATAAATAAAATGATTAAAAAAAAAAGAGTTACCCTTAGATTCAAGGAGACTAAAAAATTGAAAAACAATGTAAGGCAAAGGAAAACTTTGTAATGTTTCCTATTCATGCCTTCCTTTAAAAATAAACTAAATCAATGAGAATCCTTAAAATTTAGTTAATTAGTGGGACAGTTTCAGTGTACGGTTTCTTTCAGCATCTGCCTCACCCCTGCCTACTCAGCCTTACAACAGTAATACGGTAAAAAGTGTTCATAAAGTGAGAAAGCATGTTTCTATTATTGTTAATGTTTTGTCTTTGGAAAGTTACTATCATAAAGAAGTCAGTATGAAATTGGCTAAGTAAAACAATCAAATGTCACTTTGAAAAGTAAGCAAAAGGAAAATTTCAAAAAAATAAAATCTTGGAAACAAGTGAGTATACAGTATACACATCTGGTAGCTCATTTGTTGAAAAGTATCTCCTGGAAGCATTCATAAAAATTTTTTCAGAAGAACAATAATTATAATAAAGGTAACTGCCAGAAAGGGAAAACATAAGATTATCAACAAATATGGTCTTTAAAAATAAAACAATTTTTATTACATGTCATGAAGCCTAATTACAAAGTATTACTATCCCTAGATTCTTTTAATAACAATGTGTGTGTACTTTAACCCTCTAATCAATAGTGGGTTGTTTTTTTTTAAGATTTTATTTATTTGAGCGAGAGATAGAGCATGAGAGAGAGAGTATGAGCTGCGGGGGGGGGGGGGGGGGGGGGGGGTGTTTAGAGGAAGAAGGGGAAGCAGACTCCCCACTGAGCAGGGAGCCTGATGAGGGGCTCAATCCCAGGACCCTGAGATCGTGAACTGAACTGAAGGCAGATGCTTAACGACTGAGCCACCCAGGCACCCCGAATAGTGTTAAGGATAAAATAATAAATGCAAACGTGAATTTAGATGAGACTTTTAGTTCTAGAAAAGATTATCTAATTTATTTTATAAATGAGGATACTGAGTATAAACAAAGTAAAGTACTTATCCAAGGCCACATAAACGGTTATTGGCAGAGTATGAACTACAATTCAGATCTACCATGTGCTAGTCCAGGTGCTTTCCACCACACACTGTGCTATCTTACAGGTTTTGATGCTATCGAAAACACTCAAGAAGTTAATTTTATACCATCTTCTACTTTTTAAAGGGAATAATGCTACAAAGAAAATGTCCTAGAGAGGAAAATATCAGTACATTTTAATGCATACTTTCTAAAGCATAATTATAAGTTATATCCATAAACAAGATATTTCTAACTGAATAAATAGAAGTTATTTTAAATTAAAATTAAATTAAATTAATTAATTTCCCAAAGTCCTCCCTCTCACCTTCTGTCTATGGTTCCATGTTAGTAACCTCAGATTTGAAACATTTAAGTGAAGGCCATTTTACTCAGGAGGTCATGAGACTCAGATGCTTGGCTTTTTCATAGGCTGCAGCCTTCTAGACCTTTCCATCAGCTCCCACTTCACAGTCCTGGCAGGCTTTGCAGACTTCCCCACAAATTCTCATTTTTCTACCAACTCAACAGTGTTCTTTGGGCTCAGATCTTCACTGTCAAATTCTCTGACCTGGTGGCAATTCCTACCACCTACTCAGTGCTTCAGGATAGATATTTCATTGACAATTTCTCTGATATTCAGAATGCCTCTGACATATGGTGAAAGTTTTCTTGACATCGACAACCCCAGGTATGCCAACAGTAGTTAGTATAAGTCCTTAATTCCCCACAGAGTGAATTCCATTTTCCTGACCAAACCTTTAGCCACTAAGCTGCTGAAAGCACGAGGAGCCTATGATTCTGGCCCAAGGACAAGTGCCAGGAACAATCACTGTAATCCTGTCTGGAAAGGCAGCATAATGAAGCACTTACAAGTTTGGCCTCAGAAGCTACCTTAGTTTGATTCCTGGCTCTACCACTTAGAAGCTGTATGTCCTTAGGCAAGTTACTGAATCGTTTTGCCTCAGTTTCTCAACTATAAAATGGCAATGACATTGGTAACTACTTCATAGCACAGTAATGACAATTAATATAAAATACAAACTAAATAACAGATAATGGTTAAATAAAATTATGCTTTTCAACCCTTTTTCTTCTTTAGACTGAGTCCTCCTATTTGTGCCCAATAATAAATAAGAGAATATGGTTCCTGAGAGACTGAAATACTGAAGATGGGATATTTGTGAGCCAATCTAAGATGATGTTACAAAATTATGTTCCTGGAACAGGGAACAATATGTGAAGAATTTTCTAAAACCAGATCATTCCTCTTTTGCTTATTAATACTTCATTATTTCCATGTTTCTTGAACTATGCCCATATTACTTTTCCACATGACTCACTGATCACTTTTTTTTCGTATTTTTTGTTTCACAGATACACCAAAAGAAATGTCAGATAAAGTTCAAAATATATACCCTTATAATAAAGGTAGATTCAAGGCATGTGAATTGGGCTGGGGAGGGGTAATGCTGGGAGGAAAGTCAAAGGAGACTTTATACTTTCGAATTTCTTATAACAAAAAAAATTCACGTATTACTTTCATGGTTAAAATTTAAAAATAATTCTAACATTCAGAATCATTTTTAAAAAACTGTATCAATTATGATAATTAGATATGAGATAATATGAAAATATGAATCAGAGAGAATATCCATGTTTGTACAAGAGGAATGTTTTCTGAAAATATAGTATTTTCATTCTTACAACTCAAAAATGGCTCTTTTAACCCATCATTTTTGAAGAACAAATCTTCAGTGCTATCATTTTTTTCAAGTAACTTTTCTGGCTAATCTTTTATCATCTGTGGGTAGGAAAAAATTAGGGGAAGAAAAAGTAATACTGGGACTACACTCTGAAAAGCATCTATATCTTATTGGATCTACTGTCTCAAAATATGCTATATTAATTCAGATTTCTATAAATCCTTATTAAGGAAATCAGAGTAGAATAAAATGAAAAGTGAAATTCCTCAGCATCTAAACACTAAAAATATAGTAAGGCTTGCCAAAGTGTTCTATTCCCCATTGCACTCTCTGGCTATGATAAATGGAAACTGTCTGTCAGCAGGGAAAAGTGGATGCCATTCTTCTAACAGCAGCCTTATTTGGCACAAAGCAGGCATCGGAGCACAAAAATTGAGTCCATGGGACCATCTCTCTTAACACTGATCAAATCAAATGAACAATCAAAAAGGTATTTGTTGCTTAATCAAAAAAGCTGAGATGCAATAAGCCAAATGTTTCAGGCAGATTTGGAGTAACTAGTTAGGAAACAAAAACCACTATGTACTTCTCCATCTTCACTGCCAATACCAAAGCATGCACTCTTTTTTTCTACAACAAGTTTCACAGTATTCACAATTTAGAGGGAAAAAAGCAAACCAATACAGAATAGCAAAATAAACATATACTTGTGGCTCACATATACACATACTGTCAGTGTACTTACAGATTTGCTGCTTCTATTTTTTTCTTTTTTTAGTATCAATTTCCTCAAGGTAGAATAACCTTCAAACATTTTATTAATTAACTTCTACACTATTACACTGCGATTGAAAGGAGTGACATCAGTCCTCTTGTACAAGCTTGGGGGGAAAAACACTTCACACTCAACTGAAAGTGCAAAGAAAAGGAGTGCTGAATCTTATATCTAATGTGAACAAACTCAGGTATGCAAGTTAGTAAGCGGATATGTGACCGCCTTACTATAGATAACACTATGCTACAGAAAGACACATGAACCTTCTGGTATCACATTCCCAACTATGCTACCTAAAAACCAAATGTTTTACAGCTTCATTTGTATCTCAAGTAAATTTCTTTTACAGATCTTAAAAAAAACAAAACAACAACAACAAAAACCAGGTCATTAATTCAGGCTATCTGAATTTAAGTCCTATTCTGCTTACTATCTGTAACATCATAGGTAGGTTCCTCAAGCTTTCTGTGTCTGTTTCATTTTGAGTAAAATAAGTGTTATTATAATAGTCAAATACTAACTTATTTTTTAAAGGGAGAGTAGGCCAGAGGATTAATACAGTGTCTGGCATATGATGAGTCCTCAATAAATGTTAGGTATTATTACTATTAAACAATCTTAGATAAAGGTAGACTAATCCCTCATTTCCTCTTCTGACTTACTATCCTTTGAGGAAAGTAATGAACTAAAATATCCAATGATCAAATAGTAGGAAGAAAGACAAAACAATAGGATGGTTGGGTTTATTAGCAGTATGGATAAACAGAAGTTAAATTAATAGTAGCAACATACCACAATTTACTCAAATATTCCAACATGTAAATCCCTTCCTTCCCTCCTTTGCTTCTTTAAGATATAAAGTATACAAGGTGAGAAAGTAATAGCAAGGGGAAGAAAATATGTTCAATAAAAATGGGACTTCAATCTATGGCAGCCATGATCATTTTATATTTTTGATGGTTCTTAGAGACAACTCTATAGAGACAGTCCTTCAAAAAAAAAAAAAAGAAAAAGATTAAAGTGCTATATGCTTAACTATACTATAAAGTCTGAATTTTAAAAATAAAATTATTCCAACAGAATACCAATTCACATATCCCACAAAATAGATTTTTGAAACAAGAGAAAAATCATTTTTACTAGCATGAAATAGCCCAAACTTTTCTAAAAACTGTGCTAGTACTATAACCCAAAGGAACTTAACAGAAATGGAAAGTTGTAGAACAAATGATCATTTTAACAGTTTTATTAAATGATATATTATTTTGAAATGAGAAATTAAAGCTTAGGATATACGTCATGAACTCCCTATATCACAAAGGTAAATTTTCTTTAAAATTTTGATAGAGCAATAGGACTATTGTGAAATGAAGTAAACTTTGATCAATAATGGCAGGGAAAATAAAAACGAACAAAAGCAAGAATTATTATAAGAAATTTAAGGATAGAATATCCAAAAATGTAGGGCGCCTGGGTGGCTCAGTTGGTTAAGTAACTGCCTTCGGCTCAGGTCATGATCCTTGAGTCCCTGGATCGAGTCCCACATTGGGCTCCCTGCTCAGCAGGGAGCCTGCTTCTCCCTCTGACCCTCTTCCCTCTCGTGCTCTCTATCTCTCATTCTCTCTCTCTCAAATAAATAAAATCTTTAAAAAAAAAAAAAAAAAAGAATATCCAAAAATGTAATATATGTACCAAAATAAAAAGTGTAAGTAGGAAGATACTAGGAACAACAATTAAAAAATTAAACAGAGGGAGAGATAAATCAGTTATTTGTTGTGAAAGATATACTTGGTTATACAAATGAGTTGGCAGTTAGGTACCTGGAATCCCATAATTAACAGTATACTAAGAAAAGAAAGTAGACTGCCTCATTTTTAACCATACTGTCTAATAATTTAAAACGTTAATACAACGCTGAAATAGAAATGTTAAGATAAAAAATTATGATAACAGTAGAAACTCAGCCTAAATGGTAAGATCAAGATCAAGATGACTGAATCACTCTCTTCTGCATCTCTCATTCTTACATTCCTCAACCAGGTACCTGACCAACTGAACATGCTCATCAAAGGTTTTCTGAATTGCTGTATGGATTGATGGGGGGAAGGGAGGGAAGAAGGAAGGAAAAGAGTAAGAGTAATAATCATAAATATTATATAAATAGTTATTTTCAAACTTTAGTCTGCATATAAGAATAACACCTAAGAAGTCTGCTCAACCCAACCCCTAATTTTAATTCATTAGCTCTAGGATGACTCCAAAACCTAGATTCCAACGAACACCCCAGATGATCCTGATGCAAGTAATTCATGGCCTCTAGAACACCATTTCTAAAGCTGGTACCACCCAGAACTCTACGGTACAATAAAAAAAAGGGTCTTGAAAAAAGTGCTCTTTGATAAGTTAGGAAAAAAGTTAATCATTTTTCTAAACAGTAGTGTTTCTCAGACCTTCAATATATATTTGAATCCTCCCGAGAGAGAAAATAATCATACTATATTTCCAAAATTACTGGCCATGAAATCCTTCTTTGTGTTTTACCCACCCATATCTATAAGAAGACTAAGACTTTTACACAAGAAAACAAGAGACAAGGAATAAGGTAAAAAGAATTGGACTAAATTAGAAAACTTAAAAGCTTCCTTATAATTCTAGGCTGGAAGAGCAAACAAGTAAATTAGAAAAATATAGGATCCTCTTTCATCTTAAGTAGTATTAAACTACGGGCATGTAAGTATCACTATAATAGGTATGAAATTTCCCCTCTATATAGAACTTCAAAGTTCAAGATAATAACACTGGTCCTAAAGATTTCTTTAAACAATAAAGGAAGAAAATGTTTCATAAAAGGATAATCTTTGCAGACATAGACACATGAAGTAATAGTTTTTCTCTAAGATCTTGGCATCGAAGTTATACAAAATATATTAGAAATAGAAATAAGCAGGCTCATTTAAAGAAGGAAAATTCTCTTTAGTTCATTTGTAAACAAAATGTATTTGTGAGGCGTAATGAAATGTTTTAAACTAGTGGGAATTATAAATAAAACAATTTCAAGTTGATCAGAGTATTGAAAATCAACTATTTAAATTATCTAAGAAAAAATTTCCACATCTGAGTCATCAATTTCAAGTAAGCCCATAACACAAAACTGAATGAAGTACTCTAGGTGACTTCTCTTAAATAAGATCTCTTAACTGATTAGATTAAATATGGCTACTACAGATTAAAGAAAATTTTTGAGAAAGCTGTAACTTCAAGGAAAAAAGCAAAAACTCTCTAAAACTAAACAGGTAACAAAACAAAGGATGACAACTAATCCAAAAAATATCTACATCTCCTTCAGGGGGAGGCAGATTTTTGAGAAGTGTCTGCCTTGGTTCAAGGTAAGAAAGTAAAAAATGCCCCCCGCTAAGAATTCGTAACTGCAGACCAGCCTTCATGAGTTTGGGGCAGAAATTCACACCACTTGAGTAATGGAAAAAGACACATACACCAAATTTATTTAAAATGGTCTTAGGTTGGTAGACCTCCCAGGTACCTGGTAATAACAAATATAAATGCCTCCTGGAAGAAATTCTTTAAACTCTAACCTCAAAAAATTTTTAATGAGAAACTAACAATCTCATAGAAAAACTGGAAAAGAGGGGCGCCTGGGTGGCTCAGTCTGTTAAGTGTCTGCCTTCAGCTCAGGTCATGATCCCAGAGTCCTGGGATCGAGCCCTGCACTGGGCTCCCTGCTCGGCGGGAAGCCTGCTTCGTCCTCTCCCACTCCCTCTGCTTGTGTTCCCTCTCTTGCTGTCTCTCTCTGTCAAATAAATAAATAAAATCTTAAAAAAAAAAAAAGCTTTAAAAAAAAAAAAAAAGAAAAACTGGAAAAGAATTGCATTTACATTCCCTAGAAGAGAAAATACAACTTACCAAAATACACAGATATTCAAAGACATTAATACTGAGGGAAATGCAAAATAAAATGATATACTATTTTACATGTATCGCATTGGACAGCACTAAAATATTGGACACAACAAGTTTGTAGAGCAACAGATCATTCATTGCTGTGAGTGTAAACTGGTTCGGAACACACTGGAATTACCTAGCAAAACTGAAGATGCACAAACCAATAATTAAGCAAATGAACACCTTGGTATTTACCCTAACTCCTTGTTACCATGCTTCAGGAGACATCTACAAAAATATTTAAAACAGAGTTGTTTACAAAAGGAAAAAGATGGAAACAAAACTGCCAATCTACAGAATAAAATATATGATCTATTCTTTTAATTAAAAACTATACATTAGTGAATATAAATTAATAACTACACAGATCAGTATTTATGAATCAAATCAATGGGTTAAAGTATCAAATAACAAAAGGAAAAAGTCTGACTCCATTCATATAAAATTCAAAACCTGCAAAACTATGTATTACTTATGAGTACACACATTTGGAGATTAATTATAAAAAAAAAAAAAAAAAAGAAGAAGAGAATGAGAAATATAAAGTTGAGGATACAGGTAATCTCTTGCTAGATAGATGAGAATGTGATTACCAAGGATTCACAGGGGACATCAAAGCCTTTGGTAATGTTTGATTTTTGAAGCAGGTTGGTGGATACAGTGGGCATTCATTATTATTATGCTTTAAGTTGAATATATAAACCATAAATTCTCACACATGTATGGTGTATTTCATAATGTAAAACAGTAAACTCTTAAGAATGACCAATAGCAACATATTGGTTTCTTTCTTTGACTCCTGAGTATATGTTCACCCTTTGTCTTTCTCACATCTTAAATTTTGGCCTCAGATTTCTGTGATGATTATGATAAACAGGGAAAAAGTTACCGTGTTTCTTATTGGAATCTTCTTGGGTTCTGGAGGCATATCCTGTGGAACAAATTTCACGGGTTCCTTAATCTGTCTCCTTGATCGTTTGGTCCCATCTGGTAAGGTTTCCATGGCCATGTCTGCTTCCATATCACTGCTCCCTGCCTGGTCACATTCTGAACACTGCCTACATAAGGAAAAAAATGTAAGTTCACACATTTATTTTTATTTTCTAGCATTAGCTATGGTTTCTATTAATACAAAAATTCAGGTGTATGTGAAGAATATATAAAAATGTACACTCCTGTATGACAATAGTAAATATATAAAGCAATTCCTTGTATCCCTGTAAGTATCATAAACCCACATACAATAATGTTACATGTTTAAGTGAACCAACATAAGAGATTCAGCACTGATGGCGGAGTCCAAAGCAATGGAAGTATATGTGTCTCCACCTAGAAAACAACTGCACTGGCAGAATCTGTTTGATATAATTATTTTGGAACTCTGGAGTCTAGTAAAGGCTTGCAGCTTCTAAGGAAAGACTTGCACAGGTAAGCTGCTATTAATTTCAGTCAATTTCAGCTCTCAGCAAAGTCACAGCTACCCATTTTCCAACCAAGCCACATGGCAGGCAGTCGTGCACATGTTCTTGCAGGAGCTTACATACAGCTGTTAGGAGCCACGATGGGCAAAATAAACCATGTCCTCCAAATATTGAGCGTCTGTGCTCTGATCACAGAAATACAAAAAGGTGAGTGAGCTCCCCCTTGGCCTGAAATGACTTCTAGAACTTAAAATTATCCCCCACCTTCATTTTTCTCTTTGCCCCCTTTTGGGAGCCAGACATTAAACACATGGACATTCAAAAATAAGCGCATACACAGGAAAAATTAGAAAATGACCACACTTGCCCAGGGAAAGGCTCAGAAAAGTTTACACCTTAGTCTGATTCTCAGCCAGAGACAGCACACTATAATAAAAAACAAAAACAAACAAACGAACGGGAACGGTAACAAAACACAGCAAATGTTGGGAATGAAAGAAAATCTCACTTCCAAAGTTATCACATTATTAAATTCAAATGTCCAGTTTCTGACAAAAATCTCACAAGGTATAGAAAGAAAAAGGAAAGTATCGTCCATTAAAAGGTGGGAAAAATCAACAGAAACTGTCCCGGAAGAAGACCTGATGGCAGATATGCAAGACAAAGAATTACTTTTTAAATGCTCAATGAACTAATAGAAATTGTGGAGAAAGACAAGAAAATAATTTATGAACAAAATGGAATTATCAATAGAGAGACAGAAAGCCTAAAAATAAACCAAAAGGAAATTCTGGAGATGAAAAGTACAATAACTGAATGGAAAATTTACTAGAAGGATTAAAAGGACAGATTTGAGCAGCAAACTTGAAAGAAAGAACAATGGAAACTACAAAGTCTGAGGGACAAACAGGAAAAAAAAAAAAAAAACTTGAAAAAAAGTGAATAGATCCTAAGAGGCATGTGGGACATCAACAAGTGGACCAACATTTGCACTGTGGAAGGCCCAGAAGAAGAAAAAAGGGGCAGAGAGAATGTTTGAAGAAATAATGACTGAAAACTTCCTAAATTTGATGAAAGAAGATAATATAAAATCCAAGAAGCTCAACAAATACCAAGCAAGATAAATTCCAAGAATCCCACACCAAGATGCATTATAATCAAACTTTCCAAATAAAAAGACACAAAGAGAATCTTGAAAATACAAAGAGACAAATTCAGAATTGTCACATACTAGGGATCCTCAATAAGATTACAAGGAGATCTCTCATCAGAAATTTTGGTGGCCAGAAGGCAGTGTATCAATATATTCAAAATGCTAAAAGGACCAAACAAACAAACAAACAAACAAAAACTGTCAACCAAGAATCCTATGTTCATCAAAACTGTCCTTCAAAAGTGTGGGAGAAATTAAGACAGTCCTAGACAAAAGCTGGGCGAGTCTGATACCACCAGACTTGTCCTACAAGAAATGATCAAGAGAATCCTACAGGGTGGGGGGAAAAAAAAGGACACTAGACAGTGTCAGAATCCATTATGGAGAAATAAAGATCTCAGTAAAGGTTAATACATGATCAATTATAAAAGCTAGTATTACAAGAATGGGTTGTAACTCCACTTCTTATTTTTTACATGATGTAGAGACTAACACATTAAAAAAAATTAATATCCTAAAAACTAATATTATTATAACTGTTTCTTAAGTCCACATTCATGTTGAAGAAAGATTTAAATAAGATATAGAGAGGCACCTGGGTGGCTGAGTCGGTTAAGTGACTGACTCTTGATTTCAGCTCAGGTCATGATCTCAGGGTCATGAGATCGAGCCCCACATCAGGCTCTGCACTGAGCATGGAGCCTGCTTAAGATTCTCTCTCTCTCCTCTTCCCCTCACCCCCCTACAGGCTCACACTCCCTCACTCTCAATAGTATAAATAAATAAATGAGATATACAAAGATATACAAATGACTAATAAGCAAAAGAAAAGATGCTAAACATCACTAATCAGTAGGGAAATGAAAATCAAAACCACAATGAGATACCACCTCACATCCAATAGGATGGCTATTAACAAAACAAAAAGCAGAAAATAGTAAGTTCGCAAGGATGCAGAGAAATTGGAACTCTGTGCACTGTTGATGAAATGTAAAATAGCACAGCTGCTTTGGAAAGCAGTATGGTGGTACCTCAAAAAATTAAAAATAGAATTACCATATAATCCATTCTTAAAGAGATACACACCCACGTTCATAGCAGCATTGTTCACAATGGCTAATTGTGGGAGCAACCCCAGTAACCACTGACCCATAAATGGATAAGTAAAATGTACACACATACAATGGACTATTAATTCAGCTTGAAAAAAGAAGAAAATTCTGCAATATGCTATGACATGGATGAACTTGAAGACATTAGTCTAAGTGAAATAGTCCAGTCACTAAAAAGACCAATACTACATGATTCCACTTACATGAGGTACTTAAGAGTAGTTAAAATCATAGAGACAGAAAGTGGAATGGTGGTTGCCAGGGGCTGGAGGGGAGGGAAGAATGGGGAGTTATTATTTAATACATAGAGAGTTTCAGTTTTTACAAGACGAAAAATGCCACAGAGATAGATTATTATAGTATCTAATACAATAATATAATAATTATTAATGTATTTAATGCCACTGAATTGTACCACTTAAAAATGATTAAGATATAAATTTTATGTAATGTGTATTTTGCCACAACAAAACATTTGAAAAAACAAGAGTAACATTAAAAGATAATTAAACACTGAAACTTCAATCAGATCAGTACTGTCCAGTAGAATTTTATGTTAGAATTATCTGTAACTGCACTACTAGTACAGCAGCCACTAGCCATACAGCTACTGGGCACTTGTAACGTGGCTAGTGTGACTGAGGAACTGATTTGTAAATTTTAATTTTAATCAATTTAAATTCAAGGAGTCACATATGGCTAGTGGCTAACACTTGGACAGCAAAAGTCTACAAAATGATTGTTGAAAACCTTGATATTGCCAGTTATAAAGGCCCATTTAAAAATTCATGAGAAACTGTTAGAAGTAAATTTTTTTCATACATTTTCTTCAAATTTAAAAGAATGATCAGGGGCGCCTGAGTGGCTCAGTCGTTAAGCGTCTGCCTTCGGCTCAGGTCATGATCCCAGGGTCCTGGGATCCAGCCCCGCATCGGGCTCCCTGCTCAGCGGGGAGCCTGCTTCTCCCTCTCCCACTCCCCCTGCTTGTGTTCCCTCTCTCGCTGTCTCTCTCTGTCAAATAAATAAAATTTTTAAAAATAAAAATAAAAGAATGATCAGAAAGTAATTCTTTAAAAGTCTAACTTACAGTGTTATCTTTACAAAAATAGTTACGGTAGATAAAATTGTTTGATATTTAGTTTACATATCAGTACCCTTAGTTTATATCAGTACTTAGTTTATATAAGTACCCCTGAATGCATCTTAGAATTCTCTCACCAAGTATTTTCAAAGATTTCTTATCATTTGAAGTCATACTCCATCAAAATTCACATCTCTCACTAATAAACATTATCAAACTAATAATTATTTTTTAAAAGTGACAACTTTAAATTCTGAATTCCAGTAACAGAGTTAAATGCAACATGCCATTTGTGTTAATAAGACATGTACATTAATTGCTAAAATGCAAATTAATACTTAAGGCTTTGATTTTAATATCTAAAAATACCCATTCATTTAACCAAAATTGTTGAGGAAAAATTTTAACACTAAAAAAATGACCAATAAGGAAAAAAAACAAGGAAGTAATTTGCCATGTGTTTCTTAAAAAGTTTTATATGTCTATTGGTAGAACAACCAAGCACTTTATCCCCTGGATTCACAGACGGCCACTGATACTAAAATACAGGGGCACCTGGATGGCTCAGTCGGTTGAGTGTCCCAACTCTCGGTTGTGGCTCAGGTTGTGATCTCATGGGGAGTGAGATCAAGCCCATGCTGGGCCCTGCTCTCATTGGGGAGTCTGCCTGAAGATTCTCTCCCTCTGCCCCTCCCCTTCCCCTGCTCGCATGCTCTCTTCTCTCTAAAATAAATAAAGCTTTAAAAAAAAAATTAAAATACAAATAAAGTGTAATACACCCAATTGCTCCTGTTTGTCCCATATGAAAAGATTAAACACGAATATGAGCAATAAACACCTAACAGTTTTCCTAATTTAAATAATGAGTATATTTTGAAACAATCTATTGGCAATCCTAAATTGTGAAAAACCCACAAATGTTAGATATTGTTAGTAAATAACAAATGCAACAAAATCAAAACAGAAATGCCTATAGAAAGATATCAAATTATATCACAGAAAAGGACTATTTCCTTAAGTGATCATTTCTACCAGTTGAAGTGAAATGTAATCAAAGTTTCTCAGACAGTTCCAATCCATTTTTAACATACATGAATTTCTGGATATAGAAACAAGTACCTTTTTAGGATGAATCATTGTTTTGGCTTTTTTTTTTTTTTTTTAATTGAATTTTTTTTTTTTAAAGATTTTATTTATTTATTTAATTGACACAGAGAGAGAGAGAGAGAGAGAGACAGCGTGAGGGGGGAGCACAAGTAGGGGGAGTGGGAGAGGGAGAAGCAGGCTTCCGGCTGAGCAGGGAGCACGATGCGGGGCTGGATCCCAGGACCCTGGGATCATGACCCGAGCCGAAGGCAGTAGCTTAACCAACTGAGCCACCCAGGCGCGCCTGAATTTTTTTTCTTTTGTTTCTCATTTTGTAACAATAACCCTTGTCAGGACATTCTCTAACCTCTTATGCTCATTCTCATCCTCACCAAAAGTAATACATTTAGGTCACAAAGCGCCCTCTGACAGTAGAATTGTTATTCCCTGGGGGCGCCTGGGTGGCTCAGTCGTTAAGCGTCTGCCTTCAGCTCAGGTCATGATCCCAGGGTCCTGGGATCGAGCCCCGCATCGGGCTCCCTGCTCTGCAGGAAGCTTGCTTCTCCCTCTGCCACTCCCCCTGCTTGTGTTCCCTCTCTTGCTGTCTCTCTGTCAAATAAATAAATAAAATCTTAAAAAAAAAAAAAAAAAATTGTTATTCCCTGAACTCCACAACAAAACACTGAACACAGAAAATCAAAACAAAATGTAACCACCAGTGCAGAAATTTATCTATTTGTTTCAAAACTGCCATATGATAGTTACAGTACAGAGTCGACATAGATGGACACACTACTTCAAACTTTCTCAACAATCTATTAAATACTATAGTCTCTATCTTTTATGTATCATTTAAGATGTGAAAAAGCATCTCTACTACATTAATCAGTACATAAGATCCTAAGAATAATAATCTAGGATAAAGCTTATGGCCTGTCCAATTCAATGGGATTAAGTAATACTTGGGGGTAAAATAATTATCTTCATAATGTCAAAACACATACCTGGCTTCTTCTAATAACACACTAAGCTGCTATCTTGTATATTTAATCCTGTGTATTTTTACGTAATATATTCTACTAAGGGAAGAGAATCCTATAATTTATAATTCCCATGCAATATATTAAAAATAACCTTAAGTAATCAAAATATTCAATTAATTAAAAAGGAATTTTTAAAGTATAAGTAATAAAAATTGATGTCAGGAACTTAAGCAAAAGAACAACCTTCATACTGAAATGAAATACCAAGAGATTTTTCTCATTTGCTATACCTTCTTCATCTCCTGCACCATACATCACAACTTAAGTTCAGAAGGGGGTTTAAAATTTTTCAGTTACTAAGGAAAAATGATTTCATTATATAATAACGCTAAGACAAGTACACTAATTCAGTTTATAGAAAAATTTACTTGTATATGTTAGAGAAAAAAGGATTTTATGATTTCTTAACTGTAATAAATCCAGTGACACTTTTATTTCTCAAATATTATACAAAATTCATGTTTTGCTTTTTTTTTTTTTTCTTTACAAATTACTTTGCTTTCAGTCTTCAAAGATTCCATAGCATAGTCTGTTTTTTCCCTTATCTCTAAGATTTTTCCATGTTTTCCCCCAAGGAAAATCTTCACAGGTGCCTATATAAAACTTCATTAGTGAAATACAAATCAAAACCACAATGAGATATCACCTCAAGCCTGTTAGAATGGCTGTCATCAAAAAGTAAGAAATAACAAGTGTTGGAGAAGATGTGGAAAAAAGGGAATGCTCATTTACTACTGGCAGTAATGTAAACTGGTGCAGCCACTATGAAAACTAGCATGGAGGTTCTTCAAAAATTAAAAATAGGGCACTCCTGGTTGGCTCAGTTGGCTGGGGATCCGATTCTTGATTTTGGCTTGGTTCATGATCTCTGGGTCATGGGATCAGCTCCGAGTCAGGCTCCACACTCAGCACAGAGTCTGCTTGGGATTCTCTCTCCCTCTGCCCCTCCCCCCACTGGTACGATCTCTCGCTCTATAATAAATAAATAAATCTTTAAAACCAAAATAATTAAAAATGCAACTACCATATGATCCAGCAATTCCACTTGAGTACATATCCAAAGGAAACAAAATCCCTATCTTGAAAAGATATCTACACCCCCATGTTCATGCATCATTATTTATAAGAGCAAAAACATGGAAATACCCTGTGTCCATCGATGAATGAATGGGTAAAGAAAATGTGGTAGAGATATATAATGGAATATTATTCAGCCATAAAACAGAAGGAAACCCTAGCTATCTGCAACAGCATAGCTGGACCTTGAGGGAATTATACTAAATAAGTCAAAAGCAAATACTGTATGATCTCACTTATATGTGGAGTATTTCTTTTTTAAACCCAAAAATTCATAAATAAAGAGTACAGATTGGTGGTTGCCAGAAGCTGGGGGGGTGGTGTAAAAGGTTAAGGGTGGTCAAAAGGTACAAACTTCCAGTTAAAACATAAATATGTCCTAATTAATTAATTAATTAAAAGGGGGGCATGCCTGGGTGCCTCAGTCAGTTAAGCATCTAACTCTTGATTTCAGCTCAGGTCATGATCTCAGGGTGGTGAGATGGAGCCCCAAGGTGGAGCCTGCTTAAGATTCTCTCTCTCTCCCTCTCCTTCTGCCCCTCTCCCCACGCTCTCTCTCTAAATAAATCAATCCTGGGGATGTAATATAGAACATGGTGACTATAGTTAATACTGTATTGTATATTTGAAAGCTGCTAAGATAAATCTTTTTTTTTTTTTTTTTAAACATTTTATTTATTTATCTGAGAGAGAGAGAGCGCACACAAGGACAGGCACATGAAGTGGGTTGGGAGGGGGGAGGGAGAGGCACAAGCAAGCTGACTCTACCCCCAAGTGTGGAACCATTGCAGGGCTCCATTCCAGGACCTTGAGATCATGACCTAAGCTGAAATCAAGAGTCGGCTGGCCACTTAACCACTTAACCAACTGAGCCACCCAGGCGCCCCTAAGAGAATAGATCTTAAAAGTCCTTATCATAAGAAAAAAACCGTTTTAACTATGTGCTGCAATGGATGTTAACTAAACTTACTGTGGTAATGATTTCACAGTATATACATACATCAAATCATTATGTTGTACACCTAAAATTAATACAAGGTTATATGTGAATTATCTCTCAATAAAAAGAAAAAGTTAACAGAGGAAGGGAAGGATAAATTATTAAGAAAAACAGGGGAAGAAACCTGTAAATTATTCTCTGAAGGGTTTGTGCTAGAGATTTTCTTTTCTCTTAAAAGAATAAACAAAGGTATATCCAAAGAATAAAAGGATATAATAAATATTACTCAATTATCTTTCAAATAATACTCTTCAGAATATTCAGGATTTTTGTTTTCAGAATATTCTTTAATTAGAAAAGGCAAGACAAATTCTGATCAGTGATAAAAACATAAGATTATTCCAAAATTAAAAGAAGTATCTATTATGTGAGCTACTCTCATAAATCAAACCCTTACTATTTAATTTATACACATCAGGCTTGTCTGAGAAGAATGTAAGGCAGTGTGCAACATTATATACTTAGAAAGAAACAAACCAAGATAACATAAACTAAGAGTAAGACAAAATACATTTCAAACAGTGGGAGTAAGTACAAACAAAATGGAACCTAGATTATACCTTCACTAGCCTCTTTATCCTTTGCCAAATTCCTCACCCACTTAGCATTCTCATCTGATTTGACCATTCCTAACCCAACCTAAGAAGTCCCTGGGTTTTTCCCTCTCTTGCTCCTGGACAGCTGAGCATTACTGGAGAAAAATCAATTAATCACACTTAATAAACCAATTCACTGAACATTCTTGGTATATAGCCTCAGCAAGTCATCTGTGATTTTTTTTCCAAAATAACTACTGGAAACTATCTTCTGTCTTCTTAAGCCACCATCATCATCCCAATTCCTTTCCCTTTCCACAGACTACTATTTCACTGAAAAGTCAGAGCTTGTCTAATGTGAACTTATTCAACTTCCCTACTCTCCATAAATAATTACCTCTGAATCTTTATTCTTTCCTGTCACATGTCTTAAATCAGTCCAGAATAAGCAGTGAACTGTTGTGGTACGGACCAAACAGAAAGCATCCAGATCTCAAACTAGTATCTCCCAAAAGCAGTGCTGATACTGGAAGAAAAAAAAAAAAAGCTGGACAGGAGGTGCTTAGAACAGTCTATCAAGCAGAACATGGTATTTGAGAAGGGAAGATTGCATAGTAATTTTAGCTAGCAATGAACATAAGGGGTATATAAGTAGAAAGGGTGTTACCAAGTACACATAGCATAAAGACAGCAAAAGGAGTAATTGGTGACATTCAGAAATGTGTACCAGTAGGTTCTGTATAAATTTAAGCCAATAATGGGCCCAATCATGAGATTAGGGTCCAGGAACCCTTTCCCTAAGACAAAAGGACCTTTCTAGGACCTCTTTTCCTAAGAAAAACACTAAGAAGAACTAAATGGAAACTAAGCAGAGGTTAGGCAGTAGTGTGCTAATCTAACACCTAATTCTCTACGGAAAAAGCCATTATTCGTAGCACTTCCCAATTTCCGCATTATGCATACTACTAACCATGGTCAATTTCAAAATACCAATATGGCATCAGAGAATGCAGAATGGGGAAAAGATGCATAGTAGCATACCATTACAGTTTTTCTACCATACATATATAATAGACTTAGGCAAAGAGTATAGGTAATAACAAAATATTTGGGAAGTGAAATTGCTTTAATATTTATTATCTTTAATATAACTTCAAAATTAAACTGAAAATGTTAAAAAGCATAAAGTGCCTCTCCCAACTGAGATACACTAAAGAAAAATATAATTCCATAAAACTCCAAAACATATACTCAATTAATTGCTAAGAAAAACTAAGTTAATTTCAGAGGCCAAAAGAAATTTGATCACTAAAAACAAGAAGATATTGAAGACTTCACTTTGCCACAGTATTAGCTTCTTTTACTTTAAAACACTGTAACCAATACATAGGACCCTAAGTAGTTTTAGGTCTTTTTAGGACAGCTTTCTAAAACAGTCTAAGCAAGGCAGTGTATGTGAAGTTCTTTCAGAAACTTACATACTGGAAACCAGAGTTCTGCTGGCAGAGCAATATTAGAAAAGTTCATAACCTCATTTAAGGAGAGAACTGCGTATCTCCATGTCAAAGATCATGACTAAGTACCCTGGCCCCGGAGACTACCAAACTGGCTTTCAATTTAGAAACACCCATCTATGGGGCACCTGGTTGGCACAGTTTGTTGGGAGTCTGACTCTTGGTTTTGGCTCACTTTATGATCTCAGGGTCATGGGATTGAGCCCCACATCGTGCTCTGTGCTCAGTGGAGTTTGCTTAAAGACTTTCTCTCCCTCTACTCCTTCCCCCTGCCGTGTGCACGTTCTCTCTCTCTCAAATAAATAAATAAATCTTTTTTAAAAAGGCAAAAAAATACCCACCTAGGATGATTATTAACACTGCTGACATTCTAATAAGCTACAGCATTTTTTTAGTAAATTCTGGCTTCAAAAGCACATATATAAAATGTATATATAATATAATATATATATAATATATAATATATATACACACTCCATTATAATTGAAAAGGGCAGACTAGTAGGACTGTCTCAAGACAAACTGATAAAAGAACACTATGAGGGACGCCTGGGTGGCTCAATCAGTTAAGTGTCTGCCTTCAGCTCAGGTCATGATCCCAGGGTTCTGGGATCGAGTCCCACATCAGGCGGCTTGCTCAGTGGGGAGCCTGCTTTTCCTTCTGCCTGCCACTCCCCCTGCTTGTTCGCTCTCTCTCTCTGACAAATAAAAAAAAAAAAAAAAAAAAAAAAAAGAACACTATGAAAAAGCAATCCTGTGAAAATGGTTAAAGAATGTAAGCTTCCTAATAAAATGAACAGAGACTGCTTTATGAGATAAAACAATGAGGTCAAAAAAACATGCTTAATGTGTTTGACAAACACGACTTTTCGTATAAGTTACCATTTAAGAACCTGGGGTTTACTCTTTTCTAAAAGTAGAAAGGTAATTTGCCTAAAAAGAACACAGGTTTATTCCAAAGTTTTCCGTGTTCTAAATTCTTCCTATATCGAATCAGCCTATTAAAACTTGAGCACTTGTCTCTCCCTTGGACTAAAATTAAGGAAAGGATAAAATTCATCATACATAAGCTTTTATCAAACATCTGTAGTAATGTAATATACCTAAGTTAATGAAAAAAAATTTAGAAACATGTCAAATGTTTCTAGATTTGCAAAGAATGGTTAAACATAAATATAACTAGCACAAATGAAAAATACCAAAAGTAATAAAAGGATGAATATGGAGGCAAATTCCTGATAAATTCATTCAATTTCAAAACAAAAATAAAGCATTTGAGAAATTCTTATAATAAAAGAGACTTAACACACGAGACAGAATTCATGCTTTAACCATTGCTAAGATACCGCAATAGCCTCAATTAACTAAAAATTCATTTCCCAAAAAAAACTATTACAGGTTTATTCATATATTATAATAAATATTTATGACTAAGGTGTTCTCACCACAAAAACGACAATGGAAATTATGCGAAGTGATGGATATGTTAATTAGCTTCATTATGGTGATTACTTCACAATGTATACATATGTCAAATCATTAAGTTGTATATCTTAAATATATATAGTTTTTAATTGTCAATTATACTTCAACAAAGCTGGAAAAATATTTATAAAAAATTTAAAAAATGTGCTGAAAACTTTATTGTGAAGCCATACAATATAACACTTCATCTTACACTGCTGAAACAGAGCGAACCGGTTCTAACATTAAAATCTCTTTCATTTTACTTACCAATAACTGTTCTTGGTCTTTCTTGGCATCCTCGTAAGAGGAGGGTCCAGACATCCAAGGTGGTAATGGAGTTTACAGGTATCACACAATAAAAGAAGATGTTGATCATGGTTCTTCTTACAAATTCCACAACTTTGAATAAAGGCAGCAAATAAAGGATTAGAATAATAATTATCTTAGTGAAACAGCTATTCATAGCATATTTTTTAAATTTCAAAATCTCACCTTGATTAACTTAAAATTTCTGTTAAAATCAATTATCTTTTCATAACACATGCTTTTTTATAACATCAATTCTTATTAGTTCTAAATATTTTTGAGACTGTTGAAAAATAGCTGGATCTAATATAAATATTGCTCTAGAGTCAAACTTTTCAGAGAAAGGCATCTATAAGATAGTATTCTCAACATCATCACTATCTTAATTTTAATTATCACTTAAAACTCATTTAATATTAGCTTAATTTTTCTCTAGAAAAGTAACTACTGAACAAAAAATTTTTCCAATTTTCTACTACTCTAAAACTATAAAAGAAGTTAATTTACAAACAAAATTCAGTTTATTTTCTACCATTAATTACAAACATTTCAAAGAGTCTTGGAACATAAAAATAAGCTAAATTTATAAATAAGACTTTTCGAAATCTGACTTTAAGTCTTAAAAATATACCGTTTTTTTTTTTTTTTTAAAGATTTTATTTATTTATTTGACAGAGAGAGACACAGCGAGAGAGGGAACACAAGCAGGGGGGAGTGGGAGAGGGAGAAGCAGGCTTCCCAGTGAGTGGGGAGCCCAATGCGGGGCTCGATCCCAGGACCCTGGAATCATGACCTGAGCCAAAGGCAGACACTTAACGACTGAGCCATCCAGGTGCCCCTACCAATTGGTATTTATTGCAAAGAATGGGGCGTTTTACTATTGGTGTTACTGTTACTTTGATTTTTGTTTGTTTTCAAGGAATCCAACTTCTCTTGTGAAAAAAGGCAACTTTACTCCTAGAGCACAAGCACCTCGACCTGAAAATCCAGGGTCTTTTTTGTATTGGGAACATAAAGAGTGAAGGAAAAGCTGAGAATCTATAAGAGCCATCCATCCATGTACAGAAACAACAATGATATTTGAATTTTTAAGTTATCCTAGAAAAAAAAAAGATCATATAAATGCAACTACAACTAGTACTTGGTCTCAATGTTGCTCAGAGTAAAAAAGGAAAATCACCTAAAATACATTCTGAAACAAATGACCTGTAGTGATAGGTCAGAAGCACTGTGATATGTGTGATGGTTCCAAACGAACCAACTTCGTTTAGAAAAGCTAGACTGAGAATGTGCTAGTCTTCATATTGCACACTAAAACACTAGTAGGCTTTTCCTACATTTCAAGGAAGTCATTTGCTATTACCTACGGAGGGAGCCTCCAGCCAAGAATGGAAAGTAATTATGGAGATTGATATTGTTGTTATTCCTGCTATTTCTGAGAAAGGAAGAAGTTGTGGGGAGAATATCTATATATTTACATAAATATATATAGGTATGTATGTGAATATATACATTTGTATGTGTATATAACTTTCCCCACTTAATATGATCAGTTACATTAAAAAAGTAAGATCCTAACCTATTCATATATGGAAAGAAGTCTTGGCTATGTAAAATTACTATAAATGGTGACCACTATAAACTATTGAGACAAAAAAGTAAAAAACAAAAACACTTCTGTAAATAAATTACATCTGAGCACAGAAAAAAACAGATTCAAATCTAGAACTTACCTTCATTATCCACCACTGTACAAAGACAGTAATTCACTGTCTATGATACCTATCACTACCTAAAAACACATGAAAAGATCTAAAACTCATTAAAGTAAAATAAAATATAAATGCACATTTATATATCATTTTAATTATTTAAGAAAATAACCATCTACATTATTTAAAGTCACTTTCCAATTCCCCAAAGAGGACTGACTGTTCATTTCCATGGAACTTATGGACATACATCTCCACCTATTTAAAGGATATAAGTCACTTATCATTAAAAGAGGAGCAAAAATCTCTTCTGTCATTCAACCTAAAAAGCACCTTTGATGAAGATATTCACAAAATGAATTTCAAATGCATTTAACATAAATTCTAGTATGGACATAATTCATTCACAAATATTTGAAGCATCTTGTTATTAAAAGTTTGAGTTTAAAAAAACACAATATTAATCTGTTATCATTTTATTACTTGCCTATAAAGTACTGCAGGAAGAATAGATGTCTTTTGTGTGCCTCCTTCTTTTTTACTTGGTTTTCTCTCCTTGGGTGCTCGCAAAATTGCCGGTATGTTCAACTTCTATTGATTTGAACAAATGCAGTTTATTTTGTTTTAAAGAAAAAATATAAAGCAACATTCTCCTCTATTTGCCACTCAAGTCAACTAAATATGCTAGAATTGTGAAGGAGAAATGTTTTACCAGCTATTATACCAGCAAAAAGAATTAAAATGAGTTTCTGTCTCATAGTTACTTCCATTAGAAACCTATATTTACATACTTTCATCAATTTTCAGTGGAACACTAAAATATTATGAAAATTAAACTTCTACTTTGGCTTTAAAAAGTGAAAGACAAGGACAAGCATTTAAGAGCTTAAAAAAAAACACACACAATACACTTGACAAAACGAATATTGAAGCAGTTTATTTTCCTCAACATCCCAGCTACACTGGTGCTCCATAGGTTAATTAGAAAAATTATCTTATTGGACCAAACTCTCCATAAAGTGAATGAGATTCTTTTTGGTTTTCTACTAATCTGTAGTATGCTGGCTTCTGAGACAGCAACCATCTATCAAAGTCATTTCTCAGTGGCCCGGTGGGCCGGCATCTGTTCAACCAACTGGAAAAAAGTGTCATGCAAGTGGTACAAATGATTTCTACTTCTGTGTATTTTACATTTGCACAAGGAAATGTGTGAACTTTTGTTAAAAAGTCATGTAATAAATGAAAACACCCTTTTATGGTAGATAATTTTTTACACTAAGTAGGAGATTCTTACGAGACGATCTTGCAAATCAATCCAAAAGATAATGCTAGCTTGGCAAATAAACTAATAATAGTCTTGTACTCAACATTAACTTCTCTAAATATAAAACACCATAATCTTCCAAAAATCCATCAACAACCTATCAATAGGAAGAAAGGCCAACTCTTCATAGGTGACTGCTCATTCTCACTTCTTAAATTACGTTATTCATTATAATATAAGCCACATACATCCTGTTCACAAAAAAAGCATCTTCAAAGCTAGCATAGCACAATACATTTCAGTATGTATTACTTTCTAAACTACTAAGTCTACACGAATTGTATGATAAATTTGACCCTACGTAAACCTCCGAAATAAGTACAATGAAAAATCTCTCTTCTTTGATAAGCCTCCTTCACAAATAAGACTACTTTCATTGTAAAAGGACCACAATGAGTCTCCATCATCCTCTAAAATATAACTGAAATTATTCGAATGAATTTTTAATTTATGTGTTATATACACAGTACTAAAAAAAAAAAAAAAAAAAAAAAAAAAAACAAACAAAAAAATCTATTTGGCAATGATTCTTCTTTTCAACACCAAGAACTTTAACCGGGTAAAAATGCTCAAGGATAAAGTAATTTTTGTCATTACCACAGTGATATCTACTGAAGGTGAAAAACTACACTTTAACATTAAAGTTTCAAAACCCATCTCTTACACAGCTCAAAACCAAATCAACACAAAAACGAATCTCTCTAGTTTGCTTTTTAAATTTTACATCTAAAAAAAAAGAAAACTAAATATAACAGAAGAAGAGGATAGAAAAAAAAATGTGGCAAGGAATCTAACTGCTAAATTAGAGATTAGAATTATTTGATAGGAGTAATTCATGCTTCAAATCTTAGTTTCATCACAAATGACAGATCAGTTAGAACCAATGAAAAAATTTTGCAAACAAGAGAGCTGTTAAAACAACCAAATTAGGCTACAGGTTCTCAGTAGGCAGTTTTCAATGCTCAAGATGTATTTCAGGCATTATCATTACCCCAGAGGATTAGTTGCCCCTAATCAAACAGAATTTTTCAGTTAGGAAAATTGTATCAGAAATCTGATCTTTGAAAATAATATAGAGAGTAAGAATAGGAGATAGCAATTGGAAAGAAACTAACCTGCCCTGTGATTCTGCCTAGTAAGGCCCAAATTCCTTGCCCTTCGCTTCGAAGTTTTCCATTCAGGTTCTGTAGTTCTTCTAAAGATTCACAGAGCTACAATGTAAATAATCCAAATCAGTCAACCATTAAAATACATAGTAAAACATGGGAAAATTTAAATAATTTATCAACAAATGTCCAAGAGTATCTGTATTGATAGTCCATATTTTTAACATATTTTGTCATGATACCCTGAGAGGAGGCTATCCAGTTATTGAATAAGCAGCACCAATAAGATATAAGCATTTTGTTTCATGTTAGCATTTTTACTGATGATATCTATATTTATCATTCCATTATAGTTTTCTACATAACTTCAAACACATTCTGCTAATTAATCCTTGAGTTTTTAAAGATGCATTTCAACCATTTTCTCAATGACAAAACTAAGGATCATAGGGTTTCTGTGACTTGACCAAGATCATAGAACTAGCAAGAATCCCCAGGTCTTCTGAATATAATCCCAGTACTCTTTTCTTTCACTACAGTGTGGCTGATATTGGAAACGTACCTCTTACTAATTTTTTATCACTTAAAATGTTATCTAACAATAAGTCAGTATCGGCCTTATATGCTCGTGTTACTTATTACCTAACATTTTAGCCACACCTTGCTTTTATAGGGTATTTGTTTTGATCTCCATCATCATTACAATGAAGATGCAGAATGGAAATTTAAATTGGGAGGTATTTTTCTTAAATCAAAAGTAACATTGCAAAATAATTCAAGATAAAAACAGTAATTTAAAGCAAGTTTCTAAGTTTTCTACAAACTTAGAGAAGTTCTATAGTACACTAGTTAGGAACAAGGAATGGAGTCAGACTGGCCTCAAACCCCAACTCTATGACTTGACTACCTACGTTGAGTCTGGGCAAGTAACTTCACCTCCTTAGATTCAGTTTTTGCCTCTAAAAATGGGAGCCATAATTATAGCTCACATTATAAAACTGAAGTGAAAATTGTATGAGTTAATATATGTAACATGCCCAAATTGTACCTAGCACATAGAAAGTACTTAGTTTTATGAATGATAATGAAGACAGTAAGAATAGGAAGTGTAGAGAAGGGCCTAAACACTTCATAAGAATTTCAAAATGAGACATAAATAGAAAATCTCTAAAGTAACAAATGACATCATCCATAGGTCTATGATATTATGTTGTTTTGTAACCAACTTACCTTATTATATTCCACATGGAGCTTTTCCTGTTCATTCTCTAATTTATCCTTTATATTCTTTTGTTCAGCCATATTTTCCTGAATTTGAATCATGCGCATATTTCTCTCTATTTAAATTAAATATCCAATTTTACTTTAGTAGAAAATAAAAGCTGATTTACAAAACACACAAAGGAAGAAGCTAGCCATAAAGATGATCACATGGATAATCTTACATTGTTTACAACACTTTTAACCCTATTCACAAATACAGGAACTCAGCATTTTTATAACAACCCACAACTTACTAGGAAAATAAACATGATTTTTCCTTAATATATTTAGCATGGCTAATAAATTTCTAAAAATTGACAGTATAACAAATATTTTCAATAGCAAATTGTTCTCATTGACAATGTGCATATATTAGTGTCTATACTGACCAAAGTAATAATTCACAAAATCAGCAGTGAGAGCAGGTTGCTTATGCTTTCTCCTTCCATCCACACTAGAACTAGTATCTGAATTGTCCACTGGAAAGATATCTGTACTGATCCCCATTAGCTCTGCTTTCCGCATCAGCTTACGAATGGCTGAAGCACTGCTAGTGAGTGGTCTGGGCAATTTTTCCCTTGGAACCCAGGCCTGGGGTCTGGTAGATCGAGCTAGTTCTGCTTTGGCACGATACTGCTGAAGCCGGGCATTGATCCTTGCCTATAAAAGAAATGCATACAAATTTTAAAAGATATTAAAATGTAACATATTCCCTATGATTTCTACTTGCATGCTTAGAGAAAGTAAAGATAACCAGAATTTCCTATATCAAGGCAAGTTATATCTATCCACAGTTATTAAGATATACTATATTATTCTTGAGTTACAATAAAGTAGGTCTACTCCTAGTTACTATTCTATGTCCTAATCTGTGATCAGAGTTGTCAGAAACTAATTTGATTAAACTGAAATTTCTCTTCTCAGTAACTCCAAGTCTCTATAAATTCATCTTAATTTACCTAGAAATACATTTTAAAAGACGGGCAAACTGATCAGATCCTTTACATAAACAAACAATGGAATAGACTGAAAAAAAGATACGTCCAATATATTGCACTGACAATAATTTCCTCTAAGCCACATTTTTCAATGTATTTGGAAATATGCTTCATAAAAGGCTGCTCTGTTGACTAGATGAGGGATACTCCTCAGCTACAAACTACACTCACCATTTACCTTAATTACAATCCACTTCCTAGGTAACTAACATTTCATAACTTTACTTCACATGTCATTAGCACACACACACACAAGATCTGAAATGCATAACCTTGAAAGAAAAAACATGACTTTTGGCATGAATCCCATACCTGTGCTTCCGGTGACAGTTGCTTCTCCCTCTCTTGCAAAGACATTTTACAATAGGATTGTAGAGCCAAGTAGTTTTTTCTCTTCCATTTTCTGTCTAACCTATCTGCATGCTGCTTACAATAAGCAAAAAATGGATCTGCTATATCCTATACCAAAAAACAGAAGGGGGGGGAGTGAACATTTTTACTACAAAGGGTCATAAACAACCTAACACAAGAGATAATATTTCCTTTTTGAAGAATCTCCTACAGTGTTGATATTTCTAAAATAAATTACAAAAGTAATTTTTACCCATAATGATAAAAATTGCTACTTTTGAAACTTAATCTTGTATATCAACCTCAAATTAACAACCACTTTTTTCTTTAAAGGGCCTTGTAGAGAAATCAAATCTTATGTATTGTACCTTGTGTACCTAAAAAATAATCACTGTTTAAAACAAATAGGATTTTAATAATCTTAGGTAGAGGCCATTATTAAATATTAAAGTTATGCATACACAGATTAATATTATAAGACAATATATCCAGAAAATACAAGACTAGCCAAAACAGATAAGTGGAGCATTTTTAACTGGCTAGCAATGAACGCATAGACATATTCCACCCAGGACAACTGAACACGTTAAGTATCACCATTAACTCTTTATATAACTGTAAAACCTCAAATGGAAAACAGAGGTCTCTCACACCCATCTCTCATGATACTAACCTAATGGGTTACTCTTTTTATTCATAAGGAGTAGGGTAGGTAGGTAGATAGGTAGGTAGGTAGGTAGGTAGGAAGGTAGGAAGGTAGGAAAGGAAGGAAGGAAGGAAGGAAGGAAGGAAAGAAGGAAGGAAGGAAGGAAGGAAGGAAGGAAGGAAAGGAGGGAGGGAAAAGTAAAAAGAAAAGAAGAGAAGAGAAGAGAAAAAAGAAAAGAAATTTACTCTATCAAAAAAATAATTTGTAAATAGCCAAAACATGTAAACTGCATTGTAACTGCCAACAAAATAACAGCGAGTTCATTCTTTAGATCTGTCCTAAGGAGGAGAAATACAGATAAGCTCTCCATATAGTTTTTATATAAGTTATGTTAAAAGGGTGTCTTAGAGTAAGGTGGGGTTTTACAACCCAAAGAGAAATGATGACACTAAAAAAGCAGCAAATGAAAAAGAACAGAAAGGGACATAATAATAATAATAATAACAACAACAACAATAAATTTAAGGTATCCTTTTTTTTTTTTTTTAAAGATTTTATTTATTTATTTGAGAGAGGATGAGAGGAGAGAGAGAGCACATGAGAGGGGGGAGGGTCAGAGGGAGAAGCAGACTCCCCGCTGAGCAGGGAGCCCGATGCGGGACTCGATCCCGGGACTCCAGGATCATGACCTGAGCCGAAGGCACTCGCTTAACCAACTGAGCCACCCAGGCGCCCAAGGTATCCTTAAAATAAAAAAAAGTACATGATTTAATTCTGTAGTGTGATATCCACAGATGTCACAATATAGCACTGTGGATAACATCACAGAATTTGGAAACACAAAAGCCTGCAAATCTTCGGTCAGCTCCAAAATTTATGGGTTTTACAGCTTCAAACAAGTTGCTACACATCTCTGGGTCTCTTAACTTATTTGTAAAATAGATTTAATAATAACTACTTCGTATAGTTATAAAAGTAAAGAAACAAAAAGGTAGGTAGGAGATTGTTAACACACACACACATACGCACACAGCTGCTTTCTCATGAAATGTTCTAAATCTTGGTGACAGATGATGATAAATGAAAATAAAGATTATATTGAACCTCAGCCAAAATGGCCAGATCTAGAGAAGTATTTTATTGTTTTAAAGTAGGTAAGGTTGAAACTGAGTTATCAGAAGTAGGATTCATGCTTACATAGGTGAATTAAACCTTAGGGCCAAGACACCGAATTAGGAAAAAGACCAGTCATCTCTGGTCTAAAAGATAGCTGAAAAGGAACAAGTAACCCAGGTAATTTTTTAAATTAATTAATTTGGGATTGGAGGACAATAAACCTAATTCTAAGGCCAGAATGACCAAGGAATTAATGTTGCTCAGAGAATGAACAGATATACCAAGCAAGTAACTATGACAGAAATCACTGTCTTCCACTATCTATTCTCCCCATCTTCCCCTTAATAGAACCCTCTGAGTTTTTACTGAGTAAATGGTTACCCTGCCAGAAACTCTCTGCTTCAGCCTCCTTGCATTTAGATATGGGCATGTGGTAAGTTCTGGAAAATGAGAGGGGTGAAAATTCCAGACTATGCCCTTGAAAGGGAACTGCCTACTCTTAATCTTCTCTTTCCTCCTTCCAATGGGTGGAACCCAAAGTAGAGATAAACCATCTCTGACGTGTAAGAAAGTAAAACAGACTAAAGGAAGATGAGACGACAATAAAAGCACCTAATCCCTAGAACCAGACTCCCCTGAATATCAAATCAGTCTAGAATCTTGTATTAGAGCTAATTCAACTTCTTCGTTCTTTAAACCACTAATTATTTGGGTTTTTTAAACCAGTTGAAATAGTGTCCTGATTAATGTATTGGTTAACTTGGAATATCCTTTCAAACTGCTTAGAGAAATGGAACTTTCAAGAAAGTTTCCCAATGGAAAAGGGAAAGATAAAAACATTTATCTGAATGTCTACTATGTGCCAGACACAGGTGCCTTTTAACATACTATCTCATTTATTCTGTATCACTACCACTTGAGATAAGTTATTATTTTAGTATCAATTTTATGGATAGAAAACTGAAAATGAGAGAGGTTAAGTTGCTGACCCAAGATCTGTGGCTAATAAGTAAGATCTCTTTTTTAACCACTACCTGACTGATTAGATGCACTTAAGGAGCTCTCTAAATAGAGATGAGTGAAGCCCAACTCTGGGAGATTCTGATTCAGTTAAGTCTAAGGCAAAGGTTTTAAATGAGAATGCTTTGAGAAACAGTACCAATAAACATAAATGAGTAAAGGAGGCTTGAAAGAAGCTATAAAATTATAAGACAAAAGTAAATGATGTTGGGGGGAAAGGGGAAAATAATGAGGATATGAGAACTGTAGGGCTTGTGGCAAACTGGAATGTCCCACTTATAAAAGCATTCATACTCAAGATTTTATAACACCTCCCATCAAACAAAATCTATCCACAGGTCAAATTTAGTCTGTGGGCCTCTGGATTGCATGATTTGGTCTAAAATCTTTAAAAAAAAATTTTTTTTTTAACAAAGCTCCTTAAGTTTAAAAACAGTGTATTTTTAAGAAAGTAAAAGATGCTTTATTGGTATCTTGATAATAAAACTGAAGTATGTATTGAAACCAGAAAAGTGTAAATACTACAATAAGTTAGGAGCGTATTTGTCTTCCAGTTATAACACCATCAATGCTCTTGTCTACCACACCTCAACCGCCTAATTGCCATGACTGTAACTACATTCTGCATTCTCTCCAAAATTTAATGCCTAAAATATCATTCTCTGAGCATCACCTTTTATCTGTCCTGGTCACTCCATCTGAGACCCAAGTTTCTAACACATTTGGATCTTCAATGTACTGACTTTCTACCTCCTGACTGCCTACAGCCCATGCACATCAAATGATTGCCCGCTTTACCTGACTATTCCATCAGTTAATTACTCTTTTGCATGGAGCAGTGACTCTTTCTTGTCCTCATCTAGTTTCACTTAACAAAACCTGAAGCACAGGTAACTCCAACTCTCCCCCGTACTTTGCACTTGTACCTGAGCAGCTGAACACATTCTCAAATTAATTTATTCTCCATTTTCATAGATAACTATTGAATAACTTCATCTCTCCCCTAGATCTTTAATAGCTCCTCCTTATTCCTGACTTGCAGATGCTGACCTTGTTTCTTTTTTCACTGGAGAGGGTTGGGAAGCGAGGAAAAAAGCAACAAAATGACAACTTCCATATCCTCCAATCACCACATACATCAATGTATCTGCACCCATATCCATATCCTCTGCCTGATCTTCTGTTACTATGGATAAACTGACCATTGTTCTTGTTTAAGATTAACTTTCTTTCCTCTAGCAATTCAACTTCTCTCCTGCATTTTTTCTCTCTACTGGATCACTCCCTTCAGCATATTTGAGTATACAGCATACAAAACATACTGTAATTATCTTTTTTAAAGCTTTAAAGATCTTCTTTGGGCTCCCATATGCTGTTCAACTTCTAAACTCCTCTTTAAAGGAAAATTCTAAAGGCCTGTCCATATTAGCTATCTTTAATTCTATTCCACTCCCAAGTTTTCATGACTACTACCAACCACTTTCACCCTTCCCTCCTATGGTCTCAGCACAATTGGTGGTCCTTTTAGACATTAGTTGGTTCACATGTACTCTATGAAAAACTCTTAGGGCTTTCCATCTCACAGTAAAAATCCGAAGTCCTGGGCACCTGGGTGGCTCAGTCAGTTAAACATCTGCCTTTGGCTCAGGTGGTTCTGGGATCGAGTCCCACGTCGGGCTCCCTACTCAGTAGGGAATCTGCTTCTCCCTCTCCCTCTGCCCCTCCGCCCTGCTCATGCTCTCTAATAAATAATAAATAAAAACAAAAACAAAAAAACCCTGCTACCATTAAAAAAAAAAAACTCCAAAGTCCTTCCCATGTTCTTCCAAGTCCTACATGATATTCTATGACCGCCTTCCTTCCCTCTTACCAACCCTAGTCCCTAACTCTGTACCGGCCTCACCAGTCTCCTTATTGGTCCTCAAACAAAGCATGTTCCTATCTCAGTCTCTGCACATTCTGTTCCCTCTGCCTGTAATGCTCTCCTCTCAAATAAATATATGTTCCCTACCACCTTCCTTACATATTTTCATAAAATCTCACCAGCATTACCCTACCTCCCTTACTCTCTAAATACTTTGCCTTGCTTTGTATTTTTTCACAGTACTTATCACAATGTTGTTGTTTTTTTTTGTTTTTTTTTTTGCTGTCCTCTCCCCACCTGCCACTCAAATGTAAGCCACCTTAAAGAACATATGTTTTGTCTGTTTTCTTCAATGCCATCTGTATAGGGTCTGTAACAATGCCTAATACCAGTAGGTCAATATATCTGCTGAACAAATATACTGAATAAATGAGAATAAAACACATTAATTTGTAATCCTTAAATAGCTAAATGTAAAATATAGATAAGGTAAAAAAAAAAAAAACAGTAAGTCCTGATAGATAAGATTAAAAAAAAAAAATAGAAGTTTCTGATTCTTCCAGGGAAATTTTTTTTTAAGTGTTTTCTTTTTTTTTTTAAATTTTTTATTTTATTTTTTTATTGTTATGTTAATCCCCATACATTACATCATTAGTTTTTGATGTAGTGTTCCATGATTCATTGTTTGTGCATAACACCCAGTGCTCCATGCAGAACGTGCCCTCCTCAATACCCATCACCAGGCTAACCCATCCTCCCAACCCCCTCCCCTCTAGAACCCTCAGTTTGTTTTTCAGAGTCCATTGTCTCTCATGGTTCTTCTCCCCCTCCGATTTCCCCCCCTTCATTCTTCCCCTCCTGCTACATTCTTCTTCTTCTTTTTTTCTTTCTTAACATATATTGCATTATTTGTTTCAGAGGTACAGATCTGAGATTCAACAGTCTTGCACAATTCACAGCGCTTGGGAAATTGCTTTCTGTATTTATATTACTTCTTGTCCATACTAGACACTTGTGACATCTTTTAATATCATCCTGTATGGTTGTTTAACATTTCACTGTGTTTATTGTTTATCCCCCACGTAGGTGAATACTGTGCCTTAAAGCTATTTGCATGCTCCCTGACAGACTTCTCCACCCCAGTACCTAGCTTACTGTCTTGCACATATGCATAGGCCCTCAATCATGATTGACTGACTTCACTGAGTGCTACAAAGTTACTTTTGAATATACATTTCACTGCTAAGTAATACATAGGTCACCTCTTCACATAACTGGGTTTTAGAACATGAATTCAATAAGGACTATATATTCATATTCCACAAATGCTTGCTTAGTTCTATTTTCTGTCAACTATTTGACATAAGATAATGGGAAAATCTACTGGAGTGAAAATATGAGAAAATTTTTCATTTTTAATAAGAAGAGAACCTTTGTTCTCTTCTTTTGAATTCTAAAATGAAGTGCTTAGGATCATTCCAACAAATATTGAGACCAACAAGCTTAACAACAACAACAAAAAAGGAAACCATAAAGATGTTGATGGGATAGAAGGATAAAAGAGACTGGATTATTAAGCCACTAAAAAAACCCCAGAACTACTTATGTTTATACCTCCTGTCATATGAGATAGTTAATACATTACTATTAGGCCACTGCAGGTAAATGTTCTATTACTTGCTGCTAAAAGCCTAGGTAAGATGCAACATCAAGAAGATGAACAGCCAAAACATATCTTAAAGGCCCCATGCATATTGGTATTAGACTACAAATGTGGCTCTGAAATTTCCAGAAAATTAAAGGAGTTAATACATAATTCATTATATTTATAAGATAAAACCCAAACCAGTTAATAAGCTAACACAAAGCTGGAGGCATCATGTATCCTGATTTTAAACTGTATTACAAAGCTATAGTAATTAAAACTAGTAACAGATTGACATAAAAACAGACATACAGATCAATGGAACAGAATAAAGAGCCCAGAGGTGCCTGGGTGGCTCAGTCGGTTAAGCGTCTGCCTTTGGTTCAGGTCATGATCCCAGGGCCCTGGGATATAGCCCCACATCAGGCTCCCTGCTCAGCGGAGAGCCTGCTTCTCCCTCTCCCTCTGCCCACTGCTCTGCCTACTTGTGCTCTCTCTGTGACAAATAAATAAATAAAATCTTAAAAAAAAAAAAAAAAAGAATAAAGAGCCCAGAAATAAGCCCATGCACGTATGGTCAATTAGTTTATAACAAAGGAGCCAAGAATATACAATGGGAAAGGACAGTCTCTTCAGTAAATGATGTGAAAACTGGATAGCCACACACAAAGGAATGAAACCTGATCACTATCTTACACAATGGATTAAAGACTTGAACATAAGACTTGAAACCATAAAATTAGAAAAAAAAAAAAATAGGCAGAAAACTGCCTGACAAAGGTTTTGGTGATTTTTTTCTAATCTGACAGGAAAAGCAAAAGCAACAAAAGCAAAATAAATAGTGGGACTACATTATACTAAAAAGACTGCACAACAAAGGAAACCATGAACAAAATGAAAAAGAATCTACCGAATGGGAGAAGATATTTGTGAATCATGTATCTGATAAGGGGCTAATATCCAAAATACGTAAACAGCTCATATAAATCAACAGCAAAACAAAACAAAATTCAAACAATCTGATTAAAAAATGGGCAGAATATACGAATATTTTTCCAAAGAAAATATACAGATGGCCAACCAGTATATGGAAGACACACAGCATCATTAATCACCAGGAAAATGCAAATCAAAACCACACGACCTATCACCTCAATCTGTTGGAATGGCTACTATCAAAAAGATAAGAAATAACAAGTGCTGGTGAGGATGTGGAGAAAAGGGAACTTCTGTGCACTGTTGGGAATGTAAATTGGTACAGCCACTATAGAAAATAGTATGGAGGTTCCTCAAAAAATTAAAAGTAGAACTACCATTTATCCAGCAATTCCACTTCTGGGTATTTATGCAAAGCAAATGAAAACACTAACTCAAAAAGATATATACAACCTCATGTTCACTGCAGCATTATTTACAATAAACAAGATATGGGAACCTAAGTGTCCAACAATGGATGAATGGATAAAGAAATTGTGATATATGTTATACAATCATAAAAAATGAAATTTGCCATTTGCGACAATATGGATAGACTCAAAGGCATCATGATAAGTCAAATAAGACAGAAAGACAAATACTGTATGATCCCTCTTAAGTGTAGAATCTTTAAACAAACGAACCAAAACACACACACACACAGAAAAGAACAAGCTCATAGAGAGAACAAACCAGTGGTTGCCAGAGGAAGAGAGGGGAGAAGAGAAATGGGGTGAAGGGGGTCAAAAGATAAAAACAAACAAAATCACAACAAAAAAACCCAAATAAGTTCATAAGCAAACTCGCAATTATACCTAGTATTAAGAACTAAGAAAAAGAACACTATGTACTAAAAAATTGGCTCATCAATATTCCCAGGTTAATACAAAAGAAAAAAATCAGTAAGACAACATTTAACAATAAAAAATGTAACATCAAAATGTAAAAAGCATGTATCAGCAAAAGGAATAATCATAAGGATCAAAATAATTTTGTCCAGGTTTGTGTCTAATAATAAAGCTTATATAGACTATTTAGAGGAACTGATACTTCTGCATATACCCCAAATAAATCATACTTCTTACAGTTAAACTTCAAATAAAGGTTTAAATAAGATTACCTTAGAAAAGTAACAAAGTGAAAGTGATCTATCTGCTAACATGTGCTTTAACAGTTCCCTGAGCTGGGATGGCAGGAAACATCATCTCATGTAAACCAAAGAGACAAAGAGACACATGTATGAATAAACAGTTATTCCAATACCACAAAAAAGTATGCCAAAGGTATACCCCCAGGCAATGCCTTTATATAAATAGGAAATCAAAACAAATAAATGGGAAAGGAAATGTGCAAAATACAACACAAAATGATGATTTGAAAACTAATTTTACCCTAGAATTATTTTTTTAATAAAATCTTACCCAAAAAAGCCAATAATGCTAAAGAGCTGATCAAACAAAAGCTGACTGATAGAAAGGACCGCTCCCTCAACTGGTATTCTAATGACTGAAGACACAGTGAAAAATAAAGAGAAAACAAAAAAACCCTCTCCTCATAAATCCATGTTCTAATAAAGGTGAGAGACAATAAACAAGATAAATAAAGATCAATATATTAGACAGTGGTTAGGTATTAAAAAGATGGGGGGGCGGAAATAGCAGGAAAGGGGATTAGAAAGTATCATGGAGGGAAAGTGTTACAACGTTAGACAGGGTGACCAGGAAAGTCCACAGTGAGAAGGAGACATGGAGTGAAGATTTAAAAAAAAGTGAGGGAATGAGCCATGAGGGCATACGTGAGGGAAGGGCAGCCCATGCAAAGAAACAGGTACAGAGGCCCAGAGTAGGAGCTTACCCAACACATTCATTACAGAAGCAAGGAAAAGGCCAGGGAGATTTAATGAGGGGAAGTGATGAGGTCAGAAAGGTAATGTGAACCCAGATCACACAGAGCTTTATAATCATTGTAAAAAAAAAAAAAACAAAACTGGCCTCTAGTGTGAATCCAACGGAAAGCCACTGAAGGGGTTTTGAGCAGATGAGTGACCAGATCTGACTTATATCTTAATGGGACAGTATTAGTTGTTACTGAAAAGGTCCTCTGTTCTCTAGAAAAGGATTGGTAGACTATGACTCGAGAGTCCAATGTGGGCCCACCTTGTTTTGGAAATAGTTTTATTTGAACACAGCCATAGCTATTCATTTACATATTGTCTAAGACAGTTTTCACAATCAATGGCAAAGTTAAATAGTTGTGACACAAACAATAGGCCCAAAAAGCCTAAAATATTTACTATCTGGCTCTTCAGAGAAAAAAAAAACTGCCACCCTCTGTCCTTAAAAAGGCAAAGAAAAGCAGGGAAAGAGTTAGGATGTTATTAATCCAGGTGACAAAGGATTACTGAGACTAGGATAGCAGCAATGAATTTGTTAAGAAGCAGACATATTCTAGACATATTCTAAAGATACAGCCTTACTATATATATATATATATATATATATATATATATATATATATAAACACTAAATAGCCTTACTATATTTATATATATATATATAAACACTAAATACTTTTTAAAATAAAAATGTAGCCTTACTATATTTATATAGTAAGTACTTTTTAAAATAAAAATTGTAATTGTAAAAAATGATTATAGCCTTACTATATTTATATATATATATATATATATATATAAACACTAAATACTTTTTAAAATAAAAATGTAAGTTACCAAATGCCTAACAGCCACATAAAGGTATTGCTGAAGATCTCATATAAAATGTCTAGTTTTAAGCAATGTAACTTGATGAATTCATGAAAAATTATTTGATCAACCAAGAGCCCATTCCTACCAATCCTGGTTTTCCCAGCAATATTAAGGCATCAGTTCAATAGCTAAAGATCTAATTTGAGCTCTTGACATTAATCCATGAATGATTTCAGTCCATTAAGTCAAAGGTTATGGGAAAAAAAGAATCAATAAAATCTATAATCTTATATTGTTTCAAAGAGAATTTTCTACATGATAACGGAATGTGGCAAATCATACTTTATCACAGAAGAAACTACCATATGTTTTACATGAAATGTAAGTAACCTTAAGGCTAACTAAATGGTGTGAAACATAATCACATAAATTTCAGTCAGCATAATTGAACCTGTACTACTGCTCAGTTTTAATAATAAATGTGTTGTATCATAACATGGTTTGAATATTCTAAATAATCTGGAATTTTCACAAAGTAGATCAGAAACAATAGAAACTTCAAATGGATCCTCACCAATGAGATAAAGTACTGTCAGAAGGCTATAAAAAATCATTAGAATATGGTAAGGTATATGATGTTACTGGATAAAACTGAGGTACTAATTCTTTTTCAACCTTTCTTTTACTGCCTATATAAAACAGCCACTAAGAAGAAATCCCACTTGGGGCGCCTGAGTGGTTCAGTCGTTAAGCGTCTGCCTTTGGCTCAGGTCATGAGGTTCTGGGATCGAGCCCTCCATCGGGCTCCCTGCTCAGCGGGAAGCCTGCTTCTCCCTCTCCCATACCCCTTGCTTGTGTTCCCTCTCTCGCTGTCTCTTTGTCAAATAAATAAATAAAACCTTAAAAAAAGATAAAAAAAGAAGAAATCCCACTTAACAAACAAGTCTTTAAAAAAGGGGAAAAAGAAGCTTTCTAGAATGTCATATAAAATTGAAACAGAAGATATGCCTACAAAAAATAGATCTGTTTTAATTTAAAATTTGTTTAATTAAATATACTATTATATTACATGAATCTTATAGAAGTACAACCATAAGAAGTAGCCAAAAACTTCTTTTAACAGAATGATGACTGCCAAGAGCAAACCTCACTGATATAGATTCATAAAAACTCTTGGGTTTTAAAACATTGTTTAGAAATCTTTATTTCCAATTCTATAAATGTTTATAACAAGACACCAGAAACATATGCAAATATATTTTAAATCATTCCCCCCCCCAAAAAAAGTACACTTAAAAAGGGAACAGGATATGGCTCCTTCACACATTTTCTTTTTATTTTTTTAAAGATTTTATTTATTTTAGAGCACATATATGGGCACCTGCGTAAGCACACAGGGAAGGGGGCAGAGGGAGAGGGAGAGAGAAACTTTAGCAGGCTCTGCACTGAGTGGAGCCATGGCCTCTGATCTCATGATCCTGAGATCATGACCTGAGTTGAAACCAAGTCAGAGCCTTAACTGACTGTGCCACCCAGGAACCCCAACTTCACACATTTTCGTTACCTACTGTCAACCCCCCCCCAAAAAAAAAATGGTGAATGAATGGTGCTATATATAGGAACCCAAACTACCATAGTATGAAAGGTAAAGCTCCCAATGAGTTCTAAAAGAAAAGGCTACAAAGGAGTCTTCCTGATTGCAAAAGCTCAAAGTTTACCACGGTACAGTAATAACCTAACAGATTCTGTGATCTAAGTATTCACCTGGGATTACCTAGTCTTCTAAGTCTTACTTGTATTGCCCCTCTGCACTTCACTCACCATCCTGAGCTGTAGTCATAACTAATCCACACAACCCTATTATATAATTAATTATACCTCTATGTCTGCCTAAGAGCTGTGAAAATGTTGTGTTTACACAGTACCCTTCATCAGTTAATCAAAGTACAATTCATAGGAATCAGAGACTGGTACAAAACCATGTACCAACATATAACTGTGATAGAATTCATTTATTAAAAAAAAAAATATCACTCTAAATCTACTCAACCAATTTTCATTAGATTATCTTTTTCACTTGATTCCTGTCTATGAATTAAATGGGATAAGATAAAGACCCAATATAATAAACATATTTTTATATGACACTAAAAATTTAGCCAGTAAAAGAAGAAACACAAGAGACTTAGATATACCACAGATCCACCATGAATAGACAGTAAGAATTACCAAGCAAACACTCAAATACCTATCTACATAAAGAACTTAAAGAAACAACAAAACTTAAGTCTCAGGACTCCTTAAGTCTTAAAAATTATTAGAGCCCGCAAGAGCTTATGTGAGTTATATTTATAGACAGTCCCCATATTAGAAATTAAAATAATAAAATTTTAATATATTTACTCATTTTAAAATAATAATCCCATTACATGTTAAGATAAATAATATTTTTATAAAAAAATACTATATACAAATTCAGTGAGAAGAGTGGCACTGTTTTACATTTTCGCAAATCTCTTTAACATCTAGACAGCCCACATAAAAGAAGACAGCTGGATTCTCAAAACTATTTCCACATTCAATATGTTATATTGTTATGTGTTATATAATCTCTGAAAATATCCACTATTACTCATGAGAGAATTAAGAGTAAAAAATGTATATACCACTTTCATATTGTTACAAAGATAGTTTTAACCTCATAAACCCCCTGAAAGAATATTAAGGAGTCCCCAAAACATATTTTGAAAACAACTGATTGCTTAATCTAAAGCCAATAAACCTGGAAGGAAAATTATAAAATTAAAAACAATTGTAAAGAGATAGAAATACAGATACTGAAGAGGTAATGATTTTATTTACAGAAACAGAGTGAGGTTATCCAAGATGCTGACATTTTAATGCTTTAAAACAACCTGGATTATGTTTCATTTTATCTGTCAGATCTCACTCTAAGAATTTTTAACATGTTTTCCAAATGTCTACCTAGCTTTGCAACTGAAAAAACTCATACACTGTTGATTTTTTAAATTTTAGACCAGTGATCTAGGCAAAGACTTTTAAAATAAGCTTGTTAATTTCTTTTATAATGCACACCTGTTGTGGGACATTTACAGTCATGAGACATCTTATGAACATATTCACCAACGATGAGTTTAAATAAACCTACCTCTTCTGCTGCTGCCTCTGAAAGCAGACCTTCCTTCTGGGCACAGGTCACATGGAAATAGGCTCTGCACATCCCTGCATCACAGCTAATGCAAACTCCAGTTCTAGCAAAACGAGGGTCTTCACAGAAGCTACACTCCTACAATGGAATAAAAGGAAAACTCTCAGAATAAAAATATCTCTAGAACAAGACTGCATTCTCATACAAAGCATCCATAAAATACAAATCGTGAATCAGTAGCATATTAATAGAAACAATAATTATAGGCAAGAAAAGAGTTTATATTAAAAAGTTAATTCTAGGGGCCCCTGGGTGGCTGAGTCAGTTAAGCGGCTGCCTTCGGCTCAGGTCATGATCCCAAGGTCCTGGGATCAAGCCCCACATTGGGCTCCTTGCTCAGCAGGGAGCCTACTTCTCCCCTGCCTGCCACTCCCCCTGCTTGGGCTTGCTCTCTCCTTCTCTCTCTGTGTGTCAAATAAATAAATAAATAAATAAAATCTTTAAAAAAGAATAAAAAAGTTAATTCTCTCTACAGTTCTAATAAACCAAAATTCCACTGATATAATAGATGACAGTAATAATAATAATAATTTGAAGGTTTACTATGTGCTAGGCACTATTCTAAGCACTCTACATATATTAATATAATGCAACCATACTGTGGAATCTTCCACTCTAATATGTGGAAGAGGTATTATCTCCATTTTACACATGAGAAAATTGAGGGGAAGACAGGCTAAGAAATCTCAAAATAACACAAAAAGTAACTGTCAAGTCAGTATTCAAACCAGATTCACAGAAGCTTAAAGTTGTTTAAGCTTTAAGCTTTAAGCTTGTTGATTTTTTAAATTTTAGACCAGTGATCTAGCTTAAAGTCCATGCTCTTAACCATTCAACCATACTGATTTGAACAATATAATACTGCTTGGAAAATTTAAGAAAATAAGTAAGAAGCCAGAAAAAATTCACCAAAAAATCTAGGCATTGCAGCCAAAGAAATCATGTATTTTTAAAATACATTTAAGAGAAATACTATTAAATTAAATTAAAGAGAAATACTTTTAGGAGAATTAAAAGTAATCTTAAGTAAACAATTTGCTGTCAAAGATATTACAGCCAACTACATCCTTTCTGAATACAAAGGAAAAAACTGTAAAACTAGAAGTTTAAAGTATTGAAATTACTCCCAATCCCTCTAAATTTATTTTTTTATCCTTTTCACTATCTAAACCACAGAGAAAAAAAAAAATCTAGTCTTAAAATATAAACTAGTGATAGTAATCTTCCTTAAAGAAAAACCTGCTAAATTGTGAAAGACTGCCAAGAGACAATTAAAGAAGAACTGTTTATAGTAAATATATTCTAAGTAAATTAAATATAAGGGAAACATAAAGAAAAAAATTCAACAGACACTAAAAATGTCATTTTAACACTGTTAACAGTTAGTGGCTATCTACTAGGTAGACAGCACCAAACTGTCACATCAGCAATGAATGAAAACAGCAAGAATAGGACTCTGGGCAGAGATGTGAAAACATACCCAAATCCTGACACTCTACTGCTTGGTTAAATGTCTTTTTCCAGTAACAGTAGAAGGCGTACGGTATAAAATACTAGCAAATAGTAATCTAAACATGAAACCAAAAAGAGAGAGAAAGAATGAGACAGAAAAGAGGAAGGGAGAGAGAGAAATGAAGAAATTAAATTATTTCAAGAATGTCAATAGCGCAAAAAGAACCAAATTGTTTAGGATAGTTCCCAAACTAATTCAATGTAATATGATGAAGTTGAGCAAGAGATTTCAGAGTGAATACAAGAAATAATTTCCTGACCATAAGGTCCTGTGAAGACTATAAAACAATCTAGCAAGAAAAAGAGAATCTTCCTCAATTGCTTGAATCATTTAAAATGCTAGGGAACTAAGCAACTGAGAACACAGGAAAGAAAGCAACCAGGATTAGTAAATGGATAGACAGGTCTAGAAGAGCTGTCCCAGTTATAATTCACATCACTGATTTTGCAGATGAGCTAGAGAATGCATAATTTTTTACCCCACTTCCTAATCATACTTCAAAACAAAAGCAGGTGATAATGAAAAATCAGCTCACAATTGCATATTTAATGATTCTCTTTTTCGGTTCAGAGGTCACTGCTGGTTTCAGATATATGAAGTAATATCTGGTTCCTGTGTTTTTCATTGCTTGTAGATTTATATTTATGATAATACTGTGTGCCTACTGAAAATTACTTGTTAGTCCCTTCTAGGCTCTGTGTTTATGAATTATGAAGCTGTTATCAAAAAGCAGTACCTTTCACTCCCAATAATGGTACACTAGGTAATTTGTATTAATCCTGCTAGAAACTAGAAAATCTGGACAAAGTATTTTTTTTAAACTATTGCTTAAAGGCAGAGAGATAAAAAGATAGTATAGAATTACCTGAGGACCAGGAAAGTAAGTTCGGTGCTTGGGCCTGTTTTTCTCCCTGGGGGCTTTAGCTAATTTTGGAGAGGGATGCTACAGATAATTCAATAGAAATTACCCAAACTAAAGCACAAGAGTTTTGGAGTGAGGCTGGAGCATGAGGGATGCAGATGGTGGTTAGAACCTAAGGAGGATATTCTGGATATAACAGCAGAAACTGTCAAATTCTTGAATTTTCAATATCGGAGTTTTCCAACAATCTGTAAACTTCCCACCCCACCTTAATGTGTTACTAATGCTATTCAAGAGTCTTCCTTCCCAATTTCCCAAAAGACAGCAATGGAAGAGAATGTATCAGTGCCTAATTCATTCTAATATTACAGGGATGTCTGTAGTAATCATGTAACTAAATTTAAATTAATAAGTGTATTTCTATCACTTATAATCCTAAAGCTCAAGCAATAAAAACCAATTTATAAACTTGAGGCTCAGAATCAGTTGCTAGACAGGTTTTGTAGTCATTAAAAAAAAACAAAAAACAGTCCTTGAAGTCTAAGTAAAATAATAGGTGCTTCTTGTACTCTTTTCGTAATTTTGGTAAATTCCATTTCAAAAGTAAAGTCAGAAATTAGGTTTGTATTTGTTCTAACTAGTCTGAGAATTCATATGTGCTAGGGAGTGTGCTAAATGGCACAGAAATGTAAGTAGAATCAATTATCATTTTACCCCACAAGTTAAAGAATACATGAAGGAATTTATAAATTATGGGCTTTCTGGGAAAATTACTATCAATAATAGATGATTTAGTGCTAACTACTCTACAAATTAGTATAATAAGAATAAGCATTTCTGTACTCAACAATGATATGGTATTAGTAAAAAGCCATACAAACTAACAAGTAAAATTTTTCTCTTTTAGACAATAAAGAAAACTTTGTCTCACCTTGGCACCATATTTGGAATAATTCATTTCTGTTAGTGTTACTGGTCGTAATTTGTCAATATCTCCAAAGGCTACTCCAGGAACATACAGGGCACAAACAATGTGAACCCATCTATAAGGAGAGAAAATATGATTTTGCCATCAAACCCTTTCATAAAATGCCCACAAGGAAAATAAACATAAAATATGTGCCATCTCAAATAACTACTGAAAGAATTCTATGGTCAGATCTCAGAATCTCACATAACTGAAGAATATCGAATAAGCACAACTGCAATAAGCACTTTTCTAGCACTTAGCCAAAGCTGAAAGTTAACTATAATTGCCTGTCACTTCAGTTCACTGCATTTTGCACTCACTTGTTTTTCTTAAATATTTGCACAAAACCACTATTCAAATGAAACAAAACATCATTTTCTTATGCGTGGAAAGGTATTCACATTCATTACTTTAAGCACTCTGAGAAGTAAGGATCTAATTTAAGAACTGTGAAGTAATCCTGCAGTAATTAGGTAAAATTATTCTTCCTTGTTACTTTTTTCTAAAAGCTGTTGGAATAGTCCTTCAGAACACTTTAAAACAATTTTTAATGTTCATCCTTTCTTTCTTCCCAGGTTAAAACTGATTCTCGAAGACTGTCCAGAACAGTTATAAAATATAAGGAAGTCCTGTTTCACTCATCTGTTCACCATACAACCTTTGTACTAAAACTTACATGTCCCACATGTATTTTTTTAAGTCTGAGTGATACGTAACACTAAATAAAGAATGCTCGAAGTTTCAGTACACTAAAAAAAGGTAGTTGATTCTAATTTCATTTTTTAAAAGCTGCGCTGAAACTTTTGAAATGCATCAGGAACCCTTTCTGTTTACATACAACCACACAATATATGGGATCACCGGATTTCGAAATTTAAACAGATCTATATCACTTCTGTAAGAAAGAAGGTAAAAATGAGACAGCAAATCTCTCTTAACCTTGTGACTATATTAACAACAAATTCTGCCTTATCACAGCTCGAGAGGCTACGACTGCTATATGGTTGTGTTTTGTGACACATTATACATTTTAAAAGAGTAAGACTAAGAATCATTTTATAGAGGCACTGGGGAAAACAGTCACAAATCTTTAGAAATTATCTTTTTTATTGAGAAGAAAATCCAAGATTTTGAGATTTTCTTGATAAAATGTTTTAATCCAACCTCCCAAATGCATCCTGTGGAGTTCGATATAAAGATACACATCTTCAACAAGCAGCTGCTTTCTCAATTTAATTTGCGCAGCTTTTTCATGCTCCACTGGTGTATTAAATGCCACTGTACTCTGTAGGAGTTTATCTTTGATAAACCCAACAGCTGGCTGCTTGCTTCATACTGACCTTCTGAAAATGTTTTAGTACAAGTCATGCAAGTACTACAGATTTAAACTGCCATTTCAGTGTGATTGGCACACAAGTGTATCATTTCCCCAACCACTGATGTGAGGATGTCAACTTGGGTCTTTATTAAAATGCATATCAAACAGCTGAGACAATTTTGTTCCTTTTTAATACCTTTTGTAAATAATTTTTTGTGCATTTGTTTAATTGTACATACTTTAGAACTCTGTAATTAAGACAAATGGAGAAATCAAAAGGGAACAATCTTTGCTACGTTAACGTCCATTTTGCTTAGAGCTATAAGGACAGATGTTGACTGGGGAAATGAAACAGAAATCAGGCACCACATAAAACCACCAAAAAACGAAGAGTCAAAATTGTCATTCTAGCATGGAAACTATTAATATATCCTTTTAAACTCACATATTTTAATAGAGCAAACTAACTAGATGTAGAACTTGCGGCTCCCATCAGAAACAGAGGGGGAAAAAGTCTAATTAGCCTATGTGATATGCAGTTTCAAAACCTTTTTCATTCTTTCCATACATTGTTCTTTTTTTTCCCCCATTTACCATTTGAAGCTAGAACACCAAATGGCTTGCCAAATTTTCTTGACGTTTTTTTTGCCTTGTATCAAAGTATATCAAGGTTCAACTATATCCTTCAAACTATTTCAAGACCTATAATTTCCACCATAGCCTATAGATGAGTGTGTGCCTCAATGCAAATAAAATGTTCAAATACTATAGAAGAACTTCTGCGAGGCTGTACCATGAAGGGAAGTGTCTGTAGAGGTAAGATCCACAGGAGTCAGTACAAATATTTCTCAGTGAATCTAATTAAAGGGGCCTCTCTTTTCTCCATTCAGAAACAATTTTACAAGTTATTTTGTGGATTATAATAGCGTGAAGAGACAGGTACTTTATAGTTTTTCAATAGAACTTTTAAATTATGAACAAGAAAAGAGTTAAAACAAATTATTTTCCCTAAGAGGAAGCTCTGTGTTTTCCAAAGTTGTCTTACTTATTCACAATTTCTCACCAAAAATTTCAACTGTCAGGACTAAATAGTTACCAGAAGGAATTCATGCAGCTGATACTCTATGATCACCTTAAGGAAATGGAACAATACTGGTAGTAAGAAAACCATTAGGAGCAGCAGTAGCAGAAGAAGCAGTAGAAATAAGGAGACATTTATTAACCACTTGCTATGCTCCAGAAACTGTACTGTTTTATAGGAATCACCTCATTCCTCTCCAAAGTACTAAGAAAATAGAGGTTTTAAAAGGTTAAATCAAATGCCTATAATCACAGTTAGTAAAAAAAAGACCAGAACTCATAGGCAGTCCAACTTGGAAGCACACACTTTTAATGCTGCACTCAATTCCCTAATTCTGGGCCCAAGTCAGTCCAAACATGACATAATGCCCGGGTCTATGACAGAGACTAAAGATTCATGTCAATACATCAAATCATTTGTTATGCCTTGTATTTTATTTCATCTTTTTGGATGTGCAATGAGGAAGAAGAGCTAAGATTTTTAGCCATTTTTCCTAGACATCAACACACAGGCTTCTCCAAGATTCCATGGTAGATTCTATGCTATCCCAACAACCTTGTATGGCAACATTTCTCAAGGGCCTCTCCACCAACCAAGGGACATATAAGAAAAATATTTCTGACTTTACTAAAGTAACATGTATTAAATTTTAAAGACTATCTTTACTTTGGGATAAAATGTATCCTATCCTTTTCAATGTTAAAATATGGAAAATAATGCTGAAAATTTGTCCCAATATTAAACATTTTTAAAAATACTGAAATATTTCATCACAAAATAAAAAACTTAATATATTTTAGTACTCATATTGGGGGGGGGCGGTGGGGAGGTCGGGTAGGTAATGATCCATAAAATATAAGAGGGCAGGAACTACTCTTAAACTACCCAGATGGTAGTCTCCTGGGCAAAAACATGAAAAATATCAACACTATTATGATGACAATTGCTCAAATGTAATAATAAAGATTAGTGTGAGTGTAGTGAAAAAAACATAGATCTTTGTGCCAGTTATCAATTTATTGCCTCTCAGCTCCAAATCCACCTCAAATATCTGCTATGCAATAATGGAGAAAATCCCTTCAGCATTTCTCCTTTACAGTGAGCACGATATTAAGCTGTCTTAGTAGAAGTGGTAGAGAGCACTGTAGGAGGAAAGCACTTCTCAGCAGGGATGACGAAGAGCATCTGCCAGGGCTCTGCCCCAGCCACATACACCAACTACCAACTCTGTGCCCTCGCAAGCCCAGCCTGGAGATCACTTTTCTGTGGCCCTCCTAACACGGACCCACACACTCCAGACACCATACTGGTGCCCCAGTACCTTCTGCAACTTGTGCCTAGACACCCACTTGCCAAGAACTAAAGACCAGTTCTGGCCCAGGCAAACCAGTAAGCATCTCTGCCATCCAATAGGTTGCAACTACACCTTCTCCAATAAGGTCTGAACTCCAGCCTTGGGGAGGGGTCTTCCAAGTTTGTCATTCCCTGGATACTCTCCCTCGGCCTTAGGGTATCCTTTAGAATTCTTTTATATTACAGTTACTTTTTTTTTTTTAATTCAATTAGCCAACTTGTAGTACATCATTAGTTTTTTTTAAATTATTTTTTAATTAACATATAATATATTATTTGTTTCAGGGGTACAGGCTGTGATATCACAGTTACTCTTATCATAGCTTAATAATTCTGTAAAGTCCCCTTTTAAAACCACTGTATGGGTTCTGTCTTCTGATATACTTTTGAAGTCAGACAGATCTGGGTTCAAATCTGACTATTCACCTGCTTGTGACCTTGATCAAATTAAAATTACTTAATGATCTAAGGCTCAGGTACTACACCTACAAAATGGAAAACTTTAGCAACTGTCTCATTATAGAGTCATCACTGGGATTAAATGGGACTATGGCTATAAAGGCAAATGCAGATAACCAATAAATAGTCTTTTCTCCTTCCCCTGATCTGTAGCCTACCGTCCATTTACCCTATGCCAAAAAAAATACAAAGAAACAATCAAACAAAAGTTTGTAACTGAAAAAATAATAGAAGCAGACACATTATAAAGCAGACACATAAACCCATCAGAATTATGACATCAACCTTCCAGCATCTGTCTCCTTGAAAATTCCATCCTGATTGGGACAGAGTTCACAGCTAGGGGAAACACCACATTTACAGGCATCACAAAACCAAGGTTCTGTGGAGTTTTCAGAAGCTGAACTCATAATAGAGTCACTCTCTCCATCAACTCCATAACAACCTAAAAAAAAAAAAAAAAAAAGGTATGATTAGTTTATTTTTTAACTCATTTATAAAATTACAAAAGAAAAAGGGAAGTAGAGAACAAATCTGAAAACCTAATGGTTTATAAGAATGATATTAAAGTCAAAACATGTACGTGAAATCATTTTATAAAAGTACTTTTTCACCTACCATAGTATGCACAATGAAACAAATGACCTTTTAAAATAATTTTACATCTACTGGAAAAGCATTACGGGAATAAAAATTACATAAAAATAGGAATCTTCATTAAAAAGACATCAGATTGTATCTAGGAACTACTGATTAACATTCATTGAGCTCCTTTTGTAATGGACACTTAAATATTTAAGACCATGCTCACGCAAAACAAACATATAATCAAAAAGGTCTCTAACTTTGGGGATGGCAGATAAAACACAAATTCATATAACCATAAACACAAAGTTAAGTATTAGTAAAAGAAAAATACATAAACCCACACAGACATAAATTAAGGTTATAGGACAATTTGAATAGTTCAGACTAGAGTTAGACAAACTGAGTTCCATTCACAACTGAGCCAACTTCTAGCTCTAGGAGGTATTTGATCTTTTTAAACATTTATGATTCTATCTTCTATAAAAATTTATCCATAACTGAAATTAATAAAAACAGATTACTCTTTTTCTGTTTAACTCAATATTCTAAGAGAAGTTAAATTATTTAATGAGAAAATGTGATAAAAATTTTTAAAGATTCTCACTGCAAACTTTACGTTTTAGAGTAGGTCATGTTATACTTCATCTACCTTTCAATTATTAAGAGTAAAATGTTTCCTTATCTATGCAAATATACATATCTGCAATTACAAATTATATTTAAAGTTACTATTTGCACTTCCAGATTTGTTAAAACTTTTTATAAAATTAAAAATATTTTCCTTGATTTTGAACTTAATAGATGTGAAACATGAACACCAACATGAAATTCAAGCAAAATATCACTGTCAACATTTTGGTAAGATCAGGTTCTCATTAAAATTCCTGAAACTCAATTTTGTCAATGAACTCGGTATTGATGAGGCTCTTTGTGCCTGACAAACCAACCTCACTAGAAAGTTATGTCACATCCATTATCATGAATAATTCTTTCTCAGTATAAAAATACCAAGAAGAATGTATTGGCACCATCACAGTATTGATAAATATAGAATCCAATAAAGGGCAACTGAAAAGTTCAGAGATCATTTCACCCAGACTATAAAAAACATGTCGAACTCTTGATGACTTACATAACGACTACAATAGTCATGACTCCTAAATAGTTTTCTTTTTCCTAAATGATGCTTGACGCAACACTTCATATTACCTAGACGACACCACCCTCATGATAAAAATATCCTGAAGAGAAAAAAAAATTAATGCATAAATAGAAATAAACTACAACTTAATTCTAGGCCTGATGTACACCCTCATCATCTTTAGGCTGGGGCACTTCTCTGATCTCCTAAGACACATTTATTACCTCTCCAAGATAGGCTGCTTCTACAGATAGCCAAATATCAACCACCCCAGGATCTTCTGACCAGGTTTATTCTAAGAATCTAAGTCCCAAATTCTAAGGGGCATCCAAAGTGACCTCCAATAAACTGAAGACATTAAAAACAAACAAACAAAAAAACACTATATGAGAAGCATATGTAAGCAACACTCATCTCTCAAAAGGCTTTACCCCACAGGTAAGTTTATATGCATCCAATGTAAGATGTGATTATTTGAACTGGTTACACATTAAACAGACAATTGGAGCCTAAACTGGAGAGTGTCTTCTCACAAACACCAAAGATACTCAAATTAAAATAAATAAATAACTATATAAATACTGAGTTAAATCACCCAGAAAGAAAAAGAACCATACACAACTAGTAAATAATTTTAAAGCATCAACATTAATTTACTAGATGTCATTAATAGGTCAATAGTCATGTGTAAGTATTTTAGTCACACAATGCTACCAGGGACTATAGATTATAATTAAAATAGCCTGGTAGGAATAAAACTAAAAAGTTGGTTTGCAACTATGACTTACATAAGCTGCCTGAAGCAGATGCCATTAATTGTCACCTTTATGCCATTCAAAGGCTTTATAACAGTGAACCTTAACGTAATCTGAAAATCATACAAAAGGATGCCAAAGAAAAGATTTCAAAGGAGCTAGACTATATAGTACACAAGATGAGCAAAGAAATAAAAACTTTTAATTTCTTTAATATCATTAAATTTGTGGGTTGGTAATCATTATCTTCACTTCTGTTTAGATATACATTTTTTAGATGACAAATCCTAAAATGAAAGGAAATACAAATTTCTTCTTGGGAGCAGTTATTATTATCACCAATAAAAAAGAATTTTTCAGTAAACGCAATAGTAACCAAATACTGTATTCAAAGAAAAATCACAAAACAAAAAAATGAAAATTAATCTGCTTTCTCAAAGGTTTATGCAATAGTACAAGGAAAAAAATCTATTTTCTTTACAAAATAATGTTCCTTTTACTTCAAAGGATTCTTTCATCTGTATTCACACAAAGTAGGCAATTACCAAAATAACAAAGCCCCCATGGGGCTATTTTATTTACTTCATTTGCCAAAATCAAGGTAAATCACAGCAGTTTTTTACAATAAAGCAAAATTTCAATTCTATTTTTTAAAGAATATTCTATACACATGGCAAAAATCTGCACACAGATTAAACCTACAAACAACCTGAAGAATTATTTTTGAGCAATTCTCCTAGGAAATCCCTACTTTGTAACCTAGAAGATCGGTATCATGTAAGTTCAAAGAGCAACCAGCAGGTGCATTAAGTATTTCTTCTTCAGCTTCAATGCCCCTGAAAGATGATTCACAGTGTTATGACCTTTATAGAGTTCTTCACTTGCCACTTTTCCAGTATTTCTCTACCATACCTATTGAATTTACTGACCTCAGGACCAAAGTTATAACATATTATAACCACTCTGATACCTTTTAATTAATGACTAAATACATTTATAAGATCTTTTTCTTTCCTCCATGCAAAACAGAATTTAAAGTACCATAAAACAATGTTTATTTCCAGGCACCTAGGTGGCTCAGTCAGTTAAGCATCTGCCTTAGGCTCAGGTCATGATCTCAGGGTCCTGGGATCGAGCCCCAGATCGGGCTCCCTGCTCAGTAGGGAGTCTGCTTCTCCCTCTCCCTCTGCCCCTGACTCGTGCTCGCTCTTTCTCAAATAAAATCAATAAAATCTTTTTAAAAACATAAAAGCAACTTTTATTTCCTTCTACCTACCTAATTCTGAGTAGAAGATGCAAAACTGCATCTTCAATAAGATCACGAAAAATATTTTTCATTTGGGTACCCATATAAAATAAAATTATAGACATATAAAACCTGTTTCATACAGTGTTTTCATGTTTTCCAATGTGTAAACAGAAAAAATATGTTTCTATGGCCATCTGATTAGCATCAATCTCTGAGTAACACATGCAACTTACACAAATCACATTTAAGGAAAAATGATATAAAATGTATTAACAGTTGTTTTGAATTATACAAGGGTATGGATAATCCAAATCAGTGGAAATTTTCCCCATTCAACTTGTCTTGGGGGAGCAAAAGACCTGCAGTCTTCCATCTTTTAGAGTTATGTAATTTTGGACAAACCACATCTCTGAGGCTGAGTTAAAATGACCTACAAATGTATTTAATAATATCTCTCCTAAATTATTTCTCAGTATAGAAAAAAAACAGGAACCCAAAAGTTGTCATTTAAAAACTTAAAACATTTTTTCTGTTCTTAACATCCTATCACTAAGACCTCTGATTTTTACTCACTAAAAAAAAAAAAGATTGTAAAGTAATACTGTTGTTCGTGAGAAAAGATGTATGATACCTGTAACAAATATATCCTAAAGTGTAAGAGAACCAAAGTGTCTGCTGACTTATAAAGTTCAAATGGTTGTAACTTGAACATTCTTTACTACTCAATAAACATTCATAAGGATATATTTTTGCATATACTACGAAATAAAAATGGTCTATGGCTAGTTAACAGCAGACTGAAAATGAATGGGGGGAAAGCATCTCTTAGTAGACCTTATCTCATTTCATGCACAACAGCTAAACCGAAGGGTAACTGCTGGAAAGGGCAGTGCATCACCTAATGCTCGCTCTATCGTGTACTATGACACCTATGTGACATTTTTCTTCAGACACAGTGCAATCAGTATATCAGGATAACTGACATCATAGTCAGGGGTACCCTACTATTACAAGTCAGTATAAGATTTTGTCACAAAGGTGTTTATACTAAGTGACAAGTTGGAACCCTTTGATTTCAAAAAGAAATTTATCTACATTTAGATGAAGTGAGTACTCTGAAAAGTAATTAGACAGTTATACATTTAATAAGCAGTATTTCAAATACTATCTTTTAGCAAAATCTCAACTTAAAAACTTCTCTTTATTATGCTTAAGAGTAAGTATATTTAAAAAAAGAAGGGGCACCTGGTGGCTCAGTCAGTTAAGCATCTGACTTCAGGTCATGATCTCAGGGTTCTGGGATCCAGCCCTGCGGTATCGCATCGGGCTCCCCGCTCAGCGGGGGGTCTGCTTGTCCCTCTTCTTCTGCCCCTCCCCCCAACTTGTGCTCTCTCTGTCTCTTCAAATAAATAATATGGAAGTCTGTCACTTAGGCACCTGAATTTAAAACAAACAAAAAAAAGAAACCAGCAATACTAGCTTCCCACTATGCTTTAGAAAATTTCCCCTTCTCTGGATTAATTTTATTTAAAAATTCATTTTGGAACTTAAAAAGTAGTACAGAAAGATCTACAGCTGTATAAAAAATGAACATTATATAAACAATGAAAAATACCACAAAGTTTCAAAGTACATGAAAGGCTGGAAAAAATATTTGCAAGGATGGAAAATCTTTGTAACACATATAGCAATGAAAGGATTAACATTAAAACAAAAAGAATTCCAGTAAATCAATGAGAAAAAGACAAGCAAACCTACTGAGAAATGACAAAGGAAATGCACAGCAAGTAACAGAACATAAAATGCAACTGGCCACAAGATACCAAACCTCACTCATAATAACGTGAACGCATATTTTAATAAAGTGATAGTTTCCAAAAGATTAAAAGAAAATTTGCTAATATGCAGTTATCAAGTACTTTGTACACTGTTGGTAAGAATATCAATAGGTACAATCTTTTTGAAGATCATTCTGGCAATTCTGTCTTTTTAAAAGTTAAAACGCACTTATCTTTTGATTCAGCAATTTCACTTCTAGGAATCTATCCCACAGAAGTTATTACATGAATATATATGACACCTATCTGTTAGTACTATGTAGAAGTGAAAAACTAGAAACAAAAAGAAAAATAAAGATATCATGGTTGAACCATTCTATAGCTAACTATGTACCATTAAAAAGAATAATATATCCCATTTGTACTCATATGAAAAGAATCTCAATATTAACAGGTTAACATATGAGTGAAATACAGCAAGTAACAGGGAAAAAAGTCCCATGGTATTTATCCCATTTATTTAGAGAAAGAGACAGAGAGCATGAGCATATGCATATGTGATGTGTGTGTTCACATATGTACATGGGAGCCTACATGAAGGGGCTCTCACTGGTCAAATTTGGACAATTTAAGTATCAGAAAGAGTAATCAGGTAATAGATGATAACATATGAGAGCACAATAATAACTGAAAAGGAAAAAAGGGAGAAGTTCTCTACAAAATAAATGCTGCCTATTAATGTAGAGGAATGACAGAATTAAAAATCCCCATCTTGGAGCTACATATATAACTGATTCTGATAAGAACCCTAATACCACCATGCAAAAAGCTATTAGGGAACATTATATTAACAAAGTCTCAAAGTTATTACCTCAGATTACTTGTTAATTACCAAAAGAAAAACAAATGGCTTTAAAATGGAGTTCTAGTTGACACCACCTTAACTACCACCAAAAATTCAATAAACTGGCATCATACTTTTTTGATGTGGTATAACGGGAGGTAAACATCATCAAGATAGTACTTTCGCCAAAAAATGTTTAAACTAAATCTAATCATGAGAAAAAAACCAGACAAATCTAGATTGAGGGAAATTTTACAAGTTATTCTAAAAACTGGCTTATATTCTGTGGCGCCTGGGTGGCTCAGTCGTTGAGCGTCTGCCTTCGGCTCAGGTCATGATCCCAGGGTCCTGGGATCGAGCCCCGCATCGGGCTTCCTGCTCTGCAGGAGGCCTGCTTCTCCCTCTCCCACTCCCCCTGCTTGTGTTCTCTCTCTCGGTGTATCTTGCTCTGTCAAATAAATAAAAAATCTAAAAAAAAAAAAATAAATAAAAACTGGCTTATATTCTTCAACACATGGTCATGAAAGACACAAAAAGACAGAAAATTTGTTTTAGGTTAAAGGAGACTAAGACACAAAAAGCAACACATAATACATGAATGGATCCTGGATCAGGAGCAGGGCAATACCACAGTGATAACAGAGGTATAGAGGTCATAAGAAAAGTTTGCATAGGGGTGCCTGCGTGACTCAGTCAGTTCAATGACCAACTCTTGATTTCGCCTCAGGTCATGATCTCAGGGCTGTGGGATCGAGCCCCACATCGGGCTCCATGCTAAGCTCGGCATCTGCTTGAGATTCTCTCTCCTCTCCCCTTACCCCTCCCCCCACTCATGTGCATGCGCTCTCTCTCTCTCCCTCTCTCTCAAATAAAATCTTGGAAAAAAAAAAAGTTTGCATATTACCAGCCATTAAATTTTTTAAAAATGTGTTTGTGTATCTGAATGCTCGTGAGAATGCAAGACAAGTCTAGAATACACACCAAAGTTTAAAGTATGTTTATCTCTAGGTGGTATGATCATGGAAGATGTTTTCTTTAGTTCATATATACTGATATGTTCTACAATGAAAATGTATTCATGTAATATAATAAAGTTAAATGAATAGCACCTGTATTGGGGTTAGAGAGTACCAGAGAGGGAAAGATGTGAATACAGACCAAACTATTAACGGTAATTTCCTATGCAAAAAGAAGAATTCAGATAAAGGACAGTAATTCATTGTTCTACTTTACGTACTTTTATATTTGCAACTTTTGTGTTTATATGCTACTTACATTTAATAGGAAATATTTTAATAAAAAATGATTTTTCAAATCTCCTAACAAGATAAGACAATGGTAAACGCTAATTTAACACCTATACATTTAGATTATATTTGTGGAATAGAAGGCATCTGGATAGAGGCAATAGTGTAAGTGAAAGCCCTCTAATACTGGAAAAGTCATTCAAATGGCAGGTTATGAAATCTAAAAGAGTCCTGCTGTGAGTGCGAACTTTAATCTAAAGGGACAAAATAATTTTAAATAGGGGAATAATATGAACAGATGTGAATTTCAGAAAAATCAGCCCTGAAGACAGTAGGAGAACCAGAGCAAGAAGAGGTGCATCTGTTTAGAAGTTTACACCCTAGCTCCCATCTGCCTCGAGTCTCAACCTTCTACCGTCTTGGTCCATTATTTTTTGTCTTCAGAGTTTAGTTTTTATCTCTTCTTGCCTTGTTCCCAACCATTTCTATAAGAAATAAAAAAGTCTAAACTTTTAAAAATCTTATTGTGAGTCTTACCCACCTTATACCAGAAGGTATACTTTACTCTACATTGCCCTGGCTCATTTCCATGACCTATATCTGCAGCTGTCTTAAGCTCCGGCATGACAACCGCCTACCCATTCTTTTTCTCTCTCAAATTTTACTTCCTTCTAAACCAATGTCTCTCAAAGGATGATCTTCCCCACCTTCTGCAAGAGAATCCCAACGCACCTTTTAAAACTGTAGATACTAGAGCCCCACCCCAGACCTACTGAATTGGGAATCTCTAGGAGTAGTACCCAAGAATCTGTTTTAAACAAGCACCTCAGGGGGTTTCTGGGTGGCTAGTCAGTTAAGCCACTGACTGTTGATTTCAGCTCAGGTCATGATCTCAGGATCTTGAGATAAAGCGGGGCATTAATCTCTGGTGAGCGGGGAGCCTACTTGAGATTCTCTCTCTCCTCTCCCTCTGCCCCTCCCTCCAGCACGCACACGCGCTCTCTAAAATAAATACATCTTAAAAAAAAAAAAAGAAAAAAAAATCAAGTACCTCAGGTGATAATCTTTTCCACTATAAAATCTGAGACCACTGGAGAGAACATCAGACAATTATCTGTATTCTAAAAAGCATTAATATTTATTTTGTATACACCAAATATCAGCCACAACCATGGCAGAAACAGAAACATACAGGAGATTTAGACTCTACGTAAAAAACACAGGAACTTGTTAAACAAGATATTCAGATTCCAATCCTTATATAGGTACAGTGGCTTCAATCATTCAAGACTATACTTCTAACCAACTTATTATCCCTAATTCACATAGTTGGCAACAAAATGAGCTAAAGAAAACATCTTCCATGATCATACTACCTAGAGATAAACATACTTTAAACTTTGATGTGTATTCTTCCAGATTTGTCTTGCTTTCTCATGTGCATACAGATATACAGACAAAAGTATTTGCCACTGATTATTTACCACAGAATAAAAAAAAAAAATTCATCAAGGTTTTACTTCACATTCTCTTTAAAAAAATAAATAAGATTATACTTTTATGCATATATAAAATATCTCTAAATTGTCTTACACCCATTTCTAAAAATAAACAAAATTTATGATTCTGTGCTGAAAATATTTTTCATAAGTATAATTTGTCTCTACAAACACAAAGTAATCTCTGCTTCAATGAGCTTAATTTTTTTTATTTTGCTTAAATTCAATTAGCCAACATATAGTACATCATTAGTTTCAGATGTAGAGTTCAATAATTCATCAGTTGCAATATAACACCCAGTGCCCATCACATCACATGCCCTCTTAAATGCCCATCACCCAATTGCCCCAGCCTTCCATCTACCTCCCCTCCAGCAACCCTCAGTTTATTTCCTAGAGTTAAGAGTCTCTCATGGTTTGTCTCCCTCTCTGATTACTTTCAATTTAGTTTTCCCTCCCTTCCCCTATGATCCTCTGTGCTGCTTCTTATATTCCACATATGAGTGAAACCATATGATAATTGTCTTTCTCGGATGGACTTATTTCACTCAGCATAATACCCTCCAGTTCCTCGATGAGCTTTTTTTTTTTTATTTTTTTTATTTTTTATTTTTTTTAAAGATTTTATTTATTCGACAGAGAAAGCACAAGCAGAGGGAGAGAGAGGGAGAAGCAGGCTCCCTGCTGAGCAAGGAGCCTGATGTGGGACTCGATCCCAGGACCCTGGGATCACAACCCGGGCCGAAGGCAGCCGCTTAACCGACTGAGCCACCCAGGCGTCCCTCGATGAGCTTATTTTAATGAACAGGAGCATAACACTAAAAAGCAAACACATAATAGGAGCCTTGAAAAAGTGATTTCTAAATGCAAAGAAAAAGTTGCATTAATAGCCCATAAATAAATCTAGTAGTATAAAATGTGGTAAAAATCATAAATACCTTAAAATTTCACAGAACTAAAAAGCAGTAAGCTAAATACAATATATTCAGAAATATATATGTGAGTTTTTAAGTGAGTTATAAATTCTTTGCTATGGGTGTATTGAGTGCATCATACCTTATTGGTAAATCTAGGTGACTTGTGAGTCAATTGCATGTTCTCTAGTGCAAGGATTAGCAGCCTACTGCTTGCTTATCAAAATGTTAGCTAGGATGCAACAGAAAGTTACTCAAATAAGAGGGCTGAACACTACCAGCAGAAAGGGAGGAAAAGGGACAAAAGCAGGGAAGGAGTGTGTTTTATTTTGCAGAACCGACAGTTCCAGCCAAGGAAACACCCAACTAGGTGTTTCACCTGACAGGTGTGTCTTGCCAGGTGTGTCTTACCTGACAGCTCCTTAGGAGAGCCAGTTTGAGCTGGGTTGGAGATGAGGACCTGCACAAAAGCCCCCTGAGTTATCATAAAGTTATCCTTAGCTCATTATAATACTAAAATCTTCTCCTGTGGGAGGAGCTTTCTGCCATTTTTTGAACATATGATGTATCCACTAGCATGCTGACATATTAAGCATGTACAATTGAACCAGAAGTGCCCATACAAGTTCCCTGCCCCCACCCCCAATACTGAATAAAAGCTTCCTGTACTAACCCCATGGGAGACAGTACTATAAGAGCTATCTCCCTGTCCCCTTACTTGTAACAATAAAAAGTTCTTCGCTTTCAACCCCTCCTTGGGTGTGTTCAATTTGATGCACCAATGAACCTCTTGAAATCAGCTACAAAAAGAGAACATGCAATTGACTCACAAGTCACCTAGATTTACCAATAAGGTATGATGCACTCAATACACCCATAGCAAAGAATTTATAACTCACTTAAAAAACGTTATTCTTTGCTCTTATTTTACATGTTTTCTTTCCCCTATTATATAAAAACAGCAGAGACTATATCTGGTACATCCTCCTGTTTGCTAGCACCAAATCTTACATTTAAATATTTATAGAATCAAGGTAACAAAAGAAATTTGTTTAAATAGTAATTAATGTTTACATCAACATCACAGAGAAAGTTGTGCTCACCAAATCTCTCTTCAATCCTCTCTAGGTGGTAAAAAGAGCAACACTAGAGAGACAGAAATGCTGATGGGACCTATGACTCAAAAGACAGTAACAGGGAAGTCTGGCGGGGGGGGCGCGGGATACAAAAAAGAAATTTCAATACTTTCAGTGGTTTATGTACATAATAGCTATTGCTTTGGTCAACAGAAGGTAGGTCCAAGAGGGACTCATGCATTAGAGCCCTTTGTTTCTTAGTCCTCAGTATAGAGAACTAGTAGGATCCCCAGTGATTCCGTTAACCCTTTCCCCTGCTTCATTAGACTCTGATTTTTGTTTAAGTTTCTCCTTTGTTACTCTGGGAACCTGATAAAGAGTATCAGTTGTGTTACTTGGAAATATTGCTTATGGTAAAAAGGACCCCATTGGCAGACTGCATCTGAACTGAGAGTAACAATAAATGGGGATAAGTAGGGGAGAATGACATAGCCCAAAGAAGATGGCTCCCAAAAGACTGTGAGCTGCTTGCTGTAGGGACTACTACAAAGACTCACAAAAAGGAAGGCATGAGGTTACCTTGGTGGCAAGCTGTGATTTTGTTCTTCTATCCTTCTGAATAAACTGGTGCTAAATGGGCCCAATGATAATCTTAAAAATATTCAAGTTTAGCTACCCTGATAAGCATTGCAGGGCTACTTCTTTGTATTATCAACGGAGCTAATGCTTTAATGTGTATATGAAACATCTTGGGATTTTGTCAAAATAGATTGATTCAGAAGGGACTTGGTCTGTGATTCTGCATTTCTAACAAGCTCCCAGGTTATATAAATGCTACTGCTTAATGCTGTGGATCCATGGACCCTACTCTGAGTAGCAACACTTTAAAAAAAAAAAAAAATACTGAAATAGGTAAGACTGACATTTTAATTTAAATACTATGAGTTGTGGGGGCGCCTGGGTAGTGCATTCAGTTGAGCCTCTGACTCTTGGTTTTGGCTTGGGTCATCCTGAGATGGAGCCAGCTTGGGATTCTCTCTCCCTCTCCCCTTCCTGCTCATTCGCGTGTGCGCGCTCGCTCGCTCTCTTTCCCTCAAAATAGATGGATAAATCTTTTAAAAATAATAAATAAATACTATGAGTTGAACATTTTTTAAAACTTATTTATCTACCAATCACTTTAGATGCAGCAAGAGTTCAGTTATATAGGGGGAAAGACCTTAAAAATTAAAATAATTAAGCAGTCATGAAAGCTCCCATTAGGATAGTGAAGAACTGACACTTCTAACAAGCTGCTGACCCCATTTTAGAGAAAAACAAAACTAAAAATTAAAAAGGACTACGAACATGGTACACCTAGAAAGAGACTAAAAAACAAAAAATCTAAATTATTTGGACCAAGTCACATGTCACTGTTTATTTTTTCAACCCAGGCTTTAATTAACACAGGCTGGCAACAGTGTGATGACCCAAAAAGGGACCAGAAAATTATATACTGATCAGGCTACACATTATTATACTAAGAATTACCATCATTACACTTAACCAGAAGAGAAAATCAACCATCTAACCAATGAATATTAAGCAGGGTTTTTGTTTTTGTTTTTATTTTTATTTTTCTATTAGTAGACTCAACTGATATAAAGCCAATGGAAGATGAAAAATTCTTCACAGATCTATTAATCAATATACTTTCTTTCTGAAACTACCCAAGTATTACCCAAAAACACTTAAATGGAGAGTCAGGAGTATATCTTATCAAAACAACCCCTTCTCAAACATAGTACTCAGTGATATTTGGTAAAGGAATCTTTTAGACTAGTCAGACAAACATAACCTACAGGAAATTAAGTTAAAAGGAAAAATGTATTTATGTAATGTATTTATGAGAAATACATTAATCTTTAATAACACTTTTGCCCTTGGGGCGCCTGGGTGGCTCAGTCTGTTAAGCGTCTGCCTTCAGCTCAGGTCATGATCCCAGGGCCCTGGGATGGAGCCTTGAATCAGGCTCCCTGCTCAGCAGAGAGTCCGCTTCTCCTTCTCCTTTTGCCCCTCCCCGCAACTAGTACACATAAACACACAGTGGCTTGTGCTCTCAAATAAATAAATAAAATCTTTTAAAAAAATAACTAACAGTTCTCCCTTAAAGCAAAACAGATAATTAAAAATCACCAGAACTAGGAATTTTTCAAGCTATTAGCTCTAACTCTACTAAGAAACCACGGGAAAAAAAAAAAAAAAAAGAAAATTATATAATCACAATTACACATCAGAAACTCCAAGATTAACAAAGGAAATGGGAAATTATACTAGAGGGAAAAAGTTGTAACATAATTTTTTTAAAAAACTCTCAAGATTTATGTTTTACTTTTGATTTATACTTCGCACTTTCAATTTATCTGAAGTTCACAGAATTCCCAATACTACCAACAAAGAAATTATACCACAACATAAAGATTCTCCTAAAGATGTAGAAAACTGTTCAGTTTCCCCACCTAGTTTTCCTTATTTATTTATTCCACATATTAGCTACACATCAGCAGCACAGCAGCTGCTTTTGATGTTTACCTATTCTGCACCTGCTCCAAGGAATTTGAACCATGCGGGGCGGAAACAAAAAACAAAAAAAACCAGACATACACACAACCATGTTGACTGGTCTGTTTAATTCATTACCACTAATCACAAGTGGTCCTTCATAGCTGTCTGTCAATAAAATATATATATATGTATACACACATACAATATTATGCCAATATTTCCCTAGTCCACTTCATTCTCCCAAATAACTATTTTATACCAACCTCTCTTCCCCAATCTCCCAACATCTCCCCCACCTCCACTCTCTGCTAATGACTTTGCTTCCCATTTCACCGAGACAACAAGAAGCATTCAAAACTAAGTTGCACATGCTCTGACCACCACATCTAACAACCTACCTACATCTGTATCCATATATCCTTTTCCCTCTGGTTACTATGGCTACTTATATTTACTCAATCTCTTCACTTGGTGCTGGATCCCATCCCCTCTAGCCTTGTACTCAAAGCCCTTGCTCCAGCAACTGCTTCATTTTCTCTCCTTATCTCAATTGTCAACTCTCCCTTTCCACTGGTCACTTCCCTGTTAGTATAGTATACTAACATGCTATATAATCTCTGCATCTGTGATAGGCAGCTTCTAAGATGGCCCCCAATGATCAGTGCCCCTCGTATTAACAGTTTTAGAATGTGCCCTCCTACATTTAAATTTAAGTAGGATTGGTCTGTGTGAACAATATGCAGAAATTACAGTGTATATTTCCAAATTAGGTTACAAAAGACACTAGCTCTCTCTCATATTACTGCTTCTATCCCTTTCTCTCTCTGATCATGAGGCCTCAGTATGGCCACCCATCAGTTACACCTATTCTGGCTCCATGTGTCCACAGCCTAAGAAACACAAAACCCATGGCTATTCTGTAGGTTAAGTGGAGAACTAAAGCTGTAACCAGGCATACTTATCTCTGGATCTGTCCAAGAGAGTGCGTGTTTGGCCCCGGGTACTGCCTATGTGGGCTCTGGTTCTCATAACCATACCTTCAGCAGGGAAGGCTGAAAAGGCAGAGAGAGGCAGGACATACAATACAAACTCTGTACCCCAGGATTCAGGTGATCATTCCACCAACTTGTACTCTATCATAAGCATGTTAACTAATCTCGTATTTTTCCCCTTGCTTTTCTCCATGTATTTTACTCTTATTTAATAAACCATGTAATATAAGCATTTTGTCCATGAACCTTTTCTCCTACAACCTTTGGGATGGCTTGCCTGGTAGTATACTCAGGAGTCTACCACTGCATTAGGAAAATTTGCCACATGACATAGGTCTTTATCTGACTCTAGAAACAGAATTTGACAGTTACTCACTTTCTCTGTTTGAAACATTTTCCTTACTTAGCCTCTGGGTCATTACTCCTGGTTCTCCTCCTATCCCATTGGCCATGTGATTTTCATCTCCTCTGAAATGCTAGAACCACCTTACTACTCCCTAGATAGCATATCCAGTTTCACAGCTTTAAACAACATCTACAGGCTGATGAGTCCCAAATTTTTATCTCTAGTCCCAACATTACTAAACTCCAGACCATTTAAAACCAAACTTTTACTATCTACCTCAAAACCTTTTCCTCTCTTACATCATTGCAATGGTCTCTGAAATGGTTTCCCTGATTCCCAACTTAGACCCACTTCAGTCCACTCCCAACCCAGCAGAGTGATCCTTCCCAAACATAAATCAAATCATATTAAGCCTCTGCCCAAAATTCATCCATTATAGTCAAATCTAAAATCTATGACCTGCAAGGCCTTACCTGGTTTGCTCCCATCTCTACCCCCACCACTCACCAGCTTGCTCACTTAGTTCCTGCCATGATATAAACACTCCAACTGTGTTCCCACTTCAAGATCTTTACACTTGCTACTCCTTCTTCCTAGGGTGCTCTTTCCCCAAAGAGTTGCATGACTTGCTTCCTAACATCCTTCAGGTCACTGCTCAAATATCACCTTATTAAAGAGGATTTTCCTTTTCATCTTTTATAAATACAAACTTCCACCTGCCCACTCAACCTCCCCACCCCAACCCACAGCATCTCCAATACTGCTTATCCTGCCCTATTTTTCTTCATAGTTCAGACTATGACCTGATATATATTTATTTATTGTTTTATTTTTTCATTGCCTGTCTTACTAGATATTAAGCTCCATGAGGTCAGCAATTTCTAATTTATTTTACTTGCCTAAAATCTACAGAATGCCTAGCACATAGAAGGTACTCAACAAACATTACTGAAAAAAATAAGTGAATGAGTAGGATGAATAGGAGACATTTCTATAGTGAGCCTTAGCAGGAAGGAAGTGCAGCTTTATATGACAGCAAGAGGGTACTGGCTAAAGAAGCACAGACTCTGCAGGTTCCATAAGCCCAGCAGACTCCCAGAACTATTTGGAAGAAGGGCTGTAATACCAAAAGAGCAGGTAAGGACAAGGCCATAGAAAAACTGTTTTGTGGTGATCGTGGCCCTGTAGGAAAAAATTAACTGAGAGGAAGAAATAATAACTTTACCAGAGAGAAACCTGAAAGATACCCTCTCAACCAAGTGATAAGTAACATCACCAATAATGGGAAAAGTAAGTACTATATGCTTCTTAATAGGATACATTGAAAACACAACATAACTTCTGTGGCATTTCTGCCAAAAGCATGTCACCTGAATCTAACCATGAGAAAAGAAAAAACTAGTATTAAGAACATTCTATAAATGAACTGGCCTGTATTCTTCAAAAATGCCAACGGCATGAAACACAAGGACTCAAGAAATATTCTAGATTAAAGGTGACCAAATAGACATAATGACTGAATGTAATGCATAAACCTGGATTTTATTTTGCTAGAGCGGACATTATAGGGATAATTGGCAAAATGTGAACAGAGTTAGTAGATTAGATAGTTGAATTCAAACAACGCTAAGTTCCTGACTTTGATAATTATATGGTTATGTAAGAAAATGCCCTTGTTAAGAAATTCACACTGAGGTATTTAGTGGTAGAAGGGGACGTTATGTCTACAGTTTATTCTCATAAGAGTTGAAAACGAAATTGTTGTATCAGAGAAAATAAAACAGCAAAACGTTACCATTTGGGAAATCTGAGTGAAGAGTATATGGGAATTCTTTGTAGTACTCTTAAAAAAGTTTTCTGTAAGTCAGAAATTATGTCAAAATAAAAAAAATTTTTAAGTGAAAAAACAAGCAAAAAAACCTAACAAAAAAGGTTCAAAAATAATTGGGAAAAGTATTTTCAATATATTAGCTTCTATTTCAGATTTTAAAAGATAATCTCTCTAAATACTCAAGTTTAAAATTAAAAATTATATCCACAAAAGAAAAAACTATGTATCACTAGATTCAGAATGTAATTTTTTAAATACATTATCTACCAGGCTAACATACTAGACTTTTCCCTGTATCTAAATTTCATTTGAAACAAATGCCATGAAGGAAACTATCATAACACTGACTTTCAAAGAAATACTGTGATTTCCATATAATATTTCTATTTCAGTTATTTAAAACACATTTTAAATTAACATAACCCGAAAAATAACACCCAGGATACTTTGAGGATTCAATATGTCCTACTTCAATTGAAAAACCATGAAATACTATAGAAAAACTTTACAACAGTACAAATGTAAAAGAGCTGATTTTACTTATTTATATTCAGTGTCAATTAGCTGTTTCAAAAAGGAGACAAAACAAAGCAAAATTACCTTCATGGACTGTAATGCCACAATTGTCACACTGAATTATTTCATCAGCATCCTCGCTATTATCTCCAAGACAAACACAGCAAATCAGAATGTGGTCCATTTTTTGAGAACTCCAGTTTTGACTCTTCTCAAGAATCAGCGAGTCCTAATATTAAAACATACCAGAAAATCACATATTTAAATTAAAAAATAATTTTAATAACTATAATCCTCAAAGTTGTTTTATGCATTTCTAAAATTATGCTGCATTCTCCATTATTTTAGTAATTTAGTTTGAAATTTAGTAATTTCAAAACACTTGAAAAGTCCATCTCTTTGTCAAATGACCCTCTAAGCACCCTTTAATTTTTCATTTTCTCTGCAAGTTCCATATTCTCCCTCCTTTAAGAAATCAAAGAGCAAGCATACAACTGACGACTCTTCATCTGCTTTGCCATTCTGGATTATAGTCTGACCCTTAAACTAGAAGAAAGGAAAAATTAACCCACAGGTAATTATTAATCCTACAATGGATTTAAAAAGTATAAGACATGGTTCCTACACTTTGGAAGCTTATAATCCTGCCTTAAGGGAGACAAGACACACATATATCAAACAAGAAAAAATCAATCCAAGATAACATATAAGCAAATATGTACGTGATGGCATAATTACAGACTCTATACTCCTTAACTGCTGAGGAATTCAGAAGTTTCAGTCATCAAACTACTGGATGATAGATCCAAGAGAGCCTGCAAAGGCATATCTGTATATACAGGTACAGAAAACCATCTAAAAAAGGATCCAGGTTGTCTAGTTGCTAAAGCGTGAAGTACTCTATTAGGTTTGTATCAAGAAGTATCTAGTATAGGGCGCCTGACTCAGTCGGTTGAGCATCTGCCTTCAGATTGGGTCATGATCCCAGGGTCCTGGGATCGAGTCCCACGTTGGGCTCCCTGCTCCGCGGAGAGCCTGCTTCTCCCTCTGCCTCCCTCCCTCTCTCTGTCTCTCATGAATAAAGAAAATCTTAAAAAAAAAATCTAGTATAAACTGATAATAAAGATACTGAGCTAATTATAATATAAAAGGAGAAAGGAAGACATAATAAAGATAAAATTTCAAGAAGGAAAAGAATTTGCTTTGTTTAAACTGCATTACAGATTTAAACTTTAAATGATTAACAATATAATGATTCTTATATTATCAGACTGGGCATTATATAAGATAGCACTTGAGTTTATGTTTTCATTTAAGAAACTAACCACTTTTTTTTATATTCTTTTAAATAGACCAATATCCACAGGTAACATGTAGAGTCATCATTTCATAGCAATCTGTAAATGACATCTGAATGACACCTGAATGTCACATCAATAACATTTTTTTTAAATTCTGTGTTATACATCTAAACTTGCAGCTATCTGTAAAACAAATCAGAAGAGAATGCAAAGTCAACAAGGAGGCGGTGTCCTTGCTCTAGAGAATCCTAGTACTTTAAAATTGTGTATTTTGGGGCGCCTGGGTGGCTCAGTCGTTGGGTGTCTGCCTTCAGCTCAGGTCATGATCCCAGGACGCTGGGATCGAGCCCTGCATCGGGCTCCGTGCTCCTTGGAAAGCCTGCTTCTCCCTCTCCCACTCCCCCTGCTTGTGTTCCCTATCTTGCTGGGTCTCTCTCTGTCAAATAAATAATAATAAAATCTTGAAGAAAAAAAAAAAATAGATACTTACCTTTAAAAAAATAAAATAAAATTGTATATTTTGGGTTTTTTTTTTTTTTTTTTTTTTCCTCTTTTTTAAAAAACCAAAGTAGTTTGTGAGCTTTGGACATGAGTACCAAATAAAGGTAAAAACTTCCTAAAAAGAAAACTCATGGTTTATAGTACTTTCGTACATTGAGCAAAACGAAAATCTACCCAAATGTTCACCCCATTAGCTATGCTTCAAATTTAAAAGCATTTGACTTAAAGTCTAATGTTCTTGGGTTTCATTCTCAGTTCTCATTTAATAACTGTTGAACCTCGAACCTGATGAGACTGTTGTGAAAATTAAGGTAATTGTATGGTAAAAATGTTCCTGAGATATACTAGGTACTCAATAATAATGTTCATTTCCATTCTCCTTTCCTAGTTCTTTGTAGGTGGTTCAAGAAGAGGAATATGAGCTGACCATTTATTATACTGAGGAATCTTCCTTGGAATCCCGCCAAAAGTTGTGACCCTCAATAAGTACTGCTACTTTAAATATTTTCCTATGCTAAGTCCCAAAAGACTTTTTTCCCAAAATACCACATCTAGGTTAAAAAAAAATCACAAACTAGAAAAAGATCTAGCCAATAACCAGAGTTTGATGATTGACAGGCTACTCGTGTAAAATGGGTTCTGTCAATACTTTTATGGTGGAATTACAACTAATGAGCCCTTAAAAAAAGGTTTACCCATGTGGGGAACAAGTAAATTTCTATGGATCAGAAAAACAAGCACTAATAGGTAGTTCTAATTCCATTATTTCCCTGTTCTTCCATTTCGCTCAGAAAAAACAATAAATGTCTAAATTGTGTATCTGTACAATTTCTCTCTACACATACTATCATTTAGAGGCAGAGAAAACAAAATCAACTGGTATTTCTGGGATCCCCATCATTTGAGACTCTTACCAGAAATGTAATGCAAAGAGAGAGAAATGGGGGGAACCTGAGCCCCACTGACAGATAATGCTTCAGTGGGAAAATCTTAGTAACATATTCTCTTAAAAAATTATGCTCTAAGTTGTCTTTAATACATCAAATAAGGGTTTGAGCACACTTATCAGAATATAAAAGCAAATTTATTAACAATTTTTATCAGCATATTTCTGAAGATGTGTATCATTTTTTTAGCTTCTGGGCAAAATAGTCAAGCTAAAGTTTTTACCAAAAAATGTATTATTTGAAAATATGGTTTTTACATAAAAATAGAAATTGGGAAAGTAGGTTTTGAATGGCACAAGAGTATCACCTAGGATAGAACTTTAATATTATGTCATAACTTAATGGAATCTAAGGGCAATTAGAAGAATAAATGGGGCACTATAGTAATAAACCAATGACTATAGTAAACTAATTCATTTTTTTCCCTTGGGATTTAAAATTTACACCTAAAATGATATTGTCCAATGCTCTCCATGGGTTTAGTGTTTATTTATGTAATCCACAAAGATGATTATAAATAATAATATACAACAGGGTAAATTCTAAGTTTTATGTGTGTTTAATAAAAGGGAATTCCTGAACACTTCATGCAAAACTAGAATTAAAAGAATCCTATTGCTCTGAATATGAGAAAAACTTAGTACACCAAAAAGTTTGAGCAATAGGTCTCCAAGTTTTTAAAGAAAATTAAATTCTCAAGAATCTGAAGTAATTTTTGTACAATATTGCGAACTGTCTTTTTATGTATTAAAGCAGTTGTTTTAAGGGCGCCTGGGTGGCTCAGCTGGTTAAGCATCTGCCTTCGGCTCAGGTCAATGATCCCAGGGTCCTGGGATCAAGTCCTACATTGGGCTCCCTGCTTGGCGGGGAGTCTGCTTCTCCCTCTACCCTTTCCCCCTGCTTGTGCTCTCTCTCTCACTCTCTCTCCAGTAAATAAAATCTTTAAAAAAAAAAAAAAAAGCAGTTCTGGGGTGCCTCCGTGGCTCAGTCGGTTAAGCATCTGCCTTTGGCTCAGGTCATGATCCCGGGGTCCTGGGATCCACCATCAGGCTTCCTGCTCAGTAGGGAATTTGATTCTCTCTCTCTCTCTCTCTCTACCTCTGCCCCTCCCCACTGCTTATTCTCTCTCAAGTAAATAAAATCTTAAAAAAAAAAAAGCAGTTGTTTTATTTTGAAATGTATAAAAAGCAATTGATACTTAAGTCAGAAACCCCAAATAGAAGTGGCTATTTATAAATTTTGGCAAAAATTTTAATTACCAAAAATCAGATGACAATTGCCATTTCTTCACATCCATTTAACATCTAATAATCCATTTAACATAAGAGAGCCTTTTATGAAAAGAAACCAAAAAACTTCCACCTGAAAATTTCTACTAAATTATCTTCCATCAAATATTAATCCTCAACCAAAGCTCTAGTTTCAAAGTCCTGAAAATGTGAACCATTCTCTGAAAATGCTACACACCCATCCCCAAAAGATTTACTTCAGAAAATGTGAACCATTCTCTGAAAATGCTACACACCCATCCCCAAAAGATTTACTTCAGAAAACCAAAAAGCAATATAACATCAGTTAATCTCAAAAGCATCAAGATAAAAGTTTGAAAGTGGCATATAATGATACTCCAAGGGGATTGTTCAGACTGCACTGAATTCAAAAAATGTCATTAATTCTATAGGCCAAGGAAAGTGTCCATATGTAGAAAATGTAGGTTTATCAAATGTCCAATTGTAGAACAGTAGTTCTCAAGGTGTGGTCTATAGGACTCTGCTTCATAGGGTCCACAAGCTAAAGGCTATTTTCATACTAATACTAAGGTTGTTTGCCTTTTTCACTCTCTCTCATGCATTTATGATGTAGTCTTCCAGAACTATACAACAGGGGATAGGGTCATCAATCTGACAACCTGTGTGCTTCTGTATGTCTTAATTTTTGAAATTCCTGAGTTTTAATTTGAAATGGTAAATAACAAAAGCTATAACCTACAGGGTACCTGGGTGGCTCAGATGGTTAAGCATCTGCCTTAGGCTCAGGTCATAATCCCAGGGTCCTGGGATTGAGTCCCTTAAGAGTCAATAAAAGGCCCCCCGCTCAAAAGAAAAAAAATCAAATTCCCAAAAAAACTTCAAAATTATTAAAGCTTCTGACATCACTTACATGATGTCCAACATCATTTCCCTACAAAAGCACTTGACATAACAGCCAAGAAAGTTTGCTGTTTATAAACTAAATATAATTCAATTATGTATTTCTAAAACCACACTTTCAGCTATCTCTACTACAAAGCAGTACTTGAAAACCTAAAGTAAAAGAGAAAAATAAAACTTCAAATATAATCAAATATATCTGTATTAACTAACAGATAATTGATACCTTAATGCCAAAGTATCTACCTAAAATGACCAGGAAGATTAAGATACAAACAATGGCCATAAAGCAACAAGAATTACCGTTAGTCATCTTTTTTACAAAATCAAGAGCATACGAACAGGAAATTTAGAAATGTAAGATAAAATAATAATCCCGATTAGTTTTTATTAAAATTTGTCATCTAATTTGAGTGACAAATAGAAGTAGAATCATCAAAAATTACTGGTGTTGGGGAAAAACAGTTACCAAGATTTTGGGTAGAATATTATTGAGTTAAAATTAACTTTCTATCAGTTCTTCTGCATTTCTGCATAGGGTAGAACAAAAGGAAAATTAACATAAATTAACAAGAGAAATTAATTTAGCTACTGTAAGAAGAAAGTTCTTGACAACTTTATGGAGGCACATTTCCAAGAAATGCTCTGGAATCACATTCCTTTGGGACTTAACCTAAATATATGAAGTCCCATTATTTACTAAAGTCTCTCCTGGTAGAAAAAAACCTAAACAGCACATGTGGCCTTCCAATGCATCATAAAGGACAGTCTACAACCTCCTAAGCAATATTTTATGTATTACAGATTATTAACAAATGGATAATATGTATACATTTTACCTGGCAAATTCCTAAACATCTGCAGGTATTCCCCACACCATCACATAAAATCTAACTCTGCCTTTATCATTAGCCAGCCTACTTTTGTGAATGTCAGGCTAATAAAAATGAAGAAAGTAATGCTACCAAAGGTAATCTTATTCAGTAGATATCGACTACTAACTGCTATAAAATAAACTGGATACAAGCCTACATCACATATGAACAACTGATTTTTCCGTATTTCTATTTCCCTAAATTGGCACTGGGAATATGGAACTGTTTGTGCTACAGCATATAAATATTGTATTATATTCCAAATGACAATTTCCCATTACCTAAAGATAAGAATTTAGATGGATAGCACCGGAGGCAGGCAACATTCTTCATATGAAAGTGGATAACCTAGAAGTTAACCAGTGTTTATAATATATATATTTATTATAACCTGCTGTTTCATCACTACTGACATATAAGCCCCTCAGAGCCTGTTACTTATTATTTTGGCAAGAAAAAAATCACCAAGTTTTTAAATGAAACTTACTTAAAATAGGTAATCACTGCTATGTAAAACTTGTAAGTAGAAGAAATGTAAAAGAATACAGCATAGAAGGAAAATCCTTCTACCAGTTTAACCTTTTTCAATGATATGAAAAAAACAAAAAATAAGTGCTTGCTAAAGAACTGAATTTCTGTGACAACAAATGCATTAACAGAAATGACAGACTTAATTATTATAGTTCTACATGTTGATGTAACAGGTACATCTACATGTAAGACGACAACTCAATCTTGCTTTTGAAGAAAAACATATACATAAACACACAGACAAAGAGACACAAATGTGTTTGACTGAAGAATCTTGAATGTTGCATCTTGGGCCCAAAGAAACCTAACTTTCGGTAGTAGAACTTCAAGTGGAAGAACTGAGTCATTACTGTAGTTTTAGGAAAGAAATGTTTGTCTTATGATAGGAGTGTTTGATTTTTCTTTTTCATTTCTTTGTAGAGAGAACTTATTCACTAAATATATGTAAACATATAGTTCTTATTTACTCCCATACATCTAAAGCAAAGACTTGGTGACTATTCAGATGATGAGTGCTACAACTGGTAAAGGAATTAACCTTAAAATCAATCTCTAAAAGTCTGAAGCAATCATTAAGCTGTTTGTTGTCCTGCTCTAAAGTAGTCTAGAAGTCTAAATTTTCATGTGGACATAGCTAAGTTGAAATAAAGGTGACCTTTGTTTTCATACTCCACTCAGCACCATTCAGCAGTCCTATGAAGAATGGGGTGAGAGGATAGAAAGGGGAAAGGAAAGGAAAACTACCATATTCCTAGTCTATGGATATAAAAATATTTCTCTAACTACAAAGACTGTGAGCTCCTTGAGGACGGTGATTATGAGCTCCTTGAGGACGGTGACAAATAGTAGATACTCAATAAAGGCTGGTTGACCAAATGAATAAATGTTACAGTTAGGGCGCTCATTCACTCCCACAGCTGTCTATAAATAGGATTTCAAGGAAGCTACTTAATATAATGAGTAGAATGGTTTAGAGAAGAATTCCCTTTTCCCCAGACAGACAGATATCATAAAAATTGGGTTGATCTACCTCATTACTCTTGCTTTGAGATAGTGTCAGGCTATCATTGGTCAGTTCCTCATCATCAGCACTGTTTCTGCTAAGAACTTTACTCTTCTTCTTCTTGCAACCCCCTTCACTGGCAGGGCTGCTATGATCTTCATCATTGCCTTCATCATTCTCATCCTCATCACTCCCACTTCCCTCATCTTCATCATCCTCATTGTCTCCATCACTTCCTTCTTTCTGAGATGCAGATCTCCCCTTTCTCTTTACTACAGTAGGTCGCCAATCATTGTCATCTTCACTGTCATAGTCATCCATATCATTCAGCTCTTCCATGGATACAAAATCCAAAAGTGGTCGATTTCGACGAAGGTTCCACTTTTTTGGCTCACTGACTTGTTCCTCTGTAGTGGTTGTCGTAGTGGGGACTGAAGGAGATGCGTTAACAGCAGGAGGACTTGTGGCTGGTGTGGTGGAAGCAGCAGAAGCAGCCACAGCATCAGATACTGTTGCTTTTTCTTTATCCTCTCTCTCCTTCTCTTTCTCCTTTTCTTTCTCCTTCTCTTTTTCCTTTTCTTTCTCTTTCTCCTTTTTCTTTCTAGGTCTTTCTCCATTCTCTTCTTCCTCCTTCTTTTCCATTTTAATTAACTGTTTTTCTGATGACAGTATTTCTTCCTCTGCAGAATTTTTAAGTTGTTCTTCTTTTACTTTAATGTCTTCATTCAGTTCTTCTTCTAAAATATTTTCTTCAGAATCACTACAGGAACCTTCTCCACTGTCCTTTGAAGGATCTTCACTTCCATTACCACTCCCTTCAGAATCTGTTGAAAATATGAGAAAAAAAACCACACATATGTATATACATACACACACACACACACAACGCTGACACAAATGAAACCACCAAAATTTGTGAGTAACTTGCAAAACAATATAAACAAATTTAAGTCAAAGAATGGTAGACATTCCCAACCTGATTAAATAATAAATCAATGAAGTTGGTATAATGGTTCTAATTCAATATAGCACTAATGAAGATGACTAAATGTAACTCTAAATTAAAATATGCTTTAAAAAGAGGAGCACTATTTTGTGTCAAATGGCTCATGCTATATTTGGTACCCTAGAAACAATTTTTTTTTTTCTAAAAGTAAAGGTGCTTCTTTTTAAATTGGGCACTTGATTTTATCTTAATGATATAATACAGACCAAATTCTTCTTCTCTTCATCTTCGTTTCATAAACTGTATGAACTTACAAGCGTTGAGTCACATTCAGAACAAGAAAAACCTGGCCCAAAAAACTTGGTCTCATTTATTTTACTCTTTACCCAGCAAAAATGAACACAGGTTATTTATGATAGTCAACATCCCTTACATACTAATCAATTTTAGGAGTATCAAGTTCACAGGTTGAAAGGAGACAGTAGCAGTGGCACAGTAAATGGAAGTTGCAAGAGCAGTTATCAATCTTCCTGCTATCAGGATACTGTTCATATCAATTAGAGCCACCTAAACTTTCAAAAATTCTAGGCAGTAACTACGACAGCCCCCAGGAATGAAAGAAATTAATAATTTTTTAAAAAACGAATCCATCTTGGAAATGAGCAACCACGGTAGTCGCTAAAAAGATAGGCTTAGACTATTAAAAAGTTCATGCAGAACTACAAGCTTTCCAGCAAGTTTCTTCCATTCCTGCCTAGGGCAGCGCAGGCCATCTTGGCCCAACACTACTCAGTAACCTTCTGATCCTCTTTACACCTAATCAAATAAATAAAAATCTAAAATCTGAAATAATAAGAAGGAGAAAAGAAAGGAAGGGGAGCTTAAAGAAGTAAGAAACAACTAGTCACAGTCAGGTCATGGTCAACAACTATAGTAAAACCTATAGGGTGATACATTCTTTGAGCCTATAACTAAGAAAAGGATAATAATAAAATGGTGAAAGTCTATTGTTTCCACACCATTTTAGTTTCTATTAACTCAACCAGCCTTAGCTACTATAATTAAATGGACATTAAAAGTAAAGAAAGTTAAAAAAAAAAAAAAAAAGTAAAGAAAGCTGCAATTAGTATCTGGTATCTAAAATATCCTAAAAATCCTTTACAAATGGCTAAAAGACAAAAAAAAATCCTGCAAGTTAAATTGATTAAAAATACAGACTAACATACAATAGATATTGACTGGCCCTACAAAATAATTGTCAATCTCAAGATTACCACGCAGGAACCCACAGCTTATTCAAAACTGTTGTGAAAAAACACTCTCATCCTAAACAATCTTAGACAGGACATGAGAACAATATCATGTAGGTCAACAATACCTTATTTGAAACTTATGGAGCCAGATATCTTTCAGAATTTTGATTTTGTTTTCAGATTTTAGAAGGGAAGCATGGTATATACACAATATATTACACTTAAAAATCTCCAGTGAGATCTATGGCACTATCCTATAATCAAACACATTTCTGCAGTGAAAAGTATAAATATTTACAAATATTTAAGGAAACACTACAAATAAACTATCATTTCCAGTTAGGTTTTACCAAAAACAAGTTTGTACCAAACTTAGGAAACATCTTTGGATTTGTAAGCTTCTTGAATTTCAGAGTGTGAATCCAGTATCACCCACAACTAGGTAACTTCTTTTCAGTCCAACAGTTATACAAATCATTAAGAAAATTATGATTTTTTTAATACCACTCATAATTAAACCCAACCGACCAAGAAAAACTACTTCTGGTAAAAAAAAAAAACAAATAATAATCAACAATTTCTAGATATTTTTTAGATAAGAATCTAATGAATAATAAGCAGAGTCGACCAAACACCTCTAAGGCAAAAAGAGTCTCTATGCATACTGACTACAGAAGACTGGAACATCTTGGAAGCAATGGCATAATTAAGAGAGATAATTTTTAAAGTACCTAAAAAGGGGTGCCTGGGTGGCTCAGTTGGTTAAGCATCTGCCTTCGGCTCAGGTCATGATCCCAGGGTCCTGGGATCAAGCCCCACATCGGGCTCCCTGCTCAGCAGGGTGTCTGTTTCTCCTCTGCCTCTCACCCTGCTCGTGCTCCCTCTCTCTCTCAAATAATAAAATCTTAAAAAAAAATAAAAGTACCTAAAAATTATTTCTAGTAATTTTTTCTAATAATTATTTCTATAATTTTTACCAATGAAAATAACAGTAGATATAAAAGTTAGAATAACTGGGGCACAAATGTGGGTACCTAATCAAAACTGAGACCAATCCAACTTCGCTATTACTTGGTAAATTTTGCAAAATGTTAAGAATTGTTACGATTTTGTCTTGGTTGTTGTTGCCAATGCCAATCATTTTTAAAAGTATGGGGGTGGGGGGCACCTAGGTGGCTCAGCCAGTTAAGCAACTGACTGGTGATTTAGGCTCAGGTTATGATCTCATGGGTCAGGGGATCAAGCCCCACGTGGGGCTCTGCACTCAGTGGGGAATCTGCTTGAGATTCTCTCTCCCTCTCCCTCTGCCTCTGACTCACCCTGTGAGTCTCTCACTCCCTCACTCACTCCCTCACCCTGACTCCCCCTTCCCCTGACTCACATGTGAGCATGCTCTCTCTCTCTCTCCCTCAAAAAAATAAATAAATCTTAAAAAAAAAAGTATGGAGAAACTGATACTCTTTGACTGTTTTTGTTTTGTAATCATATCTGAATAGAAGCAATCTGAAAAGAAAAAAATATTTAAATGCTTTACATCTGTTAACATACTATTAGATGAATCTGAAATTTTTCCACAAATCCAAATCCTAGTAGCTTACCCAACCCTTCATTCTCCAAATATAATACATTATCCATACTCCAACTGCAGGCATCAGGAATATATCAAATTTTATCTTTGATTTCTGAAAAATAACTTCATCTGATTAGTCATCACTTCTTTTTGACACATATGCACTTGAGGGATGGAGATAAACAATATTTAGTTACAAGCATAGCTTGACAAAAATGACAATGAAAAAAATCAGTCTTTGGCTGTCTATAATTCTATTTTTGTAGGCTACAAAGAAAAATGTCTTTATTATTACAAATTCAAACTGACTCTGTGTCATGTTCTAAATCCATCACTCTTACATCTTTTTTTTTTTTTTTTTAAGGTAATAGACTAGAGAAATAAGTCAGATACTTCAAATAAGTCAGATGCTTCTTAGCATTAGAAGAGAAGTAATTCTGGGGCGATTGGGTGGCTCAGTTGGTTAAGCATCTACCTTCGGCTCAGGTCATGATCTCGGTCAGGGTCCTCGGATCCAGCCCCACATCAGGCTCCCTGCTCAGTGAGGAGTCTGCTTCTCCCTCTCCCCTCTGCACCTTCCCCCTGCTCCTGCTCGCATGCTCTCGATCTCTAATAAAATCTTTTTAAAAAAAGGTAATTCTAACTCTACAATAAAATTTTTTCTTTAGAAAAAAAATTAAAATTGAAATCCCTCCTTCCTATTCAGTTAAATAAAAGGTATCTTTCTCAAATATACAATATATCAAAATCTCTCCAAGCAATAGCTATTTCAACTAACAGAAGTTAGGGAATTTTTTACAGATACAGAATTAAAAAAACAATCTTCAAGAATTCCTTCACAATATTCAATGCTTAAGTTTTCCCCATGATAAATATTAAACAATAAAATAGTATTTCAGTTTTATTTTAGCTTTGCAATATAATCACCTTTGTCTATCAACCTTAATTAACAATTCCATTCATTGATCTAGTGCAATAGTAATTAGTATTTATAAATATACACAATACCTAATAGATTACCAGTCTACTGGTTATTCAGTTATCACCTTGGGGCCATTTTGACTAATCCTGTATTTTCTCTTTTTTAAAAAGCCAATCAGTCAACACAACTCATCCTCTACTCATCATCTCTAGTTCCACTGTGTCATTTAACACTTTCTGAATAAATCCAGACCAGTGGTTCTCAAGTAAGAACAATTTTGAATTCTGTCCTAAAGAGAACACTGGCAATGTTTAGACAATGAATGACTGCCATGAAGGTGGGGGTAGGGGCAGGAAAGGAAGATGATACTGGCAGTTAGTAAGTAGAAAACAGATGCTGCTAAACATTCTACAGTAAACAGGACAGGCCATCATTACAAAGAATTATACAACACCAAATGCCAATAGTGCCGAGATTGAGAAACCCTGGTCTAGCAATTAAGGCCTTAATTTGACCTCATTATACTTGCCCAGATGCATCTCTTTTATTCTTTTACTCAATCCTGATTCCAAAGTATAAATATTTTCCAGCCTCCACACTTCTAACACTTAATATATTGTTTCCCTCACCTAGATTGCTTCTCTTTCAGTTCCTAAGTTCAACTGTTACCTCCTCAATGAATTGTTCTAGATAAATCCAGTCTAAAGTAGTCCTATCTCCTAGACTTGAACTATACAAATAATCAATCATGCTTTGTATTATCTGTTATTTTACTTATTTAGTTATTTTGATATTATCATATTTCTTTGTGAATTCACCATAATATCCAGCAAAGTGCTCTTAAACAAAACTACAGATCATCAATGACCATTATCTTGATCCACTTAGTCAAAATTAGATTAAGTACAAAATACTACCAAAGCAAAGTCTCAGCGTGACTTTTCCAGCTAATTTTCTGGCGATCTGGCCTAATTAAACTAACTATGGATCAAGATCTAAAGTTAATCATCTTACTTTGGCCAGCAGGTTAGAGCGGACACAGCACTGCTATTTTGTCTTATTTAATAAAAGTCATATATGCACTCATCTTCAAAACCATTCCACTTATATATCAGATAACTAAATGCAATCTATCCTAACCCCAATTCCAGGACCAAGTCTCAAATATAACCACTTAAACTAGGTCGAATGATGAAACTGCCAATAATCTAAAATTGGTAATTTCATATGGTTCAATTTAACATCTCCACATAATGTTCTTCTGGTGACTATCACCATAATTCTAATATGGTTGTACTCTGTCCTCAGTCAAAAATGAGAAATCTAGGGGCACCTGGGTGGCTCAGGTGGTTAAGAGTCTGCCTTCCACTCAGGTCATGATCCCAGAATCCTGGGATCGAGCTCCACACTGGGCTCCCTGCTCAGCAGGGAGCCTGCTTCTCCCTCTCCCCCTGCCCCTCTCACAGCTTGTTCTCTCTCTCAAATGAATAAATAAAAATCTTTAAAAAAATGAGAAATCTAACTCTATTTTCACATTAAAGATGAAAGAAAAGATGATCTATTTTCAGTTTGTACTTTTCTAAAGTCAGAGGCGTTTAGTTATTAACCATCAAAAATCAATCACTTGACAATCTTATTGGCAGGTCATTTTTTGAGCAATATTTATCTTTTTCTATTTTATTATCTGAGAAACACATGAATAAAATTATGTTTATCTGCAAAGGTGTTGAATATCTTTCAGAAGTCTATATTCTTAAAGCCGAAGAGAAGTAGAAGTTCTGTAGTCGGAATTTCTGATTTCAAAATGAAGAAATTGATGCACAGAATCTTGTCAACAAAAATTAAGTCCAACCAATCTAAGAGAGTCAGTAGTTCATTCAGTAAGTCATTTCTAGACATTGTTTTGAAAGAAGCTTTGCTCAGACAGATGATTAGCTACTATTTCTCCACCTCCAGTTTAATCTAGTCACATGTAGGTTTGGGATTCCACAACTCTAACATGACTGAAAACCAGTGATAAGTCTAATGTTTTATTTCATGTAAGAGTCCAACTACCTCAGGCTAAGAAAGGATTCGAACAGGGAACGCTGGTAATCTACAGTAAGCCACCGTGTTAGCTACGGAGGACACCGATGCACCTTAACCAAGAATGGAAAATAGGATTCAATTTCTATTATTAACTATTTTAAACAAAATCATTTACTACTATAATCTCCCTTGCAGTAACATAACAAGAACTACACAGCGCCCAAGGAAGTAAATTACAAATAGAGCAGACTAGCTATGATGGCAAGAGGGAATAGAAAGTATGTATTTTTTAGTGCTTTGAAGAGATTTTTTAAAAAAAAATATCAGCCGGGGCGCCTGGGTGGCTCAGTTGGTTAAGCGGCTGCCTTCGGCTCAGGTCATGATCCTGGAGTCCCTGGATCGAGTCCCGCATCGGGCTCCCTGCTCGGCAGGGAGCCTGCTTCTCCCTCTGACCCTCCCCCCTCTCATGTGCTCTCTCTCTCTCTCATTCTCTCTGTCTCAAATAAATAAATAAAATCTTAAAAAAAAAAAAAAAAATCAGCCTAACAAAACTCATCCTCCCACTTTTCACACATAATTGATAATTCCCATCAACTCTGATTAAGATTAACAAGGTCAGGAATCTCCACTTAGCTTGATACCAAAAATTATCTTGAAAAAAGCAGTTTGTATCATTAGATTGTTTTAACCTTTGTAAAGAGAAGTGATACCTGTGAATGACTATAACTCAGTAAACAAAAAGAAAAAAAATCTACAAAGTCAGGATTTATTGTCACAGAAACAATTACGGAATACTTAAAGATTAAGCTTCAGAGTTTTTTCATAGTGGTATTCAAATGAGTCGTAACTTCTGAAACCCAGTAACTACTGTAACTGTTAACAATCTGGACCAAAACTACATTCTAACCAAAAATATTATCTACCAAGATTTTCACCAAGAGAACTTAAAAAGTTTTGGCTCCTTTTCCTTCCCTTGCTTTCCTCCTTTGGAAGTACCAAACATCAGTAAATTGACTAATAAAAGGGAGAGAAACTGGCTGAGAAGCAAAGGTTAAAAGACAATTAATCAAGATAAACTTAACTTTTTATTGTTGGGAATGACCTCAATTAGTCACAACATCCAAGTAGTTTCAGTTTAAGATTACATCTATTTACTTTTAGGATTTCTGCAGCAAAAAGACTGTTAAATTTGGAGTCAAAAGACAAGGATTTACATCTATTATGGCCTAAGTGACCTCATGCAAGTTCTTTGAATTCAAGTGCCCTGTTATCTGTAAAATAATATCTCCCTCACTAAGCTATTATAAAAGTTAAATAAGATTATGGAAATAAAAAGTTCTCAGTAAATCACCATGCAAATTCTACTTGTTGATGCTATTTAAATAACAGAAGCGCAACACAACCTTATTTCATCTCTTACCATCCCTAGCAGAAGTTAAAAAAAAAAAAAAAGGGAAAGGAAAGTTATGACTAAGCACAGAAAACTCTCTGGGGGAACACTTTAAAATTATTAAAGGGATGAAACTGAAAAGTCTTTATTTAAACTTCCATCAGAAGGGGCAAAATTATAAGTAATTTTTATTGTACATGTGTGTTTTAGTATTTGTCACATAAAATGTGCATTCTCAGATTCCTGCAGTTAAAACTATATGTATATACCTATATATGTGAAGTAAAATAAACAGAAGATACCATGGAAAACCGTCCGTATTTTTCTGTTTTCCAATCTTGTACAATGTGAACGTATGACCTTTTTAAAAGTTTGTTTTTAAAATCACAAAATATAATGAGTAAACATGTATCTTTGTACTTCAGAGAGTTCAATCCACAAAGTCCAACACCCACCACAAAGTACAACTTTTTACTCTGGTCACCTTTATTCTGGTAAGGGAGCTAATAGACAAAAAGCAAAACTCCCCTCAGAGGGTGCCAAGTGATCTGAATAGAGAAGAACCCTGCTTATGGGCTGTTCATGGCTCACATTACTCTCAGGATATTATTTGACTTCCGGATATTTGTTTTTTTTCTCTATCCATAAAATAAGCTTAAATTATTTTTGAGTAAAGAACAGAGAAAACGCTTTGGTATCTATAGTATAAGTTCTTTTCTGCCTGCTAATTATCTGAGTATCAATATAAACAGAAGCAATGATAGGATCTAGTGAAAGGATCTTCGGGAAATGTGAGAAATCAAATGGACAAAATAAATGACGTTTATGTGCTTTAACTTTAAATTGGCATTTTAATCAAAGCCGATTTTTTAAAAGGGTCTGAAAATAAGCCCAACCTCCAGAAAGCTGGGAAAAGGGAAGAAAAGGAAACATTTACCTGAGGCATCTCCAACTTTAAAATCACTGTCATCTGAACTATCATAATCGAGAGCTTCTAGCAGAGAAGCTGCCAAAGGCTTCACCTGCCTCCTCTTGGAGCTGCGATCCACTGTTAAGAGAAAAACATTACATTGTCATTAATAATCACGCCAAGCACAGAGGACAGCTGTGATGCTAAGGGAAGATACAGATGACCTCGTGCACGGAATCTGTCTAATTCAGTTCTCAGCAAAAAGTGTAGGAAGCTTGCTTGGGGTGGGCACACGGGCTGGGGAGGGCTGGCCAGCAGCAGAGGCGGCTCCAGGCTGGGGTGTGGCAAAGGCGAACCCAGGCCAACCAAAATCAAAGCTGACCCCCGTAACATCCTCTTATGTTTCTGCGACTCGTTCATAATCCCTCAGACACGGAGACAGTCAACAGAAAGAAAACGCTAAGCCCAGGTAATGAAAGAAGCCTTGTTCATTCCCGCAGACTGTGGAAGGGAAGCGCCCACGAAAGGTCCAGCTTCCCGCAGAAACCTGCCACCCCCACCCTGCTCCCACAGGCCCTGACTTCTAGAAGGGCTGAAATGCACCTTTCTCCCGGCGGAGGCCTCCAACACACTTACTAAGGAATCCGTGAGGTGGTCGTTTGGAGGAGACCTAGGGAGAGGCTGCGAGAGCCTTGGCAGCGCTGAAGTTGGGACTGATACCGCGGGAACAAATCCGAAAGATGCTACTTAAAATCGGCGGCGCCTCCGACGGGGCCCGGGCGCCTAGAAAGCAGCGCTGAGGTCCCCTCCCGCCCCCCACCCCGCCCCCTAGTCCTTGCCGAACCGGCCCCGGCCGCTCGCGCCCCTTCCCACGGCGCTCCAGTGCCAGAGGCTCCCTCAGGCCCCGGCAGCTCTGGGGAGTTAATTTCCTCCGTTAAAACTGTTAGAAAAAAATAAAAGAAAGAAAAACTTTATTAGCCTGCACCAGAAGCAACAAAAGACCCAGAATTTGCAAAGTCCGAGGTCGTTTGCCTGAAACAATAGAGAAAGCAACGACCCGGATACAGCTCGTAAGAGAAGGAAGTGAAAACACACGGCAAAGCGGGCCCCTAAGAGCAGCAAGAGGCCTGAGCGCGTGCGCCGGAGTGGCAGGCGCTCTATGTCTCTCCTGCAGGAGGAGCCGAACAGAGCCGAGCGAGAACCGAGAGGGAGCCGAGCGGAGCCGAGTAGTGACGAGCGGGAGCAGAGAGCCCTCCCAGGCCCTGAGCGGTTCTTCCCGCAAATCACTGAGGCTCCACCCCCCGCCCAAATCCGTGGGAGGCCAGTGTTTGTTCCTGGCGTTTGTTTCTTAAGGAGTTACTCGGAGAACACTTTACAGAAAGAGGCGTTGCTAGCTTAAGTTACTACCAAAAACATAAATAATACCGATAGCAACATTCTACCTGCTGCCTCTGCAAATTGCATCGCTTTAAATACCTTGGAACGTGCGAGTATTTTATTTCTTGAAAGAGGGAAAGGTGAGAATCGCATTAGACTTTGATTGCTGCTTTGAAAATTACAACTGTGGGACACCTGGGTGGCTCAGTTGTTAAGCGTCTGCGTTCGGCTGAGGTCATGATCCCAGGGTCCTGAAATCGAGCCCCACATCGGGCTCCCTATTCCGCGGGAAGCCTGCTCCTCCCTCTTCCACTACCCCTGCTTGTGTTCCCGCTCTTGCTGTGTCTCTCTCTGTCAAATAAATAAATAAAATCTAAAAAAAAAAAAAAAAAGAAAATTACAACTGTAAGAGAGGGAAAAAAGCATTAATTTAGTTATATTAACTATTAGTACAAGGAGTGTACTGTGGGTAGACATTTTCATATAAATGAAATACAGTATTTAATTTACGGAGAGAATACATCTAGGGGAAAATATTCCATTTCACAAGTATATGGTGTATTACCTCAGGGTGTGTGTCCACATGAATGTGAAATAATGCCTTGCATTGACTTAGGAAATTTAATTTTTAAGATGAATTTTTAAATCCATAAAAACTCAGGTCAGTATGTACAACTGGATATGGCAGTCCTTCAACAGTTTCAAACACCACATTTATTTACATACAGGTTAAATACTTTTTAAATTATATTAAAATGTTAGAATCTGACTAGTATTAATACTTTTCAAAAATTTATATATCAAGGACTGAGAAAGATTTGGATGAAGTTGATTCAGTTCATTAGTTTATTCCACACATAAACATGGAGTGGCAGTGTTTGTAACATGGGAAAATAAATGTGTAGGAATCAAATCATATAATGCCTTAGTGAAGCTTACTCTTTAAAGAAACGTGTTAGATTATTTTGTGAACTGGAATTGAATTTTATAATATTAAATTTGACAAAATAGTAAATATTTACTACAAAGTAGTATAATTTATGGAATGATTACATGGAGGCTGGACGGCCTGCAAGATAGTTCTCTTCCCTTCCAGAACTTAAGGTACAGGTAAGGATACAAACAGGTAAGACAATTGCTGTATATTGTTAGACAGGTTACCAGAGAAAGAGTACACATGCTAAGAGGAGAGAAGGCACTCAGGGAAGGCTTCCTAGAGAAAGTGATAGAGCCAAACATAGTCTGAACTGACCTGAGAAAGGGAGAAAAGGAGACAGAAGTGTTCCAGACCAAGGAAAGGTCATGTGCAAATGCTCAGGGCTAAGAAGGATTGGCTAGTTAAATTCCCCAAAAGCTAGACTACTTCAATGTCCCAGGACATTCCACCATAACAGTAGTTGTACAAATTATATTGCAACCTCATCTTTCTGTGTTCCTTATCCCTGCTAAAAATGTAAACTCCTCCAATCTCTAAGAATCTCTAGTCCCCTGATCCAAACTACCACTGCTATGTGCCCCCTCAAACCGTCTACAGTGCTGTAGAAACTTAAATTCCAAAATTTTACAACCTTCTTAGTAAACCCTCTTCCTTTTCAATGATCATTCATGTACTTCCTTGTCTAAAATGGAAAGTTACCCTGCAGCCCTCTCAACTGGAGGCCACTCAGCCTCCCACACCTCATTTTCTCAAGATCCAGAGGTGGCATCGAATCCTTAATACTCCCCACTGGCCTTCAGACCTGTTATTCCTCCAGTTAAAAGCCTAGCAACTTAATTATTTGACCAGCTCCACTTCAGGAACTTAATTTCCATTCTATTTCAAACATGAACCATACTAAGGATTGTTTTACTTCTGAGGTTAGAGAACCAAACATTCCACTCTCCTCCTAGATTCATTGGGAGGAATTATGCTGAATTATCTAAAAGGGAAAAGACACTCCAAAAGCTAGCATTCAAGTTTCTGTAAGAGAAATTCCTAGAAATAGATTGTCTTTTTTTTTCTTCAAAGATTTTGTTAAAGGTCTTTACATGGCAAAATCCAGACTCCAGATCCAGCTGCCAAGGAGACCCTGTTATCCTGTGGGTACTGGCTGCAGTATGGCAGGCCACCCTGGATTCCCACCCTTCTGTTCCAAGATGGGGGTGGTAGGCGATATCTCATCTTTGGGTTTCACAATGCTCACATGACCAAACAGGGGCTTCTTAGGGCTAATCTTACCACGTGGGTCCCCAGGAAGCATGATCTTCACTTTGATGCCTCAGCAGTGTCAACATAGTAGTTAATAGGGTCCCCACTGTGAATCATCAGGCCATGCATAAACATCATGGATTTAGGAGTTTCCCAGACACCAAGATCTCACAGTGTTTGGCCCCACCCTTCATGATGAACCGCAGCACACTATAGCAAACCCTCTGCACAGCAAGTCCTCCTAGGAGTTTGTATTGGAGAGACTCTGCCCTAGAAATAGCACACAGACCTCTTGTGGCCACCTTTTCAGTTTAAAGTTCTACACTGTCCTCAGAGAAATCAAACCTCTTCTGAACCACAATGGTCAATTCCCAGATCTGCTGGCCCTTCTCACCAAGAACATTCTGTGTTCTGGTGGCCAAGATAATGATTTTTGTCCTGGTTGGTGTAATTCAGACATCAATCCCAGAGTAGCCATCTTCAGTCAGCTCCTGAGTGAGAAACTCGTTCAGTTCAGTTTTAAAGATGCCATTGGCAACAAACTTCCTCTTCTTGGAAATCTGCACCACCGTCTTGCTGCCATGGGCCACTGATAGAAATAGATTTTCTGAATAAAAAAATATAAACACATTTATATTTAATAAACATTGCCTAATTGCTCTCTAAAAATAGGCTGTACTAATATATATTATCACCAAGAGTGCATGAGAATTCTTTCCAAACCCCTGGCCATTGAGTATTAAAAATCATTTTTTTAACTTTTAATTTCTAAGTAGTTTTAGATTTATGAAAGAATGCACCAATAATACTGTTTGTATATACTCCTCACCCTGCTTCCACTAATGTCAATATTTTGCATAACCATGTTACATTTACAAAACTAAGAAATTAACATTAGTACAATATTATTAATTAAACCAGAAACTTTATTTGGATTTTACTAGTTCTCTCACTAATGTCCTCTTCTGTTCCAAGATCCAATCCAGAGGACCATGTCGCATTTAAATTAGCAATCTTTTTAACGTTTGTAATACATGAGTTAAAAGAAAAAAAAGACAAAAAGGAAAAAAGGAAGGAAGGAAAGAAACGGAGAAAGAGAGAAAAAAAATTTTAAATAGCGAATTGCTTTTTTGATTTGTATTTAATAAATGTGGAAGAAATTGCTAGTTGTTTCCCAATACCTATTATCCTTGTCTTCAAAAATAAAAGCCCCAGGGGCACCTGGATGGCTCAGTCGTTAAGCGTCTGCCTTCAGCTCAGGTCATGATCTCAGGGTCCTGGGATCCAGCCTCTCATCGGGCTCCCCGCTGCGCGGGAAGCCTGCTTCTCCCTTTCCCACTCCCCCTGCTTGTGTTCCCTCTCTTGCTGAGTCTCTGTCAAGTAAATAAATAAAAATCTTTATTAAAAAAAAAATAAAAACCCCAAATTTTAACTAGACACAAGTTTTTCTCTTTTTTGAAAAGATTTTATTTATTTATTTATCTGAGAGAGAGAAAAAGCTGGGAGAGGGGGAGGGGAGGAGCCCAGAGCCCAGCACAGGGCCCAACCTGGGCTCAATCTGATGACCCTGAGATCATGACCTGAGCCCAAATCAAGAGTCTGACACTTAACTGACTGAGCCACCCAGATGTCCCACTGGACACAAGTGTTTCAAGAATAGCAACTACAGGGGCGCCTGGGTGGCTCAGTCGTTAAGCGTCTACGTTCCGCTCAGGTCGCCCCGCATCGGGCGCCTGCTCAGCGGGAAGCCTGCTTCTCCCTCTCCCACTCCCCCTGCTTGTGTTCCCTCTCTCGCTGTGTGTCTCTCTCTGTCAAATAAATAAATAAAATCTTTTTTTTTTTTTTTTTTAAAGATTTTATTTATTTATTTGAGAGAGAGAGAATGAGACAGAGAGAGCACATGAGAGGGGGGAGGGTCAGAGGGAGAAGCAGACTCCCTGCCGAGCAGGGAGCCCGATGCGGGACTCGATCCCGGGACTCCAGGATCATGACCTGAGCCGAAGGCAGTCGCTTAACCAACTGAGCCACCCAGGCGCCCTCGATTTTTTTTTTAAGATTTTATTTATTTAGGGCGCCTGGGTGGCTCAGTTGGTTAAGCGACTGCCTTCGGCTCAGGTCATGATCCTGGAGTCCCGGGATCGAGTCCCGCATCGGGCTCCCTGCTCGGCAGGGAGTCTGCTTCTCCCTCTGACCCTCCCCCCTCTTGCGCTCTCTCTCTCTCAAATAAATAAATAAAATCTTTAAAAAAAAAAAATCGAGACTACATTTTCTAACTTTCTCGAAGTTATATGTGGTTACATAATTAAGTTCTGGCCAATGGGATGCTAGCTGAAAAGGTATGTACAATTTCCTCACTTTTCTGCCCTCTTTTCTTTTTTTTTTTTTCCTAATCATTGTGGTTAGAACTTCCAGTACACTGTTGAATAAAAGTAGTAAGGGTACAATTCCTTGTCTTGTTCTTGATCTTAGAAAGAAAGCTTTCAATCTTTCACTGTTTTAGTCTGATGTTACCTGTGGGTTTTCATAGATGCTTTTATTTCATAAAGAATAACTTCTTTTCTGTTTCTAGTTTGCTGATTGTTTTCATTTTGAAAGAGTTTTGAGTTTTATTAAATGCTTTTTCTGTATATATTGGAACAATCATGTGCTTTTTTATACTTTTGTAATTTTGTCAGTATGGTGTAGTACATTGATTTTCATGTTGAACCAACCTTGCATTACTGGTACAAATTCCATTTAGTCATGGTGTATATGTTACTGGATTCAGTTTTGCTAGTATTTTGTTGAGTATTATTGCTTGTATGTTCATAAGGGATGTTGCTTTGCTACTATTTTTCTGTCATATAAAGAATCTTCATTGTTTATGAACTGCTATATTAGCATCTCCTATAATATTTTTCTATGTGTCTTGAAGGCACATATTGTAAATTACTGTGAGCATTCTTAACTCAGAAAAATTTGAATCTCCTAACGATATGGCATCTTCTTGTTAAAATACTTGTGTTATATAATCCCGCATGCTTTTCTTTTTATTCTCTATTCGATTCAAGGTATCCACGCATTAGTACACATATTAGGAGAATAATTATTTCCTAATAGTTGCAACCACAGACAGCCTTAACGTAGTATTTTGTCAAAGAATACTCTTAATGTTCACAATTCTCTCCAACTAATCAAGCTGAACATGACTGTACAAGTATCATCAACAACAAGTATAAAAAGCAGATTTATATTTAGATATGGTCCTTCAAACTACTCCTACAAAAGGTGGTGAAGTAAGCAGCATAGTGTTGTATGGACACTTGCTATATGAAAAAGAATCAAACTGAAAAAAGACAGCAAACAGAGAGTCTGCAGACCTGAATTTGAGTCCAAGCTTTGCCACTGAATTTCTGTTTGACCTTCAAAAGGCAATTTGAACTCTTTGAGCCTCTGATTCTTCATTTAGAATCTGGGCATGATAATAATAACCTCTCTAGTTAAATGAGAAGTTTTAAGAAGCAGATGACAAAGGACTCTATCTCCAAAATTACTCCAGAAAAATGGGAGAAAAAAAAAACAAAACAAAACCCAAGAACATGCAATGCACATAATGATGTAAAAAGAAAAGAGGAAAAAAAGTTATAATTAAATATGAATAATTATTGATAATGAAATTGTGAAATTTAATACAATTATTAAGCAAGGATAGGTAACCAGAAGAGCCATAATTCTAAAAGATTATAACCAAATCCAAGAGATTTGGAGGTAAAAAGATGGGAAGCATGGGGAAAGTAAAATAAGAGAAATGAAAACAAAAATTGAATTCTCTTATATGGTTTAAGGGAGAAGCTGTAGATCCTGATTAATTTTTTTAATCCAGGAAAGTACAAATCAATTTATTATAAATCTAAGGATAATATATCTGGTTCACAAAGGGTAGTTGAACACATGAATTACCTTTCTAGCCTCCCCAAATTTCACTGAAGTCACATAATAAATATAAAAATAGAAATAAGACCATAAAGCCATAGTACTGTTATAAACCCAGGAGGAGTGTCACCAACAAACTTGTGAAGGCTATTGAGGAATTTTGATAGTTACAGAGGTAGGCTCAGATTGCCAACAAAACCCACCAAACTAAGGAGCTAATAATTTCATCCAGGTGAAAAAGGAGTTACTGAAGTGAGATTTTCCTACAAAGTGCCTGCATATCCCTCAGATGAGAGATAATAAGGCCTGTAAAAAGGGCCAAGACTAGGACAACAGTCTGGATGATTCATTAAAAGGAAAAAGTCACACAACAATCCTGTTTTCAGCTTTCTCTCCAGAAAAAAAGTTCAAGTTCAGTTCTATTAAGTGGGAAGTCTGACTCCAGAAATTTTCAGAATGGGCACTAGGTTATAAGAGAACGAATGATAGTGAGCCCAGTGATGATCAACTGCCACAAGAAATAGAAAAATCTAGCATTATAAACTACTCATAAGCCATAAAGGACAGCCTACTCATTCACATGCACCCTCCCCATACCACCAACCTTCTTCCCACCCACTATGACTGTTGAAGCAAGGATGTCTATAAACAGAACCTGCATTCATTATTTGCCAAGTGAACAGGGCTTCTTATTTAGGCAAGGTATATAAATTTTGGCTACCAATACCATGCAATCCATGTAAAAAGACATATATAGGCAACCAAGTTTCATTAAATATTAAAGTAAACTAACAACATGAGAGGAACTAAAGTTTTAAAAATCTTTAAAACAATTATATAATTCAGATATATCAGGGCTCCTATGTACATCATGAGATTTAGAAGGTAAAAGGGAGGCCAAGGCCATCTACTTTCAGCTGCAGCAGCATCAAAACAAGCTCCATAAACTGTGAAGGTAGAATCCACATTCTGGCATCTACTCACCAGCTTCAAAGGTATAAGCTTATGTTGGAGGAACAGTTCTGGAAAAGGTTAGCGGCAATAGCTGCACTCATTTTCTGACTTCTAGATCACAGCTACAAGTGTATGATCTTCAAACTAAAAGTCTCATTGGATCCCTGACTTTCATTCCTCCAGCCTTTCAAATGACTTCATATGCACCAACTTTCTTTTCAGCATAACATACTTAGAGTGGTTTCTGTTTCCTCTACTGAAACCTTGTCTGATACAGTGTTTAGTGCAGAAAGGTGTTCAGAAAATAAATAAAACCTCAAAATGGGAATTTAAGATTTATTATTTAACTTGGTGTGGGTCAAAAGACAGTGGTGATTTTATTACCAGTGGAAAATAAGATATTGGCAAGCCAAGGCATGCATGATAAAAGAGTTACTTATATTATCACATGTGATCACCTGGAATAAGGTGCCTGTTGAAGGCCAGCTTTTTGTAGCAAGTATTTGTTTTGATAGAATGCTAAGATGAAAACAAGAAATATTTAACTGCATTGGAACCAGCACAAGCCAGCAGCTAGCCATCATTTACAATCCTTTAAGGATATCCCCTGCAGAGAGTCCATAGCTCATATTATCTCGCCATAATTAATATTTTCAGACGGGCGCCTGGGTGGCTCAGTTGTTAAGCATCTGCCTTTGGCTCAGGTCATGATCTCAGGGTCCTGGGATCGAGCCCTGCATCGGGCTCCCTGCTCAGCGGGAAGCCTGCTTCTCCCTCTCCCACTCCCCCTGCTTGTGTTCCCTCTCTTCCTGTGTGTCTCTCTCTGTCAAATAAATAAATAAAATCTTTAAAAAAAAATTAATATCTTCAGAGATATTCAAGAGAAAACAATATTGATGAAGAAAAGATTGTGCTCAAATTTCTGAACTTCAAGAGAATTCTAAATGTTCCTTTAGAGAAAAGACAGATTATCTACAAAGGAATAGGAATCAGGTTCAAGTCAGAATTTTTAACTACAACTTTGGATGTCTGGGAACTTCTAAAATTCTTTCAATGTTGGGGTACCTGGGTGGCTCAGTTGTTGGGCATCTGCCTTCAGCTGAGGTCATGATCCCAGCGTCCTGGGATCGAGCCCCACATCAGGCTCCCTGCTCCGCGGGAAGCCTGCTTCTCCCTCTCCCACTCCCCGTGCTTGTGTTCCCTCTCTTGCCGTGTCTTTCTCTGTCAAGTAAATAAATAAAATCTTAAAAATAAATAAATAAATAAATAAATAAAATTCTTTCAATGTTTTGTAATAAAGGGTTCACTGATAATCATCCTTTTCAAATTATGTAAAATATACTGACTACAGTATTTTCTTCAAGTATTTAGGCAGCAAAAATCTACTCTAGTATTACATGAATAAAATCTTTCTACATATTTAACAAATGAATAATATTGAAAAGAATTTAAGTTAGTTTCTCACAGCTAGTATGTATATATAGTACAAAAATTTTAAATGCACAAAAGAGTATCATGAAAATAAATTATCATTTTATCTTTGTACCTTAGCCAGTCAATCATCTCTCTAGATATAACAAGATTACTTTTTTAGAAAAGGTGCTTGGGGTGCCTGGGTGGCTCAGTTGGTTAAACATCTGACTATTGGTTTTAGCTCAGGTCATGATCTGCTAGAAACTGATCCCATCAGAGTCTGCTTCCTCTTTCCCTCTCCCTCTGTCTTTCCCCCTGGTCTGCTCTCTCTCTCTCACTAAAATAAATAAATAAACCTTTAAAAAACTAAAAACTAAAAAACTTGCTTAGCTCAGGGCGTAGTTTTTATAATGGCTTTATTGAGATATAATTCCCATACCATAAAACTTACCCTTTTGTGGTGTAAAATTCAGTTTTTAGCATATTCAAAAGTTGTACAATGATTACCACTATCTAATTCTAGAACATTTACTTACACCAGAAAGAAATCTCATACTCATTAGCAGTTACTTCACATTTCCCCTATTCCTAGACCCTGGCAATCAATAATTGACTTTCTGTCTCTATGGATTTGCCTATTGTAGATATTTCATATAAATGCAATAAAAAATGTTGGTCTCATGTGTCTGTATTCTTTAATCAAGTACAGTGTTTTCATGATTCATTCACATAGTAACATAGCTTTTTTATTTTTATTTTTATTTATTTATTTATTTATTTTTTAAGATTTTATTTATCCATTTGACAGAGGGACAAAGCGAGAGAAGGAACACAAGCAGGGGGAGTGGGAGAGGGAGAAGCAGGCCTCCCGCTGAGCAGGGAGCCCAATGTGGGGCTCCCTCCCAGGACCCTGGGATCATGACCTGAGCCGAAGGCAGACGCTTAATGACTGAGCCACCCAGGAGCGCCATAAGTTAGCTTTTTTATTTTTATTTTTATTTATTTATTTATTTTTAAAAGATTTTATTTATTTATTTGACAGAGAGAGAGAGACAGCGAGAGAGGGAACACAAGCAGGGGGAGTGGGAGAGGGACAAGCAGGCTTCCTGCTGAGCAGGGAGCCCGATGCGGGGCTCGATCCCAGGACCCTGGGATCATGACCTGAGCTGAAGGCAGACGCTTAACAACTGAGCCACCCAGGCGCCCCATAACTTAGCTTTTTTAAAAACTAACATGATACTGTGAAATTTTATCAGTATTTGTTCTGTATGAAGAAAAAATAAAAGTAAGAGGTGAGTACTTCAATATTTGCTGTAATAGCTGTTTATTAGACAGATCTCTTAGACAAGCTAAGGTATTTAATTATTTTTCGGTGCATATGAATGGCAGTCTTAGGAGCTGTGTTTCACAAGGGGCAAGTCCCAAGAAAGCAAAGCAGATGGGCAAAGACAGCATCAGTGAAGCAACATCATTAAATGTACAATATTGGATGTTAGACAAATAAGATTAGTAGAGACAAGTTTCATGTCATCAACTCAAAAGCTGCAGAGAAGCTTTCAAACAAACAAAAATGCACAAATGACACCTTCTGTTCTTTTTTTTAATCCATCAGATCTTTAAGTGACAATCATAAGCAAACTCCCTAACATTGTTCTAAATCTAAACAATTCAGTTTAAAGCAATTATTGGAAAATATAACAGAGAAAAGTGAAAAATAAACAAATGTACAGATCAAAGGATCATCAAGAAGCAAACATCTTTCCAAACACCATGTAAAGGGGCACCTGGGTAGCTCAGCCGGTTAAGTGTCTGCCTATTTTAAAATTTTATATAAATGGACTCACACAATGTTGTTTTGTTTCTGATTTCTTTGAACAATTTGTTTTTGTAAGAATCATTTATGTTGTTGTGTGTACTTGTAGTTCATTTGCAATATGGAATCACATGCTTGAATGTACTACATTTATTTATTCATTTGCCCTTGATAAACATTTTTGCTCTTTCCAGTTCAAAGCTATTATAAATAATGATTCTATATGCATTCTTGTTTGTGTCTCTCGATGCACATAAGCACACATTACTGTTGGGTTTATATTTCAGAGTGAAATTACTGGATCATATAATATTCAAATATTCAATTTTGGTACAAAAAGTCAAGCAGATTTTCAAAGTGTAGTATCAATTTATACTCTCATCAGCAATATATTTAGGTCTGTTTTTCTTCTCTTCTATAGGATACTTAACGAGAGTTTTGCATCTTTAGTTTGATATCCTACATCAGATTTGAAACACTCTTTGTTATTATATCTCCAATTTTTTTGCCTTAAAATCTTAGTCTTCTTCAGGACTTCAATTTCACGTATCTTGGATGCTCTCTATCGCGTATGTCTCTTGCACTATCTCCATTTTGCTTAACAGTTACTTCTTTATTCTTTTCCTCTTGCATTTTACTATAAGTAGCAAGGAGAAACGAGGCTGTACCTTTAACACTTTACTTGGAAATCTCCTCAGCTAAATATCCAAATTCATCATTGACAAGTTCTACTTTATACCCAACAAAAGGACACAATTTAGCCAAGTTGTCTGCCACTTATAACAAAGATCACCTTTCTTCCAATGGCCAGTAACATTGGCCTCATTTCTTTCTGTCACCAGAAGCACCTTTAATATTTATAATTCTACCAATATTCTATTCATGACAATATGAGTATTCTCTAAGATGACAGAAGCTTTCTCTACTGTGTTCTCATTTCCAACAGAACCATCATCAGAACTGCCTTTGATGTCTATATTTCTATGAATTGTCTCTTCAAGACAATCTAGGATTTTTCTATCATGCACTTCAAAATTCTTCCAGCCTCTACCCCATTACCCAATTCCAAAGGAATTTCCTCTTTTTTAGGTATTTGTTATAGGAGCAACTCACTTCTGGTACAAAAATCTGCCTAAGTTTTTGAAGTTTACCACAAAAATTATTATAATTGGGTGGCTTAAAACAGTAGGAATTTATTTTCTCACAGTTCTGGGGGTCAGAAATCTGAAATCAAGGTGTTGACAGGGCCACAATTCCTCCAAAAACTGTAGGGGAGAATCTTTCCCTGCCTCTTCCAGTTCCTAGTGGCTCCCGGTGTTCCTGGGCTTGTGGTAGCATAACTCCAATCTGTGTCTCTGTTTTAACATGGACTTCTGTGTGTGTCTTTTCTTATAAGAAAATCAGTCATTGGATTTAGGGCCTATTCGAATTAAGTATGACCTTAACTAATTCTAATTAAGTATGACCTTAACTAATTACATCTACAATGACCCTAATTCCAAATAACTTCACATTCTGAGGTTCCAGGTGTTCACAAATAATGTCAGTGGACATTATTCAACCCTCCACACTCTTCAATGTCTTTGAACAGAGAGAGTCTGCATTGTCTGAATAATGTAATCTGCCAATCTTGGAAATGAAAGTCTATGAAGTTTCTAAATCAAGTAATTTTAACTAATATTTCACTAGGGCCCCACATTTTGAGGGATCTGATATTTCTTTGATGAAACTGTTATTAGACTGGTTGGAATTAAAGGAAATATGGGTGGACTCTTCTTGTCAAGTTTTATTATGAGGTTAATGCTTATTTTGTAATGTGAATTTTGAAGATTTCTTTTTCAAAGATATGGGACAAATTTAATAGCATGAGAATTATCTATACCTTGAAGGTTTGGTAGCTATTACGGACTGAATGATCGTGTGCCCCCCCACCTTTATATGTTGAAGCCCTACCCTGCAATATGACAGTATTTGGAGATAGGGCCTTTGAGAGGTAATTAGGTGTAGATGAGATCATGAGGGTGGAGTCCCCATGATGGGATTAGTATCTTCATAAGAAAAAGAGAGGCCAGAGCTCTCTCTCTCTCTGCCAAGTGAGGATGGCCTCCATCTGCAAGCCCGGAAGAGGGTTCTCACTAGGGACCAAGTCTGCTGGCACCTTAATTTTGGACCAGTGAATGCTTTCCGTATCTATAGCTGTTATGAAAAACCAACAAAAGTAATTTGCTTTCTGTAGATGAGTAACACACTTTGACTGTCTTACCTTATGCATACATCAACTCTGCAGCCCTATTACAGGTTCCTAGATCATCTCTATTCCACAGAAATTCATTTTGGTCAGTTACATTGATGGCATCATGGTAACTGGACCTAGTAAGAAAGAAGTAACAACTACTTAGGACATAGGTAAGCCAGATGGTAGGAGGTAAATCTGACCAAAAATCAGGTTTCTGCCACCTCAGTGAAATTTTTAGGGTTCCAGTGGTCTGGGACATGTCAACATAGCTCTTTGAAAGTAAAGGACAGATTATTGCATTTGGCTCCTCTTATCACAAAGATGCTTTCTACTCTGTGGGCCTCTTTGAATTTTGGAGGCAACAATTACCTCATCTGTGTATGCTACCCTGATCCATTTACTGAGCAACCTGAAAAGTTGCTAGTTTTGGGCAGGGTCCTGCAACAGGTCTGGGCTCCCATGCAAATTGTTTTTTTTTTTTTTTTTAGATTTTATTTATTTGTCAGAGAGAGAGAGAGCTCTTGCTCAAGAGCAGGGGGAGGGGCAGAGGGAGAACCAGGCTCCCCACTGAGCAAGGAGCCCGATGCAGGACTTGATCCCAGGACTCTGGGATCACAACCCAAGTCAAAGGCAGATGCCTAACCGACTGAGCCACCCAGGCTTCCCCCATTCAAATTGTTCTTAACCTGAGATGTATAACCTAGCAGATCTGTTGGTGCTGGAAGCAAATTACCATGTTACCTCAGTTATCTATCATGAACTGGGTCTTATCTGATGAACAAAGCTATAAGATTAAATATACACTGCAGCATTTCACCACCAAATGGAAACCATCACCAGATGGATTTGAGCAGGTCCTGAAAGCCTAAGTTGCATGCCCATGTTCAATACTCCCCTCTCAACCTGAACCTATGGTATGGAGCATTGCCTATGGCCAATTAACTAAGAAAGACATATTTGAGCCTGTTTTACAGATGGTTCTGTATAAAATGCTATCAATATTCCAAAGTAGACAGCTGTAGCACTATAATCCCACTCTGGATTGACTCTGAAGGACAGCAATGAGAGACAATATGGAAGTGGTTCTTACCTTCTGTAGTGATCCACTAGTAAAATTATGACTTACCATCCCTGCAACTGTAGCTTTGCTGGTCTGGAAGTCATAATTTCAAGGAAAGAAAATTCTATTACTCTATTGGCCTGGGTGGTTGATTTTGATTAGCAAGGGGAAATTGGAATTCTACAATTCAATGAAGGCAAGGAGGAATATGTCTGTAATGCATGGGGCATCTCTTAGTTTTCCTTTTCTTGTCAAATTCCTCCTTTAGTTTCTATATTCTTGAACTAGATTTATATCTAATTCCATGACAAAGGGTTCTAGAAATAAGGTCTCTCTGTCCTCATGGGTTCCACCTGTCCCCACAGGTTCTAATATATCTTTGCTTCTGACATGTTCCTCTTCCCTTACTGCCTCCCCTGTTGACTTCAGACTGCAATAAGATACTGCTCCCACAATTGTATAATGTCAATTCCTTGTAATAAATTCCTTATTATGTATGTATATTTCCTAGAAGATCTGTTTCTCTGGCTAAACCCTGACTGGTATAAAATATTTATCTGCCTCCATTTCTGACTTGATCTAACTTTGCTGTTCTGGTTCCTCCTTCCTGGCCTGGTCCCCATTTTGTTCATGTTCTTTAGGATTTTAGCATTAACCCTCTTCTCTCATTACACTTTCTTTCACACATATACTTCATGGACAAGCTCATCAGTTCCCAATAACTGTCACTTATATCCCCTTTCCTTTTAAATTGTACCTCTAGACCAAACTTCTCTCTGAGCTGAAGAGTGATGTTTTGCCAGCCTTCAGAACATCTCTAATTGGATATTTTGGAGGTATACCAGACTTAACATTTCCAAAGATGAATTTATATTCTTGATCTTGGCTGGGACACTATATATCGAGTAGCCTAACTCATATATCAGTGTCTATTGTAGCACTTATCAGAAAGCTTTGTAATAATGATACCCCTAGCCCCACTAGACTTGAAGATGTTGAAGAAAGATAGCAATGTGTTATTCTTCTTATCCTAAGCACTCAGCATGAGGAGCAATATATAGTGGGCACTTAATATATGTTTAATGAAGGAATGGATGAATGAATGGATTCATAGAGAAGACAGAAATTTCAGAGAGATAATAAATAACAACAGAAGAGTAATAGAATATAGCTATTCTTAAAAAAATTTCTAATTTGAAGATCTAGGTGTATGGTATAATTTTCCAAAAATTGTAAATATGCAGTTTTCCTAAAATATTGTTTAACCAGAAGGTTTCAGTGAAAATGAGTGTCAGTATTTCAAATTGTTAGATTTTTGGGGTTCCTGGGTGGCTTAGCCGGTTAAATGTCAGACTCTTGATTTCAGCTCAGGTCATGATCTCAGGGTTGTGGGATCCAGCCCCAGTTAGGCTCCACACTCAGCTGGGAGTCGGCTTGAGATTCTCTCCTTCTCCCTCTACCCCTCTACCTGCTTGTGTGCCCTATCGCTTTCAAATAAATAAATAAATCTTAAATAAATAAATAAATACATTGCTAGAGTTTCTTTGCTTTTTAGTATTCATTGAATTTTGTACATAAAGTTCTTCAGGTATTTAATTTAAATTAATGACAGTATGTGAAGCTTTGAGATTTACAACAGTGGAAGTAAACTTTCACAGACGAAAATATGTTCTAATTTTTCTTATAGAAATTTTATAATTAAATACAGTTTATGCTAAGTAACCATAATACTAGTGGAAGAACATATTTATTTTTAGATTAAGGATAGCTGCAGAATCTTCATTAACAAGTGAAGGTATAATTTGTATTTGCGTTATCAGAAAAACAACTACAGTTGTCAATATATCTGCTACAAAAATAATTAAATGCCCAAATGCAAACAGTAAAACATAAGATTCTGCCTTCAGTTGCATTATCATATTCCACGGCTCACTTATCAAATTATTCCTCTCTAAAGAAGCCATTTCTTTACTGTCACACATTAATAACAACACATAATCACTATACCTTCCAGAATTTTCTAGGCTTGAATTTTCAGAGAAACTCTGCAAGAGAAATCACCTTTGGGGTGTGCTATTGATATACTCTTAGTTTTTAGACCTATTCATAGTACAACTTACATTTAATTTAGAAAACTCCTATTTATACATTTTTGTATTTTAAAATTATTCACAAAATTAAATCAAACAATGGAACAAGAAATCCAGAGGGCACAAGTCTCAGAGTAAAATGGTAAAAAACAGCTCCAATTCATTTATTAAGATATTATTGTTGCAGGATTTTTTTTCCCCCGCCTGGTGCCAGCGGTTCTTGGTCATGCTGCTTCGAAGAATGAAGAGGTAGACCAGACAGAGTGGTGGGCAACAAAGTAAGGTTTATTGAGCGATAGCAAAGTGATAGTACAAAGCTCCTGAGGAGGGAGGGGACCCGGAAGGGGTTGCCGCAAGTTTTTTTCTTTTTTTGAAGATTTTATTTATTTGAGAGAGAGAGAGAGGATGAGAGAGAGAGAGATCATGAGCAGGAGGGAGGGGTAGAGGGAGAAGCCGACTCCCCCCAGAGCAGGGAGCCTGACATAGGACTCAATCCCAGGACTCTCGGATCATGACTTGAGCCAAAGGCCGATGCTTAACCGACTGAGCCACCCAGATGCCGGCTACCGGGAGTTTCTAAGTCTAGGGGTTTTTATGGGCTTTGTTAGCGGGCTGTTTTAATCTGATTAACCCTCCCTTTCCTGTCATCCAATCAGATTTTTGTCACCTATCTATAATATGGGAAAGGGTGGAGGACTCCTTCCAGGATAGTGTAAAATCCTTTTAAGGGTGGTTTCCTCTTAGGGTGGGGGCCCCTTGTCCCTGCCTGCCTGCCTTCCAACTATCCTTCATCATTATGTCTTGTAGTTGTTTTATCCTGTGTTTAGATACAAAGCTTTTATGAATCCTCACTACCTAAAGGATCAAGTTACAAATCTAAAATTCTCAAAAATCTGGGTTAACCTTTTCTGTTTCATTTTCTAGAACCCCTCCCTATGCAATCTAAGCTTCCAACACACTGAATTCATCTCAATTTCTTATACATATTATGCACTTACATTATGAACTTTTATTTCTTCTGCCTTATTTCACCCATATGGAATGCAAATCTTCCTCTTTTTTGGCCTGATCATTCCACAAAGATCATAGTCTTCATTAAGTTCTTCATAGGCCCCAAAGTCTTATTTCCTTCTGTTTTATCAGTATTTTTACTTCTGCATGCTTATTGCTCAGATCAAGTCATCTGACAAAGCTTATCAACAGGGAAATAAAAGACAATCTTTTCCCAGTAAGGACATTAAATATTTGTGATCAAAAAGACAATCTACCACAGTGGCCCTTCTGATTACAATCATTCAGATCTTTCTCCTTTCCTCTTTCACCCTCCTCACCAAGGGAAATTACCTAAAAGTCCTATACTGTCATTATTTCCAACTCAAAGCCCATGATCTATGAGTGATGCTGTAGTCTCTGTTCTAGGTATGTCTCCTCTTAACTTGGAGACCTATGAAATAGGCAAGTTAAGTTATTTGCCCCACAACACACAAAATGCAGTGGTGGAACAGGGACTGGATAACCACCATGAATGATCCCATTCAGAAAAAGAAAGAATGGGAGGCACATACCGGTCCTGAAATCTCACAAAGTAGAAGTTGCTGCTGATTGAAAGTGCGGAATATTGAGTAGGTCCTGAATTTGCTATTTGGAGGTTAGTTCTAGTCTGTTCTTCTCTGTGGCTCCTGTTTCACCTTTTGGGAAGTCTTGCCCTAGATCTATCTAAAGGGGGCATTAGAGAATAGGCTCTTGGGCGCCTGGGTGGCTCAGATGGTTAACCATCTGCCTTCGGCTCAAGTCATGATCTCAGTGTCCTGGGATAGAGTCCCATGTCCTGCTCTCTGCTCAGCAGGGAATCTGCCTCTCCCTCTGTGCTCACGTGCTCTTTCTCTCTCTCTCCAAGAAATAAATCAATAAAATATTTTTAAAAAAGAGAGAGGAATAGGCTCTCCTTGGAGGATGAGTATATCTCTCAACCTGCTTTTCATCTCCAGAACACTGGGAGTCCAAGTGTCATTTCACATCTCAATTAGTCACAGCGTCTTTAACCAAATCTGATGTTTTTTTTTTTTTTTTTAAATCAGTACTTAGTCTATGTCTCTTTTATTTTATTCCAGTCAACTCTATCCATCAATGGCTATACTCACATTTCTTTTTAGTGTATACCTTTAGTATACCTCCTTCTTTCTTGAGATTTAATTTTAGTCACCTTGATCCTGCCAGGCTTTGGTGAGAGAGCTACACCCTTATCTCTTTGTCCAGACTTTCAAATTGTTTAGTTTAGAGAATTTACTAAGACACCTTAATTTATTGAGATGTTTCAATAAAGGTGTGATGGCTACATTCATGATTGGGTCACTAGCTTGAGATTTTTAATTGATCTTTTTGATTAAACATCAATCTCCGTTTTATCTTGTACAGCTGAAGATAAGTATCAGCCATATCTTCTAACTCTGCAAGTCTCTAAATTTCTAGATGCTCCATTCCCTGTCATTGAAGCTTGCAAACGGACCAATTATTTTCTGAGTCCATCTCTATATTGTATTACCTTGTCAAGTGTTGCCAATAGTAGCGGACACATGCAGCTTACATACCCTTTGCCTGCCATTTCACTGAAACCTATGAATTTATGAGGGACATTAACTGCCTTCCATTGAGAACAATTTCATCAAATGTTCCAACGCTGTATAACATAATTGCTATCCTTCCAGCTTCTGGTAACAGTTATCTTGTGACCTGTTGCTGGGACCTGAATCCAATGCCAGATATTTTAGGATTTTTATTATGGTAATATACCACCACACTTTCAGTGCCAAATTCTTTATAAGAGTAAGCTAAGTTAGGCTGCAGTAACAAACCACTCTTAAATCTGGTGACTTACAGCAATAAATGCTTATTTCTAATTCTCAATACATGTTCATTGTAGGTCAGCAATGTCTCTGCTCCAAGTAATTTTCACCCTGACACCCAAACCTCTATCTAGAACACTGCTGATCTTGTGGCAAAGAGAAAATAAAAAACATGGCACATATTGGATCTTAAAGCTTCTGCTTGTGCATGACACAGGTTACGTTTCACATTTCATTTGCTAATAAAGCAAGTCATCTTATCAAGCCTGACATGGAGGCAAGTGAGTGATAATCCCCTTCCAGGGGCAGGCAACAGGTATTTTGTATACAATATAATCTACCACACATACAAAAACCACTTCTAAAGCTAAAATGTATTTTTACAATATGCATCCTCTACTATGGCTTCTTTTCCTTGATTGTCTCTTCTATTCTTCCAATCCCTGCTTAAAATATAGGTCACAGACTCTTTCCCCTAACTTTAATATGCATAATTCAAACTTTTATCATTTGACATTCTGGTTAATATTTAATGAAATTTATATTCTGCAACCCTGCTTCGTTAACATTTCCAAAGGCATCACTTGACTACCTGTATTATTGTTACTGCTAGAAATTAGGTCAATAACCAAAAGGTAAGCCTTTGGATTTTACTTTCTTATCAACAGTGGTATTCCTGTATACCCAATCACTTATTTTAGTATCATTTGTTATCATTAAAAATAAAATATTACAAGAAGAAATCTTCCTTCTAATTTCTTTACTTTCACCTGCACTTACTGCTGTTAGGTTTCTGTGTTCACTTTTAAGTATTTTCCATGATCTTTGTGCTGATTTTTAAAAATATAGCCACATTCCTCACCATCATCTGTAAAGTCAATGTCAGAGTCCTTTACAACCTCCCTGATCACAATTTCTTCTCTCCTTTGATATGGCTCGGCCACACTGGCCTTGGGTTTTGTTTTGTTTTTCAATCTCAAAACCATTTCTCTTGAAAATTGAACATTCTTCACCCATATTGTCACCAGGTTACCACCTTATTTAAGTGTGGTAACCTTAATTTATTTAGATATTATGGCTAAATTTATTTATTTACCTCCTCAGAGGGACCTTCCTTATCTACTTTCACTTAAGTAATCTTCTTTTCTCCACTCCCGCATGTCCTTCTCTATCATATTTTATTGGTTTATCATGATCTAAAGTTATCTTGTTTATTTATGTGTGTATTCCCAACTTCCATGTAATCTCCATTAGGATAGAACAATGTTTGCATTCACTGCTTTCTCCCAAGTTAGAACAGGGCCTGGTGCTGAGTAGGTACTTAATGCAAGATTTACTGAATGAATTATAAAGACACCATCTTTCCAAGCTTCATGATATATCATCTTAATAATCACCACTTATTTATTTTTTATTTCTTGCTGAACTTATCTCCTCTCCCAAACATTGCATGTTGGAATTCCTCACCTCCATGTCTTTTGTCTCTCGTTACCTTCTACCTTCTCTCCCTAAGCAATCTCATTCAGTCATATGGCTTCATTTCCCATGAATAAACTGAGTCCTAACTATATTTTTCTAGTCTAGATCTCTCTTCTGCCCTTACAGAGCTCTACTTGTATTTTACATAAATACATATCCCATCATTCTCTATTGTTTCTTCTCTCAATAATGGCATCAACATCCAAACAGCCGGTCAAAACTGAACCTCTGAAATTATCCTGGGCTTCTTCTCCTCACTTCCTCACATTCGACCAATGTCTGGAATCCTTTCTACATCATCACATTGCCCACACTAGTCCAATCTACTATTATCTCTCGCAAGGACTACTACAGTGCCCCATGACCCGTCTACTCCCCTTTCATGCTTATGTCCTCTAATCCATTCTTCATAGACAAAGCAATCATTTACAACCACAGCAACTTTTTTTTTTTGGCATAACTTACTAATGCTCTCAGCATAAAACCCTTGATGTGTAAGTGGTCACTGGCCCAGTAGATCTGATCCCCACCCTGCTCTCCCTTCAAGTTGCAACCATACCAGACCTCCTTCAGCTCTTCAAAAGGATCTCTCCAGTTTCAGCCTGTCACACTTACTACCACTATTTTGTACACCTGCATCACCCGTTTTGACTTGGTTAATGTTTACTTCTCCTTTAGGTCTAACGTTGCTTTTTTGGAGGAGCCTTTTCCTAGTCTTCGCAGTCCCAGTCACTGGTGTGATGATTCGATTAATGCTTTACGTAGGAGATGGGAGAGGGTTCAGATTGTCCCGAGACCCCTGAAGCCTGTCCCATGTTACAACTTTCAGATTAAAAAAAATAATAAAAACAACAGATAAATGAAAATTGTGTTAGAATACTATAAGGTATGTGTAGGCACAGAGGCACTCAAAACACATTTTTTTTTTAAGATTTTATTTATTTATTCATGAGAGACAGAGAAAGAGAGGCAGAGGGAGAACCAGGCTCCCAAGGAGCAGAGAGCCCGATGCGGGACTCGATCCCAGAACCCTGGGATCATGACCTGAGCCGAAGGCAGACACTTAACCATCTGAGCCACCCAGGCGCTCTCAAAACACATTTTAAGAATGGAATTTTGGGGGCGCCTGGGTGGCTCAGTTGGTCAGGCGTCTGCCTTCGGCTCAGGTCATGATCCCGGAGTCCTAGGTCATGATCCCGCAGTCCTAGGATCGAGTCCCCCATCGGGCTCCCCGCTGAGCGGGGAGCCTGCTTCTCCCTCTGACCCTCTCCCCTCTCATGCCGTTTCTCTCTCGCTCGCTCTTAATAAATAAATAAATGAATGAATGAATAAATAAATAAATAAATAAAACCTTTAAAAAAAATGCAATTTTGGGTCCCGGGACAGGGTACAAGGGTATGGCACTGAACATTAAATCCAGAGCCAGGACCTGGGGATTTAGAGATTACGTTGAGAGGCCATCTTCATTTACTAGTTTTTAACTTCTGCCCATAAGCGACAGTCTAAGACAGGAAGCAGCTGCAGTCCTCTTAAACCGCAGTCGCTGACCTTAGTAGCAAGAGACTCGACCCGCTCTCCAGGCGTCAGACGCTCAGCAGCCGTAGGTGCCGCGTAGCTCCCTCAGCGCCCGTCAGCGCCGGCAGGCGCGCGCCCAGCACGCGCGCCCTCAGCGCCTTAGAGCGCGCGGACAGGCTTGCAGGCGCCTCCCAAGAAGACCCCACCCATTCCATTTCTCAATGCGAGTCCTCCCGAGAAAGTGCCTGTCTAGTCAATCAAAGTGTTCCAGTTTCGACGCAAAAATTTACCGGTCAGAAGCATATATAGGACAGGAATGAGAATGTTTCGCTTGGGACTGGAACGCTAAGGGTCTGGCCAGGTTAGAGCGGACGCATGAGGCGCTGGATCAAGGCAGGCACTGTTAAGGACAGCCGCATCCGGGCCCTCCTGCTGCAGACTGCCCTCCGAGCCAGGGGTCCTTTAGGTAGGAGGTTCTGGGTGACTTTGGACGTCCGTTCATCCTCGGTGTAGGGATTACCTAGTCCCGGGCCTTGCACGTTTGGTTTTTTCCTTCTGGACGGGAGGCCTCTGCAGCAACCATGTTACGCCAGATCGTGGGTCAGGCCAAGAAGCATCCGAGCGTAAGTTCGTGACCCCTTTAGCAGTGTCTTTAGTTGTCCATCCTGTGTCCGGCTGCGGCTTCCTCAGCTCCCTGCGGGCTTCCTCCTTCACCTTGGGGTGGACTCTGCCTCACTTACTTTGTCGTCCTAGTTACCCAGGCCCTTGAGCTCTGACCACGCCAGGTATTGAGGGGCTTAGGCTGGCAGGCGGAAGGTGAGGGATACCTTCGAGGAAAATGAACTGGTGAATGTTGGAACAGTCTGGTGGTTGCACCCTCTCGTATGTTGGTCCGACCCAGGGGTAGTTGTGCGCCGTGTGGGTTGGAGACCAGCAGGTCAGGTTTCCTATTTGTTGTGCCACCTCAAAGATCTAGTGCTCACTGCATTGCACCACCAGGCAATTACAAAGGTCTGTAATCTTGAGGATTCTGAGACGTCTTGACCTCTTGAGATTTTGGGGGAGTTCGGTAGCGCAGAGGTGACTCGCGGTTAAGTTCATCTTAATTTTCTCCCAAGTACATCAATTTGTTGTGGTCCTAAAACTTAGTTACGCAGTTTTTATCTTAAACGCATTGCGTAACTACGCTTTAAGCATTGGTAGCAGTATGTTTTCAGAGATTTATGCATGTAACCCATGTCTGTAATGGGCGTGCTTTTGTTTTTGCTCATTCAAACTCTTAATTTCACAGAATTTGTGTTTCTCAAAACGCTTATAAGACAGACCAAGAAGTTGTTTTACAAGCCTCAAGATAAAGGAGGCTGGGAAATTTAATGAGAATAATGTATAAATATTAGGTGACGATTGGATATATTTTCCTGGAAATTTAAAAATTTGAATATGTTTTTCTACATTAAACCAGATTCATCTTCACATCTTTCAGAAATTCCATTTCTTTTGAACACAGTTATAAGAGATCTTACCTCAATGTAAGGTCTATCTTTATTCAAATTTTAAAACAAGACCGAAAAATAGCAGTTTGAGACTTCAGAATTAGTGTGTAGGAACTACTGTAGCCTTTCTTTTTTTCAGCAGCTAGGTATTTGAAGCTGGCTGTTAATTCTTGTCTGTTTTGTGTCTGATTCTAGTTGATCCCCCTCTTCGTATTTATTGGGGCAGGAGGTACTGGAGCAGCGCTGTATGTCTTGCGCCTGGCATTGTTCAATCCAGATGTCAGGTAAGTACTTAAAAATATTTATAATTTTAGTGGTCTAAAGCTGGTTTAGGAGCCACAGTCTTCAGGGAGGCAACATCAAGTAGTAGAAAGAGCCTAAAATTTTGTAGTCGTATATAGAAAGTTCAGATCCTAGTTCTGTTGTCATCTACTTGGTTCATAAAATTGTCTAAATTTCTCTGAGTCTCTTTTTTCTCGTGGGTAGAGTAGAACTACTAATATCTATTTGTAATCTTGTGAGAATTGAGATAAGTATTTTTATAAAATAATCAGGGTTGCTCATACATGTAAATGGTTTTTCCTGCTTTTCCTCAATAAGGAATGCTTTTTTTTAAGATTTTATTTATTTGTCAGAGAGCGGGCACAAGCAGGGGGGTGGCAGGCAGAGGGATAAGCAGGCTCCCTGCTGAGCAAGGACCCTGATGCTGGACTTGATCACAAGACCCTGGGATCATGACCTAACCCGAAGGCGACTCTTAACCGACTGAGCCACCCAGGTGTCCCAGGAATGCTTCTTTTTGAAGTTAGAGAACAACAGGCAACAAAAAGAGATTTATTGTTATTCTGTATACTTTTCTATATATCACTTCTTTAGTAAAAGCCAAGTTTAAAGTTTCTGGTGACAGGGATAGGGACAGATACACTGCCCCAGAGGCCCTGTGTTCTACCCTTTTTTCTTTTTTCTTTTTTTTAAATTTAAATTCAGTTAGTCAACATATCATCATTATCATCATACCATCAAACCATCATTAATTTTTGGTGTAGTGTTCAGTGATTCATTAGTTGCGTATAACACCCAGTGCTCATCACATCACATGCACTCCTTAATGCCCATCACCCTGTTACCCCATCCCCCGACCCACCTCCCTTTCAGCAACCCTCAGTTTCCCAGAGTCGAGTCTTTCATGGTTTGTCTCCTTCTCTGATTTCTTCCCATTCAGTTTTCCCTCCCTTCCCTTAACGATCTTCTGTGCTATTTCTTATATTGCACATATGAGTGAAACAATATGTTAATTATCTTTCTCTGATTGACTTATTTCACTTTACGTAATACCTTCCAGTTCCGTCCATGTTGATGTAAGTGGTAGGTATTCATCCTTTCCATGGCTGAGTAATATTCAGTTGTATTTATGAACCACATCTTCTTTATCCATTCATCTGTTGAGGACACCTCAGATCCTTCCGCAGTTCGGCTATTGTGGACATTGCTGCATGAACACTGGGATGCAGGTGCCCCTTTTTTTCACTACATCTGTATCTTTGGGGTAAATACCCAATAGTGCTCTACCCTTTTTTCTAACTGATTACATGGAATTGCTAATTATAGAGCCTGTGTCTGCTTCAACTCTAATGAAAACAACACCATACTTATTCTAATAGAAAATGAGATCTATTCAAAATACTAGCTTATTAGGAAGTACAAAAATATTTTAAATAGTTTTATTTTTATAACAATTATAATGTTTGTTCCTTTTAGTTGGGATAGGAAGAATAACCCAGAACCCTGGAACAAACTGGGTCCCAATGATCAATACAAGGTAAGCTACAAAATTGTTTCAGAATTGCTAGAAAGTATAATACTCATGTAGTAGGTTTTTGTTTTTTTTTTTTTTTTTTTAATTGGATATACATGTAAAATTCCATTACGATGAACTTTGGAGGAATTGCTAGATTGTTATATAAATTAAAATGGCATATTTCCCTAGCAAATATTTTTTTCTAAGGATTTTATTCACAGACTTTAGACTCTGGATGTGAGATTAAGATAATGTTTTCATGATTTGACTAAGTAAAAAAAGGAGAGGTGGTAATAGCTATCATATACCATTTTCTTAGATCTTGAATAGTCTAGTGCAGTGGTTTTCAAACTTCAGTGTACATAGGCCTCACCTGGACAGGTGGTTAAAACACATATTGTTCAGCTCCATCTCCAGAGATTCTAATTTAGTTGGGCTGTTGTGGAGAGTAAGAATTTGCATTTCTAACAAGGTTTCAGGTCATGCTGATGCTGCTGGTCCATGGACCACACTTTGAGTAGTACTATTTCAGTGGATGGTTTGGTTGGCTCTTCTTTCTTGTTGGTATGGTTGAAATATTTCAGGTGAGGGTAATTAGGAAGAAATGAAAGTCACTTGGAACTTAAATTTTACAATGAGCCTTCTAACTAAACTTTTTAACATCTTACCTGAAAAGTGGTTTGTGCGACTATGCTTTCACAGAATGAGTTTATGGACTGAGACCATTTATTTATTTAATTAATTTTTTTTTAATTTTAATTTTTTTTTAAGATTTTATTTATTTGAGAGAGAGAATGAGATACAGCATGAGAGAGGGGAGGGTCAGAGGGAGAAGCGGACTCCCCACCGAGCAAGGAGCCCGATCCGGGACTCGATCCCGGGACTCCAGGATCATGATCTGAGCTGAAGGCAGTCGCTTAACCAACTGAGCCACCCAGGCGCCCCTATTTATTTTACTGAGATACAATTGGCACATAAAATTATGTTAAGAGTAAAGTATACAAGGTTGGTTTGATAAATTTATGTATTGCAGGATGATTACTATATTAGCATTACCTAACTCTTACTGTGTCACATAATTACTATTTTTTTGTGTGTTGAGAATAATTAAGACCTAGTGTCTTAGTAGCTTTGAAATTTATAATACAATATCATTGACTATAATTCCTGTGTTGTGTATTATATCTCCAGGATTTATTTATTTACGAGTTGCAAGTTTGTACTCTTAAACAACATCTCCCTAATTCCCCCACCCCCCAGCCCCTGGTAACCACCATTCTACTACTTTTACAAGTTCAGCTTTTTTAGATTTTGCATATAAGGGATATTATGCAGTATTTGTCTTTCTCCGTGTGATGTATCTTACTTAGCATAATGCTCTTAAAGCCCATCCATGTTGTTATAAATCTGAGACCATTTGTTAATTCCCTAAAAGAACCTTCCTTATGTGTAAAAATTTTGCATACAAAGAATCTCTGGAAATGCTAAAACCAGGGCACCTTTATTAGGGTATAATTCACATTGCATACAATTTACCTATTTAAAGTGTATAACTCACCATGTGCACTTCCAGTGTACTAAGGTGCTTCATCAAAAGAGAAATAGCAGTGTGCTTAAGCACTTTCAAGAAGGGGTGCTCTGACCAATGAATGTCCAGGACCCTTAGCAGATCTACATCAGATGGAGATGGCTGCTACCATTATTGATAAGAGCAACTTTTAAGATAATTATTGCCTTTTTCTGATTCCAAGCTTTCCATTCAATTGTCTGATCATAATTGGGCTCCCAAATCTCTAAATGGATGTCCCTGCAAGAAACAGATAAAAATGTGCTGGCAAAGCTGAAATGAGCCACCTAACCTGTGTATTACATTTTAACTTAAAAAAATGGTAAAGGGGCATCCTGATTTATTTTTCCTCTCTTATAAGATTGTTTAAATTAAGTACATTCTAAAGAAAATGATTCCACATCCAGTAAACTTTAAAAAAGAAAAGGGAAAAAAACAGGCCTTGATCCTTCCACCAAATTGTGTATTGGAGTCTCTGGGTAGGTGTAGTTCAAAAAGCTCCCTAGGTGATTCTGATAATGAAGGCAATTAACCAGTGCCCTGGCACTATGGTAACACATGCCAGTATGAGGACATATGAAGTGGAAATGGAATGTTGCTGCAACAAAAATCTAATTTGTGTGGCATGAATGGGATGAGTAGCTATGACACTGATTTAGAGATTGGAAAGATGAATCATATTTGATATAAAACATATGATAAGTATCACCTGCTGTAACTTGGAAGGTAGACCATGTGCCTAAAGAGCTTGTTATAGGAAAAGATCTTGGAAAACAGGATGTTAGTGGACTATTATTGGCTGTATTTGCCAAGAGATGAACTTGTAGAAGAATTGGGCGATTTGTAAGCAGAAATAAAAGGGAACCAAGTCCAGAAACTTGTGAGCCTGGAGTGAATGAAGCCTGCTACTGCTTCTAAACCTAAACAGTGAGGCAGACAAGATTATTTTTATCATTCACTACCTGTCACCTAAGATACTTGTTTTTTTTTTATTTTTGGCCACATCACTTATTCTGGAAAATCCTAAGTGAGGGGAAATGATACCTGCCATTTCTGAACCAGTGTGTGCTTCCTCCATTGTTCTATTTCATCTGTCCTGAGACCAAAATGGACAGTTAAGGGTTTTTCATTCAACCCAGAATTGCAATGAAGAGAACATGGAGCAGTCAGCTTACAGATGGCATGTAATGTGAGTGAAAAACAAACCTTTGTTATTGTAAACCACTAAATTTTGGGGATTGTTGCCACTTTGCAAATCTAGCCGAAGTTAAGACAAATGAGAGGACTAAAATAGGATTTAAGCATTAAAGGCCCAGCAACACTCTCAACTGAATAAAACATCCCAAAGCCACGATCAGAATATGTGTGCCTTCCCAACTGTTGTTCCAGAGGCCTTCCAGGTAACCACCATTAAATTGAGAAAAAGAATGGGGACATGGAAGCTGAAAAATAAAACAGATTCGAAAATTACTTCGTTACTTCAGAGAATTTTGATTCTGGCACATGGAACCGAATAGAAGCAAATACATCAGAAGCCTGCTTAGTTTTGACAAAATTGGCAAAGATACTGTGACCTTTCCACTCTGCATGAGTGTAAGGGCTTGATCCTGTTTCTCATTCAGTGTTTGGCGAATCTTGTAACTTGATCTTCAGTTGCCTCTTTTATAAAGTAAGAATGAGTAAGGCTGTGATAACTAAGATAAACATAAAGCATTATGCCCACAGTGTCTGGCATCCATTAGAAGAACCCAATCAGTGTTTACTTTCTTAATATGTAGCCTGTAGTTCTTTTATAAATAGTCCCTCTAATTTTGTTAACATGTTAAGGTCGCACAAATTAGTTTATTTTCAAAAATCTCGTTGTTTAGGTTCAATTGCTTCATAAGAACAATGTCAGAACAAAGATTACTGCTCTTTGGCTTATTTGTACTTCTCTGTCTATGCAACTTTGTGTATAACTCAAGGATAAGCCTTACAACGTGGGAATTTTTCTTTTTTTAAAACTTAAGTAAAATAATTTTGAATTCTTCAGTTAGAGATAAAGAAGTTAGGGTATGTTTGGAAAAATAAAGAAAAGGATTTGAAAAATAATAGATAGAGATTTATGAGCTTCTTAAAAACCCTGAAGAAAATGTTGATGATGATTCTGCAGTTTTAGTTCTTTTGGAGTTAAAATAACATAGTCTTCAAGTAATTATATCACAACCTCTTCAGTGTTCTTTGGCACAAGATTCTGTAAACCCAAGATTATAGCCTTGGGCTTAATGTATAAATCCTAATGTTTTCTCAGTAGAAACTCTGGAGATGTTTCAAATACAAATCATTTAAAAAAAAAGATGTTGAGAGTTAGAGGCAGTTTTTTCCTAAAGCAATCATAGATTTCTAAAATTAATTTTAGTTGGAAATTTTTAGAAATTACAGGTTTCCAAACATGCATTATGATTTAAATACAGTATTATTTAGAAGCAAAAATACGGTATTATTTAAAAACTTTTGTACCGGAAGTGGTCAGATGTCACTTTGATATTGATGCAATTTGATTTAGAAAATTGAGGGAACATACTAACACTGTTCTTCTGAGGTAGATTGAATATTTTTACCTTACCAAAATCATTATTAAAGGACTGGAATTTTAGTGTCTTTCTTTGGATGACTTTTATATTGTTAAATATCCATAATAAAAAATTCATGTCTGTAATTGTTACTATAGAAAGCTGAATAAAAATAATTTTAGAACTTCTGTATCATCTCTGTGTGTTTGATAGATTATCTAAAATATCTTTTTTCTTTTCCAAGTTCTACTCAGTGAATGTAGATTACAGCAAACTGAAGAAAGAAGGTCCAGACTTCTAAATGAAATGTTTCACTATAAAGCTGCTTAGAATGAAGGTCTTCCAGAAGCCATCCGCACAATTTTCCACTTATCCAGGAAATGTTTCCCCTCTAAATGCACGAAATCATGTTGGTGTATTGTGTTGGGGTTTACACTGAATAATAAATATCTGAAACTTGATATGTGTCACTATTTAATGCTGAAAATCTGCTCTGAACTTTATAACTAGGGTATAAGAAATAAACTTAGAATTTAAGGAATTTCCTGAATTTCCATCTATTTGTATAATTTGAAAATAAGACTTTAAGCTGCTCAAAACACTTTTCATTTTTTGTATAGGACTTGGTAACTTCACTAAGTATATTTAACAACTGGAACTGGAAATATGCAAAGATAGATCGGGAAGAGTATTCAGGTGTCTGGCATTGGCAAAGTGGAAGCCTTTGGATTTCTGCTACTGACTGATGTTGAAACGTGTTGTCAGTGATTTTTACCATGGCATACTCCATGCTGGAGATTTTCAAGGTTATCCCGGATTGTAGTTGGATCTGAGTCCATCTAGTTCATTGAGTTAGTGGCCATTATGCTTTTACTGTGCTGATTTAATCACAACGGACTACTTTGTTCCTTAATGAGGTCACCAAGCAAAGCTGCATTTAAATACTGATGTCTTGGGTTAGCATTTATGTATATTTGATAAGTTGCAGTTTTCAGAATTTGCAAGTGCTTCCCAGTAGGTACTTGAAAAGGAAACAAAAAAGAGCCAAGCAAAAATTACACTGAATTTCACTTCTTTAAAGTATTTATTAATTCACCCTGATCAGAATTCACCTTTACTACTCTAAAAATGATTCTATTAAGGTCATCTGTTACCTATGTCCATGTTTCTAAATTCAAAAGTCAATAATCAGTACTCATTTTGACCTAACACAGTTGACCTAACTCTTCTTGGAAACATTTTAATCCTGTAGTCTGTAGAACAACATACTTTGTTTTTCTTTTACATAATTGGCTTTTCTACTCAGTTTCTTGGTTCTGCACTTTCATCTTTGTGATCTTTTAATATTGGAATACCCCAAAGAAAAAACACTTAGGACCTCTTCATTATCTGCAGTCTTCATCCAGTCTCATATTTTCAAATACGATGTGGATGTCCTAGGTAAATTTTTCAGACCAAATGTTTTTTCATATGTATATGTGTGTGTATATACACACACATATACATATACACATATATACATACATATACACCTACTATATATGGATATATCTATGTTCACTCATCCTCTCCATGTGGATGTCTAATGGGCATCTTAAATTTAACATGTCCAATTCTGAATTTGTGAACCTCAGACTCCGTATCTACAATGTTCAGTCCCACTATCTTCAATCATACCAGTTCATAGGAACATCATCCTTAGAGTTAAGGCCAAAATCCTCGGAGTCTTCATTAACTTTTTATTTTTTTTTAAAGATTTTTTTTTTTTAATCCATTTGACAGTGAGATATAGCGAGAGGGAACACAAGCAGGGGGAGTGGGAGAGGGAGAAGCAGGCTTCCCGCGCAGCAGGGAGCCCAATGCGGGGTTCAATCCCAGGACCCCGGGACCATGACCTGAGCCGAAGGCAGACGCCTAACAACTGAGCCACCCAGGTGCCCCAACTTTTTTTTGTTTTTTAAGATTTTATTTATTTGACAGAGACAGAGAGGGAACACAAGCAGGGGGAGAGGGAGAAGCAGGCTTCCTGCTGAGCAGGGAGCCTGTTGTGGGACTTGATCCCAGGACCCTGGGACCATGACCTGAGCTGAAGGCAGACGCTTAATGACTGAGCCACCCAGGTGTCCCTAACCTTTTTTTTTTTAATACCCCAATATATCAGTAAGTCATGTTTGCTCTAACCTTCAAAATATACCCAGAATCTCACTGTTTTCAACAAATACTTCTCTCTCCTGTCACCATGGTCCTAAGTCATTGTCAGCTAATGTCAGTTATTTAACCTCTCATTTCCCTGTCTATGGTTCTCAACACAGCAACCTAAATGATCTTTAATGTATGTCAGAATATGACATTCTTTTGCTCAAAGCCCACTAACATCTTTCCATTTTGTTCAAAAGCCAGATATTTCAACTTTCTGACTCTACTTTGTATTATTTTCTACTTTGCTAACACACCTCCACCAAGTGGATTTCCTCGATTTTCCACCTCAATGCATATTTCCTGCCTCAGGGATTTGATCTCTGGTTTAGAATTCTCTTCCCCAAATACTGGCATGGCTTGCTCTCTCACTTTTTCTAGTCTTTTTCCAGTGTTACCTTTTTCAATGAGGCCTTCCCTGTCCCAAATTTTGCACCCTGCTTCACCATCATCACTATTTTTTTCCCATATTTATTACTGTCCTAATATGTAATTAGCTTACTTATTTTGTTTGAAGTATCTCCCCTCACTAAAAGTTAAGCTCCATGAGGACAAGTATTTTTTGTCCAATTGTTGTATCCATAACACCTGCAATGGTACCTAGTACATAGTTGGGGTTCAATAAATACTTGTTAAATGGATACTTAAATAAAGGGTCAGTTCATTAAGCATCTAGAACAGAGTATCCAGTCTTAAGTCGGTACAGGTGACTCTTAATGGAGGCAGTCAATCAGAATTGGAGATGGTGAAACACCTTTTACAATAGAACTCTAAGCTATGCTCTCTCGTCACTGCCCCCAGTTGATAATTTTTTTCCCAGTTGATAATTTTTAGTAAGTTTTTAAAATTTTCAACTAGAACATTATGTTTGTACTAAAATAGTATCTACTGTTCTGGAGTTTCAAGGTTATTTTCTTTCACAAACTACAATCAAGATGAATCTGAATGAAAAAAAGAAAAGTATAGGCACAAAACCAGATAGATCTCTTTTTTATATAAAAAAAAAAAGTCCTTGAGTCCCCAGTACCATAGTCCTTGCCAAAACTATACATTTTCTTTTGTTTCCTTTTTGTTTCCAGTTGTAAAAGCAATGCATGCTCAGCACAGTTAAAATAGATTCACAGAAAATATGTATCTAAGGCTTGTTTTTTTGTGGTGTAGAGGATATGTTAGATACTATTTTGTAACCACTTTTTCAAAAATGCTCAAATATGGCATTCAAGAATGTCATTATTTTAGGGGCGCCTGGGTGGCTCAGTTGGTTAAGCGACTGCCTTCGGCTCAGGTCATGATCCTGGAGTCCCAGGATCGAGTCCCACATCAGGCTCCCTGCTCAGCAGGGAGTCTGCTTCTCCCTCTGACCCTCCTCCCTCTCATGCTCTCTGTCTCTCATTCTCTCGCAAATAAATAAAATCTTAAAAAAAAAAAAAAAAAAAAAAAGAATGTCATTATTTTAACAAATAACAGTTACCGTTAAGCAAAACAGACCATATATGTTAATGAATATTGAAATACAATAATGAAAAATATATATTATACATATTAATTATATGTACATTTACTACCCTTTAACATTTCCCATTGTGCCAGTTTGTCCCTTTCCTCTGGGGTGGTTGGTGGAATTCATTTTTGGAGGAAATCTCCACTTGGTTATGTAGACCGTAATGAAACCAAGAAAGGGTTATAAGAGGGCATCTTCTAACAGGATGGAACTAATAATAATAGATAACATTATTCAGCTAGGCACCACACTAAGCTCCTTACATGTGTTCATTTATTACTAATTACAACATTGTATGGCAGACTCTTTACTTCTCCCCACCCTTTTTTTTTTTTTTTTTTTGGAAGTTCTTTTTTTTTTTTTTTAATTTTTTTATTGTTATGTTAATCCCCATACATTACATCATTAGTTTTAGATATCCCCACCCTTTTTTTTTGACAAATAAGGAAACCAAGACATAAAAATATGCCCAAGGTCAAACATGATTAGGAAGTGGTGGAGCCAGGATTTGAATCCAAGGAATTTGACCTAAGAGTTCATTCTCTGAACCCTCTAGACTTGTCTTATAGGGTTGTCTTTAGAATTAAATAAGATAATATATGTAAGAAGTTTAGTCTATTTCCTGGCAGGATAAGCATTACTTAAGTTACAAGCTATTGTAATTATAAACTCTGGAGTTTATTTCTCCCTCTCCTTCCATGAGAAACTTTAATGAGATAACTCCATGTTTACTGCTAGAAACCAAAGCTTTGTGTGAAACGAATGTAACTCCATGTTTACTGCTAGAAACCAAAGCTTTGTGTGAAACGAATGTAACTCCATGTTTACTGCTAGAAACCAAAGCTTTGTGTGAAACGAATGTAACTCCATGTTTACTGCGAGAAACTTTAATGAGAAACTAATAAAAGCCATATTATATAACACTTTATAAAAGCTTATTCAACTACCAACAATTTGATCAAAAGATCCTCTATTATAAATATCATTGATTTTAACATGTGGACAATGTGGGCCACTCTTTATACCAGAGCTCTAAGACTTAAGAAGTGGTGTGATTTATGTTTCACAATTAGGTTTGCTAAAGCATTGCCTACCCACATAGCATGACATAATAATGTTCCACCTTCTCTGGTTTGCCTTATGACTCAGTGAATTAAAATCTTGATATTCAGGTCATTTCTTCTAGGTTGAAAATGATAATGAGTTAATCCATGCCTGATACTGGAAGAATTCTTTGATGTTATATGAATGACAAATAGCATCTAAAAAAAATCTTTAAGTCTCTTCCCTGCTGTTGTTGTTTTTTTTTAATCTTAAAAGGTGACAGCTTATGTACTTTATAATAACATTCTCCTGTTTGTTCCTTACCAGCTAATGCTACACAAGATTTTTAGACTCCATATTAATTCATCCTAAGGAAGATACTTTGCAAGCTTAATTTGTTTTAAACTGTTCAGAGAGTAATTTATCCTTCCCAGCTATCCAGTGTATTTAAACATCTTAAGGTACAAAGCAAAGAATTCTATAAATTGCTTTAATCCTATAATTCTTATAAGGGTTTCGTCTGATGTTCCCTCATGATTACTTGTAGCAATGGTGTGCTGGTAAATGTTTAACAACCAGCTTTCTGGGAAGAAGAATCTTGATTTGTAGCATTTGCCAATTTCTGTTACTGGCAGATTAATGCCCCCCTAAAGTAGTTCACTTCCTAATGCCTGGAACCTGAGAATGTGTTAAGTTACATGGCAAAGGAGAAGTAAGGTTGCAGATGAAATTAATGTTGCTAATCAACTGACCTTAAAATAGGGACATTATCTTGGATTATACTGGGCTCTGTGTAATCAGAAGAGTCCTTCAAAGTGGGGAGGCTGAAGAAGAAAGTTATAAGGAGGTGTGACTGCAAAATAACGATCAAATAAATGTTGCTGGCTTTAAAGATGGAGAAAGGGGCCATGAGCCAAGGAATGTGGGAGATTCCTCTAGAATCTGGAAAATCTGTGGGAATGGATTTTCTTCCTAGAGCTTCCAGAAAGAAATTCAGCCCAATGAGACCTATAACAGAATTCTTTTTTTTTTTTTTTTTTTTTTTAAGATTTATTTATTTGAGAGAGAGAGAGTAAGCAAGTGGGGGGAAGGAGAGAAAGAGAGAATCCCCAAGCAGACTCCTTGCTGAGTGCAGAGCCCAAAGCAGGGCTTAATCCCAGGAGCCATGAGATCATGACCTGAGTCAAAACCAAGAGTCGGATGCTTAACTGACTGAGCCACCCAGGCACCCCATAGACCTGTGACAGACTTCTAACCTACGTAACTAAAATATTAAACTTAGGTTGTTTTAAACCACTGAATTCATGATAATTTTTTGTAACAGCAATAGAAAACTAATGCACCCACCATGGAAGGGTTCAGGGCACCATGTTGGTGTGATGGATCACAGGTTGGGAAAAGATGAGAACATTCAGCTCTTAGGAATTGATGTGAACTGGTTCCAGCACACCACTGAGTGGACTCAAAAGTTTTGTTCATTTTTCTCCTTATATTTTATAGTAGAATAATAAACTAGATAAGAAGTGACTAAAGAAAATCTCATACTATCATTAAACTATTTCCTAGTACTTACTTTTTTTCTTGCTTTTTAGGACCTAAGGCAGCTGGAAGGTAGGAAGTAAGCAATTAGAGAGGGGAAAGGATATGAGACAGGGTCACCACATTGAACAACTCCTGAGAGGGCTTTTTCATATTGACTGTGGTACAGATGACATCCCATGGAGTTGAGCAAAATTAAACCTCCAAAATGGTTTTAGATTTTTACACAAATATGAAAACTGCTATTCTTTGATCAAGTGTTTCTTTTAAATTTAAATTCTTTCAAATTAGTGACTATAAACTGAAGGTTTTTTTGTTTTTGTTTTTGTTTTTGTTTTTTTAATTTTATTATGTTATGTTAGTCACCATACAATACATCATTGGTTTTTGATGTGGTGATCCACGATCCATTGTTTTTTTTTTTTTTATTAAAAATTCAGACTCGTGTAGGAAAAAGAGCACGGGGTTTGGAATATATAGAATTTGATTTTAGTTCTGTCTACCTAAAAGAACCAAAAAGAAATGCAAGAGATCAAAACATTGTAACAGAAATGAAGAATGCCTTTGATGGGCTCTATATAGACTGGATATGGCTGAGAAAAAAATCTCTGAGCAAGAGAATATATCAACAGAATCCTTGAAAACTGAAAAACAAAGTGAACAGAGACTGGAAAAAAACAAAAACAGAATACCCAAGGACTGTGGGGCAACTATAAAAGGTGTAAAATACATGTAATGGAAATACAAGAAGAAGAAAGAAAGGGATGGAAGGAATATTTGAAACAATAATGACTGAGAATTTGCTAAAATTAATATCAGAAAGCAGACCACAGATCTGACCCAGGAAGCTCAACAAACTCTGGCAGATAAATTAAAAACAAGACAAAACAAAACAAAAAACTACACATAGACATATTATTTTTAAACTATAGAAAATCAACTTTAAATTTAAAAAATCCTGAAAGAAGCCAGAGAAACAAATAAGAAAGGAGAGAAAATGGATTCATGTGGAATGCTCAGTTAAAATCACAAAAGGCAGAAAAGGAGTGAGTAGAAGACAAAAATAGGAACAAAGAACAAGGGCAACAAATAGGAAGCAATGACAAATATGTAATATTTATTCCAACTATATCAATAATCACCTTGGATGACAGTGATCTAAATATACCAATTAAAAGACAGAGATTGTTAGAGTGGATCAAAAAACAAGACCCAGCAATATGTTGTTTATAGGAAACCCACTTAAATAGACAAATAGATTAAAAATAAATGGATGGAGAAAAGTACACCATGCTAACACTAATCTAAAGAAAGCAGAAGTAGCTGTAATAATTTCAGACAGAGTAGATATCAAAGCAAAGAAGGTTAGGGATAAAGAGGGGTGTTACATAATGATAAAGGGGTCAATTCTACAAGAAGACATAATAATCCTTAATGTGTATGTACTTAACAATAGAGTGTCAAACTATATGAGGCAAAATGTGGTAGAACTGCAAGGAGAAACAGATGAATCCATCATTGTAGTAGGAGACTTCAACACCCCTCAGTTCCTCAGTTGAGGAACACAATTTGTCAAAACTCACAGGGAAGAAATAGACAATCTTAATAGGCCTATATGTATAAAAGAAACTGAGTCAACAATGAAAAATCGTCAAAAACAGAAAGCACCACTCCCAGATGTTCAATGGTAGATTTCACCAAACATTTAGGGAGGATATACCAATTCTCTGCACTCTCTTTGGAAGTCCTAGCTAAAGCAATAAAACAATAAAAGGGAAGAAAAGGTATAACAATTGGGAAGGAAGAAATAAATCGTCTTTGTTCACAGATGATATGATCACCTATGTAGAAAATATGGAAGAATTCACCAAAAAAGTCTGGAGCTAATAAGTTACTATAGCAAGGTTGCAGGATACAAGGTTAATATACAAAAGTCAATCATTTGGGCCGCCTTGTTGGCTCAGTTGGAAGAGCATGCAACTCTGGATTTCAGGGTTGTAAGTTTGAGCCCCATGTTGGGGCTAAAAAAAATAAAATAAACTGAAAAAAAGTATTAAAAAAAGTCATTTTCCTGTATACCAGCAATAAACAAATGGAATTTGAAATTAAAAACACAGTACCACTTATATCAGCATATATATTTAGGTTTATATCTAAGTATTTCTCTTATTTTGGATGCTGATATATATATATGAAAAACTATAAACTCTGATGAGAGAAACAAAAAACCTAAATAAATGGAGAGATATTCCATGTTCATGGATAGGAAAACTCAGTATTTTCAAAATGTCAGTTGTTCCCAACTTGGTCTATAGATTCGGGGCAATCCCAATCAAAATCTTGGTTGGTTATTTTGTTGATATCAACAAAATGATTCTGAATTTTATATGGAGAGGCAAAAGATTCAGAATAACCAACGTGATACTGAAGGAGAAGAACAAAGTTGGAAGACTGACAGTACCCAATTTCAAGATTTAACTATAAAGCTACAGTAATGAAGGCAGTATTGGTACTGGCAAAAGAATATACAAATAGATGAATGGAACAGGATAGAAACCTCCCCCCCCCCCCAAAAAAAAAGTGGTTCAGCCACTTTGGAAAACAGTTGGTGGGTTTCTTACAAAACGAAACATGCTTCTTGGTATTTACCCAAAGGAGTTGAAAACGTGCCCACACAAAAACCGAACATGATCTTTATAGCAACTTTATTTGTAATTGCTAAAACTTGGAAGCAACCAAGTTGTCCTTTAGTAGGTGAGTGGATAGATACACTGTTATATCTAGGCAGTTGAATAATATTCAGCACTAAAAAGAAAGGAACTATCTCAAGCCATGAAAAGACAGGAGGAAACTTAAATACATATTACTAAGTGAAAGAAGTCAATATGGAAAGGCTACATATACCATATGATTCTGAATATGTGACCTTCTAGAAAAATCAAAACTATGGAGGCAGTAAAAAGTTCAGTGGTTGCCAGGGGCTAGGGGTGTTGGCAGTGGTGAGGAAGTGATGAATAAGTGGAACACAGGATTTTTAAGGCACTGAAAATACTCTGTATGATACTATAAAAATGGATACATGTCATTATACATTTGTCCAATTCCATAGAAAGAACAACACCGGGAGTGAACTATAATGTAAACTATGGACTTTGGATGATTGGGATGAGTCAATATAGGTTTATCAGTTGTAACAAATGTAACACTCTGGTCAGGGATGTTGATAGTGGAGGAGTTTATGCATATGTAGTGACAGGGTGTATTTGGGAAATCTCTGAATCTTCCCCTTAATTTTGCTGTGAACCTAAAACTGCTCTATTTAAGAGAGAGACAGAGAGAGAGAGAGAGAGAAGAAAGGAAGGTTAAAAAAAAAAGGAAAAAAAATCCAGAATGTGATATTCAGCCTAGATTCTTTACCCCCTTGGACCTCTCATAATACATGGCCATAGATTTAATATTTATGATGGCTACCAAAACTCTGTGTCTAAATCTGCTTCCCCATTTCACACATCTTGAGTGCAACACTGAGGTTTTCTGTGTATCCATAAGAACAGCATCTATGTTTGTTTTGTTCATCATTGTATCCTCAAGGCCTGTATGTGTCTCTACCTAATAGGCCCACAAATATTCATTGATTGAGTATATACAACATAATGTGATTGCCGAAGCTTTTGATTTATAGACATTTTCTCAGTGCCTGTATAACTTAATTTGTAGATGGTAGTTGAATTTTGAATGAATGTTTAGAAGCAAAAGCTCAAGTGCTTATAGGTTATTAAAATGAAAATAAAATGCATTAAAATGTTTTTTTATATAAGCCTGAAGGGATCACATGTAAAACAGCAATGAAATAGTGGTTGAAAAACCCTAATTACTGACAGTTGTTTACTATGTAGACACCTTATATGACATTTCTAGATGGAAGCTATTAATTTGAATTACTCTCGAAAAATAATATATATAGGCATTTGTAGTTTATCATTATAATATGGTGATATACCCCCCTTTTTTACTAGAATCCCACAGTGCCTAACAGTCATGAATAAATTTATAGACTTGTTTTTCATATTGAAGGAAAATGACTATGAACATTAAATGTCCTCTTCTTTTAGTTTCCTTACTCCAGGCAAATAAAACAAAAGACCTAGTGGATAATGAGAGTAAATTACTCCATGGAGGAGCAGAACTAGATGACTATTACTAATTTTTAGGTCAATAAATAAACAAAAAGATCATATTACTGGCCAATATTGGTACAACAATAATTTTAACTTTAGTTTTGAACTTGACTTATCAAATAAGTATAATATTTGAATTCCAGAAAATGTTGGCAGGAGAAGAAATGAGTATGGTATTTGCTGGCATGTAAACATGTAGGCTTGATTACCGATCATAAACAATTGCAAGAAATACAGCGCTATTTATTTATTAGAATGCAGTGAGAATTAGTTCACTGGAAAGAAAACAGAAAGACATTTTAGCTAATTTATATTGCTTCTTAAGAGCACAAACCTAATGAAATACTGTGTTAGGAAAGAAATGCTTAGAAAGCAAAGTACATGGAGAAACATTGAAGAATCAGACTGCTAGGGATAAAAAATAAAGCTTCAGGAATTAGGGGGATTAATTTTGCTTTTGCTTCTATTAATGGATAGTGAGAGGGAAGCAGGAGCTCATGTTTGAATATGCAAGGCTATTTGCTTGGGTTACCTCACTTTTTATCCTCCCATCACTCTTATTGGGCTGCTTTATTTTACTTATTTTTATATAGGAGAAATAAAGTTCAGAGAGGCTGGTTGAATAAGTGATTTTTAAGTTATATTACTAGCTTTTGAAACAAAATCTACATAGCTCCAAGGTCTATTTTCTTTCTACTGTACCATACCTCTTCTCTGGTAAGAGGCTCTCTACTTCCAGCTATGCCTGTCAGGGTAGCTCATGAAAAGTGTCAGTAATTTTGAGTCCTAAAGCCATTTGCAAAATGATCCGGCTTTATAAAACTGCAAACCTAGTGGGAGTGGCTCAAACTTGCCTTTACTGTAACTTGCTTTTTTCATTGCCTTTGGGCTACTTTTATTCCTATTTTAACAGATGAAGAAATGAGTATTGCAGTTAAGTAAATTACCTATGGTTACATAGACACAAATTGCTGAAATGGGATTTGAAACCAGGCAGGGTAACTCCAGAGTGCACATACTTAACCTCTGTGCAAAAATGCCAGGCCTCATGGAGGAGGAAATATAATCCTTCCTCCCTGCTACAGGTTTCATTATCTTCTGGTGATTTATACTGTTTGTGGAAAAGTAGCTGGGGATAAGGAGATGGGTAGGAGGGGAGTGCAGAGGGAAGGGAACTCAAATGCAGTTCTTTATTTACTCTGGTGATTGTTTTATGGTTTATACCTGCTCTTGGTACATGTTGTGGGAGATGGGAACACAAAAGGTATATTTGGATAGTGATAAATAGGGATCATAGATATAAGGTTTATAGCATAAGTTATGTAAGCTGATAGTAAGAGATAAGACTGAAAATATGTGTTGAGGACAGATCAAGAAAGGAAGAAAAGACAAGATTGAATTTTTTTTTTTTATTTTTTTTTATTTTTTTTTTTTATTTTTTTTTTTATTTTTTTTTTTTAAAGATTTTATTTATTTATTTGAGAGAGAGAATGAGAGACAGAGAGCATGAGAGGGAAGAGGGCACAGGGAGAAGCAGACCCCCTGCTGAGCAGGGAGCCCGATGTGGGACTCGATCCCGGGACTCCAGGATCATGACCTGAGCCGAAGGCAGTTGCTCAACCAACTGAGCCACCCAGGCGCCCCAAGATTGAATTTTATATGGTTGTTGAAGAGGTGCATTTATTTTTTAAAAGATTTATTTATTTGAAAGAGAGAGAGTGCCTACCTACAAGTGGGGGGAGGGGCAGAAGAAAAGAGGAGGAAAGAGAGAGAGAGAGAGAGAATCCCCAAACAGACTCCCTGCTGAGTGGGGAGCCTGATGTGGGGCTTGATCCCAGGACCCTGAGATCATGACCTGAGCCGAAATCAAGAGTCGGATGCTCAACCGACTGAGCTACCCAGGCACTCAAGAGAGGAGCATTTATGATTGGCACAATCATTATGATAGATAAAAGTTACCTTTAAGAGATTAATCTGGTGTAGTTTGTATATGGTGAGTTGGAAAGAGAAGACATTAGAATTAGGAAGTCCAACCAGAAGGTTATTTGAAAAATAATATACATTACATGTATTGATTAGGGAAATATTGTTAAAACAGATAAATCTCCCTGTCTTAGCTGGGCTACCATAACAAAATACCAGAGATTGGGTGGCTTAAATAACAGAAATTTATTTTCTCACAGTTCTGAAGGCTGGAAATCCAAGATTAAGGGGCCTACATGTTTCACTTTCTGGTGAGAACACCTTTCTTAGCTTGTAGCCTTCTCTCTATGTCATCACATGACAGAGAGAGAGAGTGAGAGAGAGCACTCAGATTGTCTATTTTTATGAGGGTATTAATGCCATCATGAAAGTACCACCCTTACGACCTCATCTAACCCTGCTTACCTCCCAAAGGCCCCATCTCAAATGCCATTACATTGGTGTTTAGGGCTTCAACATTTGAGGGAACATAAACATTCAGTCCATAACATCCCAGACCTTCATGGCTTAACACAATAGAATTTTGTGGGGTCCAACACAGGCATTCCTTGGCAGAAGATTTCAATATGTTTCATATTCTGAGACCTTTCTGTGTGTGATTCTACCCTTTTATAACACCTTAGAGACCTCTGCATTTATTTGGCTTATGGGTAGAGAGAATAGAGGATCATACATGGGAAGTTTTATAGGACATGCCTGCAAGAGGCTCTTATCACTTCTGTCACACTCCTTATACAGTAACTCCTTCATATATCGATAGCTAATTGCAAGGAAGACAGACTGGACAATGTACTTTAGCTGTATCAGTCAAGATAGGTTAGGTTTTGCTATTGTAAAAAGCAACACCAAAAACTTCATTAACTTCACTAACAAAAGTTTATTCTTCACTCATAGAACATTTCCAAACAGGTCAGTGAGGGAGCTCTACTTATCAAAGTCACTCTGCACCCTAAGCTAATGAGGACTTTATTTCCTAGACTACTTTTCTGGTCACTAAAAATTTGACTCATTCCCCTTCTCTCAAGCAGAAGAGGTCACCTCCTAATTTGTATCTAGATACAGAATTAACCTCAAACTTTAGACTGATTTCTGGGTGATACAGAACAGTTTCTACATCAGGGAATACTGTGTAGTAATTTCTAAATTAAATCTGGATATAGCTCCTCTTGATTCAGAGAGACTTGAAGGGGGCACCTGACTGGCTCAGCTGGAAGAGCATGTGAATTTTGATCTTGGGGTCTTGAGTTTGAGCCCCATGTTGGGTGTAGAGATTACTAAAAATAAATAAATAAATAAATAAATAAAACTTTTAAAAAATAGACTTGAGAAATACAAGACAAACTATATATCCCACATAGTCAATATATAGTGGTAGAATAGGCACAAAATAACCATTATAACAAAATAAACATTCCCATTCAAAGGAAGAATGGGAACACACAGTAGTCTCCGGTCCATTAAAATTCTGAAATCTCTCTGTGTTATGAGGGTCAGCAAACCTAAGGATAAAGAATGCTCCCTGATTGGGTCAGTTCTACTTTCTGGGAGGTGCTGCACAGTCCATTGTTCTCTGTGGTTCCCAGGTCTTGCCTTTTGAAGATTCTTCCTACCCATTATTCCTCTCAGTCTCACCTAAAGTGAAAATTGTAGACTATATCCTCTTGGAGACTGAGTAGCTTTTTTTTTTTTTTTTAAGATTTTATTTATTTATTTGACAGAGAGAGACACAGCGAGAGAGGGAACACAAGCAGGGGGAGTGGGAGAGGGAGAAGCAGGCTTCCCGCCGAGCAGGGAGCCCGATGCAGGGCTCGATCCCAGGACCCTGGGATCATGACCTGAGCCGAAGGCAGACGCTCAATGGCTGAGCCACCCAGGTGCCCCCCCCCCTTTTTTTTTAAGATTATATTTATTTGACAGAGAAAGATAGCGAGAGCAGTAACACAAGCAGGGGGAGTGGGAGAGGGAGAAGCAGGCCTCCCGCCGAGCAGGTTGCCCGACGTGGGACTCGATCCCAGGACCCTGGGATCATGACCCGAGCCGAAGGCAGACGCTTAACAACTGAGCCACCCAGGCGCCCCCTGAGTAGCTTTTGTTCAATCTGCTTCTTGTCCAAGGAAAGTTGGAGGCCAAGGGTCATTTTAAGTCTTACTGTCATAGAAATTTCTAGTATAGACTTGTGATTTTTTTGAAAGAAAAAGATTCTTGTTAACTTAATAGGCATTTAATCTGATTTATTACTTTTATGTGCCAATGACACACCTGTAGTTCTTTTCTAGACATATGTAGATTTACTATATAACTTTTCTTTTTCATCCCCATCTGCTCTCTATCTTTCTATTACTCTCACTTTCATCATTCTCTCTTGGTATCTCAGCTTGCTTGGAGGATCTTGGATTTACCAGACTTCAGTAGCAGAACACACCCTTGATTTATTTTCCCTGGGTCATTTTGACCAATTGAAAACACAATGGATATCAACTCAATTTATTCACAAACCTTAGGTTTAATCTCTACTAGAAGGCTGAGTTTTACTTGGTCTTTCTTGCTCAAAGATCTTCTCTGTTTTATCTTTAACTATTTGGGTTCAAGGAGTTATCTCTTCAACCCTACAAGTCACCAAATTCAGGCTTATAGTCCTGCTTGTTACCAGCCAGTTCTTTTCATGACCTTCTCATTTTCTTGTAATGTCTCATGGAATGTAGGCAACACCAATTAAAACATGCTACTAAACTTCTCTTTCTAACCTTTTCCCTTATGGCCAAAAGTTCATCAGGTATATAATCTTCCATCTAAGTTATTACAGGTGGCAGATCTATCAAATGCTTTGCCATGGCATTAGTATGGGAAAATCATATTTTCACCCTCTTAAAAGAGTTTCCTCACAGTTTCCTGTTGTCTGAATACAATGCCACATTTGTTATGTTGTTATGGCAGCACCTGACTGGTAAGGACTAATTTAGCATTTTTTCAGAATAGGCCAGATATAGAATAAAAAACTTTCAAATCTCAAGGACTTACTAAACCAAAATTTATTTTTCTTTCATTCTACATTCCTGGTGTGGGTTGGACGAGACGTTCTGTTCATAATAGACACTATGGAATCAAGGCTAGTAGAGGTTTCATCTAAAACCCACTTCTGAAATCATAGGGCGACCAAGCCATTCTGGATTGTCTAAATCTTTCCCAGATTTAGCACTGAAAACCTGGCTTCCCAAGAACCCCTTTAGTCCCTGTCAAACCAGATCAATTTGTCTGAGATTGTTCTGATCTTAAATCTGGAAATCCTATGTCCCAGGAACACCCTCAGTTCTGGGAAAATTGGGATGGCTGGTTACCCCATGCAATCACTACAGCAGTGGGAAGGAAATGTTGCTCTTAAGGATCAGCCCAATAATTACACTTGTTAACTTCTCCTTCCTGTCATTTGCCAATGCAAGCCAGATGTCATTGTCTAAAATCAAAGTGGGCAGAGAAGAACAACCTACCATGTTTATGTTATGTCAGAAATATTTAGTGAACAGCACGAAGAACTACCACACTAGCTCTGTGCTTAGGAAGAAGACAAAATGGTTTGATAAGCAGCTGGTTAGACCACAGTATATAAAAGAAATTGTGGTGGCTTATGACACTAAAACTTGTGAAAAGATGCACAAATAAAATCAATATAAAACTGGTAAAAGCAGATGTTTAGAAAGTGATCCAGAAAATAAATCAGATTTAAAAGATAACAAGATCAGCTTTTGAACTAGAAATTTGAACTTGGTTTTAGTTAGTATATGTACATGTGCATATGATAGTGGATATAATACATGTAGAATTTTAAGATCAGTTACACTCTGAGGGTGAAATTTTGGAGAAAATACAGGCAATGAATGCAAATCAGCCACCTGTACAGATTGCTCTTTCTGAGCTCAACAAATGTGAAAATGAACTTTAAAGATTTCCAAGTTTATTAGTTACTAGAGCTTAGGTTCATAATAGTAGTCAATCATTTATTCACATATTAATTTACTCAACAAATATTTATTGAGGGACAAACAGTGATAGGGACTAAGAATGTAGACATATAACTGCCTTCTTATTGGGGGAGATAGGTAAGCAGGTACATATGTTATAGATTGTGATCATTATTGTGGGAGAATAAACAGGATGATAAGATGAGAACTAAAAGAGAGGGCAAAGAAGAGGTAGGAAGCATTTTGAATCAGGACATAAGGGATGTCATATAGCTGAAACTTGAAGGGTAGGCATGAGCTGGCCAACAGAAGAGCTGGTGGAATAGCTCTATAGTCACAAGTGTTAGTAAGTGCAAAGGCACCGAGCCTGGAAAGTAGAGCCACATGAAGCCTACATGGCTAGAGTGTAGTCTTTGGAAAACTGATCCAAAAAAAAAAAAATGTGAGAGAGGAGGTAGGAGCCAGGCTAGAGTAAGGAGAATGGACTCTATTCTTTTTTTTTTTTTTTTAATTTTTTTATTATTTATTTGTCAGAGAGAGAGAGAGAGCACAAGCAGGGGGAGTGGCAGGCAGAGGGAGAAGCAGGCTCCCCGCCAAACAAGGAGCCTGATGTGGGACTCGATCCCAGCACCCTGGGATCACGACCTGAGCCGAAGGCAGACTCTTAACCTACTGAGCCACCCAGGCGTCCCTGGGCTCTATTCTGATAATAGAAAGATTTTTATTCAGTAAGTGATATGATCTGTTTTTTGATTGTTTGTTTTACAAAGAATGGTCTGATTGCTGTTTGGAGAATGGCTGGAAGAGGGCAAGAGTAAAGGCAAGGAGACTAATTAGGAGCCACTTTTAACAATCTTGATGAGATAAAATTACCTTTGGATTAGGGTGGTGGCAGTGGGGATTGAGAGAAGAGGATGGGTTTTAGACATAATGTGGAATGACCACCAATAGGACTTGATGGATGTAAGGACGGAAAGAAAGAGAAGGGACTAAAGAGAATGACTTTAGTTTTTGGCTTGAGCAATTTAACGGGAGGATGTACCCTTTACCAACCTATGGATAACTTAGAAAGAAATAAAATCTGTAGGAAAATCAAGATTTCTGCTGGGACTGACAGTTTGGTATATTTGTTGGATATCCAAGTGGGTTATCAAGTAAGCACTTGGGTATGTGGGTCTGGAGACCTGGATAGAAGGCATTTATGAGATGTCAGCATATCGATGGTATTTAAAGGGAGGGTAGTAGTTAAGAATGTGTAGGGAGAGCATGTAGATACAGAAGAGAAGATCCTGGACAGATCTGGAAGAACTCCAACATTTAGAGATTTTATAGAGAAGGAGGAGCAGGAAAGGAGACTGAGAAGATGAGCTCAGAGTCTAGTGTAATGGACACCAAATGAGGAGACTGTTTCAAGAAGGAGGTGTGGTGGTGAACTGTGCTATTGCTGCTGAAAAGTTCAATAAGAAAGGGACAGAAAATAACCACCACATTTGGTAACATGCAGATTGCCACATGAACAATCTCTATGGAATAGGTTGAGGAATGAGTGGAAAATGAGGAAATGGAGACAGTGAGTATACATAAAGATCTCCAGGCATAAACTAATCATATTAAATATAAACATCTGTATCATAATTAAGTGGCAACTTAATATACTATAGTAAATAGAAAATTTACCAGTTCATAATTTATATTACTTATCTCTAGATGGACATTAATTAACAGAAGGTGATAGAGTAGAACCTACAAAGAGGAGACCAAAGTCCAGGAATTGAGTAGTTAATCCAACAGGCTCAAAGGGAGAGTGACAATTAACCTGGTGGGAAGAACTGTTTTCATGATCACAGAGATGACTCAGTGAAGAGCAAGGAGAATTCTTCAGATTTCATTATTGTCTGAGCAAAAATTTCCTCAAGACTATTTCTCTTCACTTTTTCTTACCTTCTCACAAATAATTCATTGTCTCCAAGTAACCTGGTATCAGAGAGAAGGGACAGAGAAACAGAGGAGTTTTGATGGGGGCTACAGATGGAAGGATTTATTTTGGAGATAAGAGGTTTTTGTTTTTGTTTTTTGTTTTTTTCCTAAGAGTCAAGTAGAGAAGATAGTATGTAATCAGACACACCAAAATGTGTAGTAAGTAACCGTAACCGAGTGTGGAACTTCTCTACAATGGTGTTATTAGTCAGCTCAGGCTGCCATGAGAGAGTACTACAGACGGGGTGGTTTAAACAGAGAAACTTATTTTCTCACAGTTCGGGAGGCTAGAAATCCAAGATGAAGGTGCTGGCAAACTTTTCTGGGAAGAACTTTTTTCCTGGTTTGCAGACTGCCACCAGCTCCCTCTGTCGTATGACCTTTCTTCTGTGCATGTGTTTTTAGGGAGATCTCTGATGTCTCCTCCTATTCTTATAAGGGCACCGCTCCTGTCGATTAGGACCCCACCCTTATAATCTCATTTAACCTTAATTACCTCCCTAAAGGCCCAATCTCCAAATATAGTCACTTTGGGGGTTTAAGCTTCAATAAACAAATTTGGTAGGGGGGACATGATTTAGTCCCTAACAGATGGTTTTAGTCTTCTTAATAAAAGAGGTGCATTCCCTTTGGCTTTAGTTAGTAAGAAATGTGTACTCATTTCTTATAGTTTGATTATGTTCTCAAGCAAGACACGGCAGGGTGGGAGTGGGACTTTGTATAAATGCCAGGGATTAAACAGGGTTGGGAAATGGAGTAGTAGACATAACACAGGAGTATTTGGGAGAGTGGAGGAGAGATGAGGAACAGATAATATTGTTAATGAGAGCCTCTTCAAAATGGTTGGCCATTGGATTTAAACTAATTCTTTACTAACTTTCTTCATGTGGCAGGAAAATGACATAGAAATGACAATTTTTTGTGGTGTTTGGAGTTATCTATATGGGTCTTGGAAAAATTTTGTATTGCTAATTTTATTTTTTAGTAATAGTATAATAAGAATAATGAATACCAAATAATATGGAAGATATTACTATTGAATTTGTACATAATTCTAAATAAAATCTTTTAAAAATTTTAATGAAAAACGAGTTTATTTTCTGAGCATATCATTTTTTTAAATTTTTAAAAGATTTTTATTTATTTATTTGACAGAGAGAGAGAGAGCAGGAACACAAGCAGGGGGAGTGGGAGAGGGAGAAGCAGACTCCCCGCTGAGCAGGAAGCCTGAAGTGGGGCTTGATCCCAGGACCCCGGGATCATGACCTGAGCCGAAGGCAGACGCTTAACAACTGAGCCACCCAGGTGCCCCTGAGCATTTCATTTTTAGTATCAGGATGGTGTCCCCCTTAGAATAGCCATATGCAATTACAGATCAAAATTTTTATGTGATGATCTGTTTACATTCTTAATAGTTATTATTGATGAGAAACATTGTTCACATCTAAAAAATTAAAACAAATTCTTTAGAATAATTTAATTTTACAAGAGTTGCAATCAGTTTTCTAAATGTTTAAATGTTAAATGTGGTACTTTTTGAGATAGTGAAACAAGATTTCAGATCCAATTAAACTTTTTCAGACTAAGCATTTAAATGTATATGCATTGTTAGAAGAATCATCCTGTAGCTAGCTTGGTGGCTGCTGAAAGGGCAGATGGACCATAAGTATTATTTATGATGATGGATTTTGGTATATAGCCCCCAAACTGTGACTGCCAGATGCCCTGCCTGACCTCACTCCAGTGTTCTGGAGAATGGGCTGTATTACTTGGATGCCTGGAACACAAACTCCTTCAACAGCCTCCTGGTTCATTTGTGGGGAATGGGCAGTGATTGACTGCTGAACCAGATTTTGAGGATGTCTAGGTGATAGAACACATCCTTGTTCATACTTATCATTGTATGATAGAATAGGACGTACCAAAGGGTTCTCATCATTTTTTGATGGCAGCACTTGGGCTGCTCTCTGAGGAGGCCCAGAGGAGGTTGCTTTGTGTTAAGACGTTACCAGGTGGGGCTGTGGTATATCCAAGCTCCACTGTGCCTCTCTAAGATTTTAGAGAGCATCATTTCAGAGATCTCTGCTTAAGTTCTGGAAAGAAGCAAGTAAAATCAGAAGAGGGATGACAGTTTCAAGGAACTAGGAGAAATTATAATAAGGAAAAAGAGCAGGTTCATTTATTCAGAGCTTAAATTCTAAAAACTCTTTGTTTTTATTTATTTTTTCCTGAAAACTCTTTGTATCCTTTTTCCCCCTTTTGGTTTAACACATAAAAAACCCAAATGCCATATTTGTTTAGACCAATGGATCATCCATCTGTATCTATTTTTGTATACTGACACCAAGAAATATTTTATGAGGGAACATAATTCTCTTCAAGCAAGTAATAAAACCAAATTTGCTAACTTTTCTTAACACTCTGTTATAAATAAGTTATCTGGGGGCGCCTGGGTGGCTTATTCAGTTGAGTGACCAACTCTTGATTTTGGCTCAGGTCGTGATCTCGGGGTCATGAGATCCAGCCCTGCAATGGGCTGCACGCTCAGCATGGAGTCTGCTTGAGATTCTCTCTCTTCCTCCACCCCTTGCCCTCTTCATGCACTCTCTCTCTATCTCTTTCTAAAATAGATAAATAAAATCTTTAAAAATAATTAAATAAATAAATAAGTCATCTGTGCATTTGTGTCAATCTTCTTGAATATATTGCAACACTTTAATAATAGCCACTATATTTTTAAACAGCTTTATTGAAATATGAATCACTTACCATACAATTCACCCCTTTAAAGTATACAATTCATTGGTTCTCCATATGTTCGCATATATGTACAACATCATCACACTCAATTTTAGAACATTTTCATCACCTCAAAAATAAAATCTGTGTTCTTTAGCTACCACTAACCTACTCTCCTATCTTAGTCCTAAGCAACCACTAATCTACTCCTCCCCAGAGGAGGACACAGCATATCATGCAGGACCACATGGGGCTTGCAATTGGGGATAGCAGGAATAAGCAGAGGCTGTGGAAGTCAGACTTTGTAGTAACCAGAGGATGAGGTGATCCATGCTTCCCATGCGAGGTCATTGGCTTAACGGGGATTGGCTTGTTTGAATTCCATGGGCTGGCAGGGAGCTGGAACCCATTAGACTGAGGACTGAGTGGGTTGCAGATGGTCCAGTTGATAGAACTATTCAGATGGGGAGCTTTTCCTGCGCTAAGTGGCAAGAGCAAGGTATCTCATGCTTAGAACTTTGGGGCCCTATGAGGCTCAAAGACGTCAATGCAGCATCCGAAATGTTAGACCTTGTAATACAAAGAGACCAACTTCATTCTTTTTGCATGTGGCTATCCAGTTGTCCCAGCACCATTGTTTTGAAGACTGGTCTTTCCCCATTGAATGGTCTTGGCACCTTTGTTGAAAATCTGTTGACTCATAGATGTATGAGTTCATTTTCCTTTTTTTTTTGGTTAAGATTTTATTTACTTATTTGAGAGAGAGAGCATAAGAGGGGGGAGGGTCAGAGGGAGAAGCAGACTCCCTGCTGAGCAGGGAGCCCGATGTGGGACTGGATCCTGGGTTTCCAGGGTCATGACCTGAGCCAAAGGCAGACGCTTAACCAACTGAGCCACCCAGCGCCCATGAGTTCATTTTTCAATTCTCAGTTTTTTTCCATTGATCTATATGTCTATCTTTTTTTACTGGTACCACACTCTATTTCCATTGCTTTGTAGTAAGTTTGGAAACTGTTAGTCTTCTTACTTTTTTCTTCTTTTCTGGGATTGTTTTGGCTAAGTAGCCAGTATGTTTTGGAGGTTACGTTGGAATCTTATAAGTGGATTGAGATTCATATAGAAGAAGAATATAGCTCTTGTAGACTAAGGAAGGGTTTTCTTCTATCTTATAAGTGGTACTCTTCAAGAGAGTGGCAGCTTTAAAAAGAAAGTACATAGAATGATAAAGGAAAATCCTTCCATAAGAATTAGCACTGGGTGATGAGGTACTTGTGAAGTGGGTGATGTACAAGCAATATAACCCTTAAATCCTTATATATGGACTCATTTAACTTGAGAGAGTGATTGGTTCTATTTACTAATATTTCCAGATATAGATAGGATTGCATTTTCCTGTACCTTGAGGTCACCTGCACTGGATAATGAAATGGGAATACAAGTGATGTGAGTCCCTTCTACATAGAAGCTGTAAAAGCCAGTGTATAATTTACTACTTTCTCTTCTTCCTACCCAGGAAATGGAAACATTGCAGATGGGCTTCCCTTAGCTAGGATTCTTTTTTTTTTTTAAAGATTTTATTTATTTAT
>NW_022589707.1:55824814-55901084 GCF_004348235.1 Phoca vitulina
GAGGGAGAAGCAGACTCCCTGCCGAGCAGGGAGCCCGATGTGGGACTCGATCCAGGGACTCCAGGATCATGACCTGAGCCGAAGGCAGTCGCTTAACCAACTGAGCCACCCAGGCGCCCCCTTAGCTAGGATTCTTGAGTTAGGATGATATAGAGCAGAGCACCCCTCTCTCACCCCCACCCTAGCACACTCATAATGGATGTGTAGCATGATGGGAAATAGACCACTGTTGTTCTAAGACACCGGGAATTTGATTGTTACTGATTTTTAACATTTTTAAAAAATTTTATTTCCAGTATAATTAACATACAGTGTTATATTAGTTTCAGGTGTACAATATAGTGATTCATCAATTTTATACATTACTCAGTTCTCATCCTGATTAAGTGTACTCTTAATCCCCTTCACCTATTTCACCCATCCCCCCACCTCCCCTCTAGTAACCATCAGTTTTGTTTTCTATAGTTAAGAGTCTGTTTTTTGGTTCGTCTCTTTGTCTTTGTCCATTTGTTTTGTTTCTTAAATTCCACATATGAGTGAAATCATACGGTGTTTGTCTTTCTCACTGACTTATTTCACTTAGCATTATTCTCTCTAGATCCATCCATGTTGTTGAAAATGGCAAGATTTCATTCTTTTTTTATGATCAGATAATATTCCACTATATACATACAGACCCCATGTTCTTTATCTATTCATCTATCAGTGCACAGTTGGGCTGCTTCCATAATTTGGCTATTGTAAATAATGCTACAGTAAAAATAGGGGTGCATATACCTTTTTGAACTAGTGTTTTTGTATTCTTTGGGTAAATACCAGTAGTGGAATTACTGGATCATATGGTAGTTCTATTTTTAATTTTTTGAGGAACCTCTATAGTGCTTTCCATAGTGGTTGCACCAGTTTGCATTCCCACCAACAGTGCATGAGGGTTCCTATTTCTCTGCATCCTCACCAGCAGTTGTTTCTTGCGTTTTTATTTTTAGCTATTCTGACAAGAGTGAGGGGACATCTCATTGTGGTTTTGATTTGCATTTCCATGATGATTAGTGATGTTGAGCATCTTTTCAGGTGTCTGTTGGCTATCATGTCTGTAGAGAAATGTCTATTCATGTCTGCCCATTTTTAAATTGGACTATTTGTGGTTTTTTGGTGTTGAGTTGTATAAGTTCTTTACATATTTTGGATACTAATTCTTTATCAGATCTATCATTTACAAATATCTTCTCCCATTCTGTAGGTTGCCTTTTAGTTTTGTTGATTGTTTCCTTTGCTGTGAAGAAGTTTTTTATTTTGATGTTCCCAATAGTTTATTTGTGCTTTTGTTTCCCTTGCCTCTAGGAAAATGTTGCTGAAAAATGTTCCTGTGGTTGATAACAGAGAAATTACTCCCTGTGCTCTCTTCTAGGATTTTTATGATTTCAGGCCTCACATTTAGGTCTTTAATCCACTTTGAATTTATTTTTGTGTATGGTGTAAGAAAATGATTCAGTTTCCTTCTTTTGCATGTAGCTGTCCAGTTTTCCCAACACCATTTGTGGAGGAGACTCTCTCTTTCCCATTGCGTGTTCTTGCCTCCTTTGTCGAAGATTAATTTGCCAAATAATCGTGGGTTTATTTCTGTGCTCTCTGTTCTGTTCCATTGATCTATGTGTCTGTTTTTGTGCCAGTATCATACTGTTTTGAATACTGTAGCTTTGTAATATATATTGAAATCTGGGATTGTAATACCTTCAGTTTTGTTCTTTATCAAGAATGCTTTGGCTTTTCAGGGTCCTTTGTGGTTTCACACAAATTTTAGGATTATTTGTTTCAGTTCTGTGAAAAATGCTCTTGGTATTTTCAAAGATTTTATTTACTTATGTGTGTGTGCACACACACACAAGCAAGGGGAGGGGCAGAGGTAGAGGGAGAAGCAGATTCCCTGTTCAGCAGGGAACCTGATGCGGGGCTGGATCCCAGGACCCTGAGATCATGACCTGAGCAGAAGGCAGATGCTTAACCGACTAAGCCACCCCAGCACCTGCTGTTGGTATTTTGATAGGGATTCCATTAAATGTGTAGATTGCTTTGGGTAGTGTGGACATTTTAACAATATTGGTTTTTCCAATCCATGAGCATCAATTATCTTTCCATTTCTTTGTGTCATCTTCAATTTCTTTCATCACTGTTGTATAGTTATCAGAGTATAGGTCTTTCACCTCCAGGGTTAACTTTATTCCTAGGTATTTTATTATTTTTGGTGCAATTATAAATGGGATTGTTTTCTTAATTTCTCTTTCTGCTACTTCAGTATTAGTGTATATAAATGCAACAGATTTCTGTGTATTGATTTTGTATCCTGTGACCTTACTGATTTCATTTATCAGTTCTAGTAGTTTTTTGGTGCAGTCTACAGTTTCCTATATATAGTATAATGCCATCTGCAAATAGTGAACATTTTCCTTTTTCCTTACCAGTTTGGGTGTCTTTTATTTCTTTTCTTGTCTGATTGCTGTGGCGAGGTCTTGCAGTACTATTTTTTTAAAATTATCTTTATTTTTCTTTATTTTATGTATATATATTTTTAAAAGATTTTTTTTATTTATTCATTTCAGACACAGAGATAGAGAGAGCATGAGCAGGGGGAATGGCAGAGGGAGAGGGAGAAGCAGGCTCCCCGCTGAGCCAGGGTCCGGACGTGGGGCTCGATCCCAGGACCCTGGGATCATGACCCGAGCCGAAGGCAGATGCTTAACGATCTGAGCCACCTAGGCGCCCCCTTCCAGTACTATGTTGAATAAAATTGGTGACAGTGGATATCCTTGTCTTGTTCCTGATCTTAGGGGAAAAACTCTCAGTTTTTTTGCCATTGAGTATGATGTTAGCTGTGGCCTTTATTGGTCATGTGTGTCCTTTATTATGTTGCAGTATGTTCCCTTCAAACCTACTTTGTTGAGACGCTCTATCATGAATGGATGTGGCACATTGTACTTTGTCAAATGCCTTTTCTGCGTCTATTGAAATGATTAAATGTTTTTTTTTAATCTTTTCTCTTATTGATGTGATATATTGCATTGATTGATTTACAAATATTGAACCACTCTTGCATCCCAGGAATAAATCCCACTTGATTGTGGTGAATGATTTTTTTAATGTATTGTTGGATTCAGTTTGGTAATATTTTGTTGAGGATTTTTGCACCTATGTTCATCAGAGGTATTGGAGTGAAGGTCTCTTTCTTTGTAGTGTCTTTATCTGGTTTTGGTATCAGGGTAATTCTAGCATCATGGAATGAATCTGAAAGTTTTCCTTCCTCTTCTATGTTTTTGGAATAGTTTGAGAAGAATAGATGTTAACTCTTCTTTAAATGTTTGGTAGAATTCATCTGTGAAGCCATCTGGTCCTGGACTTTTGTTTGTTGGGTTTTGTTTGTTTGTTTGTTTGTTTTTTGTTACTGATTCAATTTCATTGCTGGTAATCTGTCTGTTCAAATTTTTAATTTCTTTTTGATTCAGTTTTGGGAGGGTATATGTTTCTAAAAATTTATCCATTTCTTCTTGATTGTCCAATTTGCTGGCATATAATTTTTCATAATATTCTCTTATAATTCTGTATATTTCTATGGCCTTGGTTATTTTTCCTCTTTCACTTCTGATTTTGTTTATTTGAATTCTCTGTTTCTCTCTTTGTTTTTGTTTGTTTGTTTGTTTGTTTGTTTTATGAATCTGGCTAAAGGTTTATCACTTTTGTTGATCTTTACAAAGAACCAGCTCCTGGTTTCATTGATGTGGCCTATTTTTTAAAATTTCTATTTCATGGGTGCCTGGGTGACTCATTCGGTTAAGCATCTGCCTTCAGCTCAGGTCATGATCCCAGGATCCTGGGATCGAGCCCTGTGTTGGGCTCCCTGCTCAGCAGAGAGCCTACCTCCCCCTCTCCCTCTGCTGCTCCCCCTGCTGTGCTCTCTCTCTCTCTGTCAAATAAATAAATGAGAATAAATTTATATCTCATTTATTTCTACTCTAATCTTTATTATTTCCTTCCTTCTACTGGTTTTGGGTTTTGTTTTGTTTTGTTTTATTTTGTTTTCCTAGCTCCTTTAGTTGTAAGATTAGGTTGTTTATTTGAGATTTTTCTTGCTTCTTGAAGTAGGCTTGTATGGCTATAAAATTCCCTCTTTGGATAGCTTTGCTACATCCCAAAGATTTTGGACCATTGGGTTTTCATTTTCATTTGTCTCCAGGTATTTTTTGACTTCCTCTTTAATATCTTGGTTGACTCATTCATTGTTCAGTAGCATGTTATTGAGCCTTCATGTATTTGTGTTTTTTTCCAGATATTTTCTTGTCATTGATTTCTAGTTTCATAGTATTGTGATCAGAAAAGATGCGTGGTATGACTTCAGTCTCTTTGAATTTATTGAGCCTTGTTTTGTGGCCCAACATGTGATCTATTTTGGAGAATGTTCCATGTGCACTTGAAGACAATGTTCTGAATATATCTAGATATATCCATCTGGTTCAATGTGTCATTCAAAGCCATTGTTTCCTTGTTGATTTTCTGTTTGGATGATCTATCCACTGATATAAATGGGGTTTTAAAATCCCCTACTATTATTGTATTACTATCAATTACTTCCTTTATGTTTGTTATTAGCTGCTTTATGTATTTGGGTGCTCCCATGTTGGGTGCATAAATATTTGCAATTGTTACATCTTCTTGTCGGATTGTTCCCTGAATGATTATATACTGCCCTTCTCTGTCTCTTGACACAGTCTTTGTTTTAAAGTCCATTTTGTTCGATAAGTATTGCTATCCCAGTTTCCTTTTTATTTCCATTTGCATGATAAATGCTTTTCATTTCTTCATTTTCAATCTGTATGTGTTTTTAGGTCTGAAATTAGTTTCTTGTATGCAGCATATAGATGGGTCTTGCTTTTTTACCCATTCTGTCACCCTGTGTCTTTTGATTGGAGCATTTAGTCCATTTACATTCAAAATAATTATTGATAGGTACGTACTTAGTGCCATTTTGTTACTTGTTTTGTGGTTCATCTTGTAGTTCTTCTCTGTTCCTTTCTTTTCTTGCTCTCTTCTCTCATGGCTTGGTGGCTTTCTTTAATGATATAGTTGGATTCCTTTCTCTTTATTTTTTGTGTATCTATTACCAGTTTTTGATTTGTGGTTACCATTAGGTTTATGTATAATATCTTCTGCCTATAGCAGTCTATATTAAGACAGTGCTCAGTTAAGTTTGAACTCATTCTTTACACTTCTCCCCTCTACGTTTTAGGTATATGTCATACTCTACGTCCTTTTTGTGTGTGTGTGAATACCTTTACTGATTTTTACTGATATACTTATTTTTACTGCTTCTATTTTTTCCTATTTTTCTTACTCCTACTTATGGTTTTTCCTTTCCACTCAAAAACTCCCTTTTAACATTCTTATAAGGCTCGTTTAGTTGTCATGAATTCCTTTAACTTTTGTTTGTCTGGGAAACTTTATCTCTCCTATTCTGAATAACAGTTTTGCTGGATAGAGGATTCTTGGCTGCAGTTTTTTTGTTTGTTTGTTTATGGTTTTGTTTTGTTTCAGCATTTTGAATATATCACACCACTCTTTTCTGGCCTGCAGTTTCTGCTGAAAAATCAGCTGATAGCCTTATAGTTTTCTTTTCTCTTGCTGCTTTAAAAATTCTCTATCATTACTTTTTGCCATTTTAATTATTATATGTCTTGCAGTGGACCTCCTTGAGTTGATTTTGTTGGGCGATCTCTGTGCCTCTTGGATCTAGGTTTCTGTTTCCTTTCCCAGATTCAGGAAGTTTTCAGCTATTATTTATTCAAATATACTTTCTGCCTGCTTTTCTCTCTCTTCTCCTTCTGGGATCCCTATAATGCAAGTGTTATTATGCTTGATGGTGTCGCTGAGTTCCTTACATCTATTTTCCTTTTTTACTATTATTTTTTCTCTCTCCTGTTTAGCTTGATTGCTTTACATTACTCTGTCCTCCAGGTCACTGATCCTGTCTTCTGCTTCCTCTGGTCTACTATTTATTCCCTTTAGTATATTTTTAGTTTCATTTATTGAGCTCTTTGTTATGTCATCTATCTCTTTGTTAAGAGTTTTACTGAGCTCCTCCACTCTTTTCTTAAGTCCAGTGAGTATCTTTACCATTACTTTAAATTCTCTATCAGGCACATATGTCCATTTTCTTTAGATCTCTTATTGTGGTTTTGACCTGTTGTTTCATTTGGGACATATTCCTCTTTCTCCTCATTTTGTCTTACTCTCTGTGTCTGCTTCTTTATATTAGGAAAGTCAGTTACATCTCCTGCTCTTGAAAATAGTGGCCTTATAAAGAAGAGTTCCTATAGTGTCTTGCAGTGCAATATCCCCTGGGAGGATGAGAGTAAACTGAATCACCACCCTTAAAGATATAATACAACAAACAGCCCTGTGGAGATATAGCATAGAAGCAGCAGTGTGAAAAATGCCTAGGGTATGCAATAGTGAGATTTGTTTACTAATCTCAGAGTGTGTGCTGGAGGATCAGGGGTCATTGGGAGACTTCTCTAGGAATAATGGAGCTGGCAGGTGCATTTCCCTCCCCCACACCTCAGCCTAGATACACGGACACCTGCGGGAACCAGTGTGGTGCCAACACTTGCTACCTAACTTGTTAACAGCACATGCACCCCTGCTTTCTCCTGCAGACACGCCTCCCTCCAGCCAGCCTGGGTTCCAGGCCCTCTCCCCCAGCAGACCCATGCAAACCTTACTGCCACCCTGCCCCCACCTGCTTCTGATGATCTGTCTGTCGCCTCCAACCTGGCTTGCCTTCGTTTCCTGGCAGCTGGAGGTCCCCTCCAGTCAGCACAAAACTTGCTGGCACCACATGCTCCACCCCACATTTTCCTGCAGTTCAGTGCTACTATATCTCTGGCAAATGCCTGATCTGACTCAACTTAATCCCAAGGCAGCCCCAAATTGGTCCACTAACACAGGGACCAAACCCTGCCCACAACAGGCTCCCTTTTTTTTTTTTCTTTTTACTTTGTGAGTGTATTTATTTTGGTTATCCTACCCTGCTTCACTGTTGTATATTGGGTTTGTGGGAACAATAACTTACCTTTTTAGTTCATAGGCCTCTGGATCAAGAGAAGCCACATCCAAGACTTTATTTAACCTCTGATGTAGAGATTTTTGTACATCACCCAAAGATCCTGAACTCTGAGCTTGATGCTATGACTTTTGAATTGACTCCAAGGGGAAGTGATGAGTATATTTTGCCTGTGGAAGAACAATGAACAGGATATTTGGTGGTGTTGGGCATATTATAGTGGTCATTATTGTTGTTAACCAACTTTTTCCAGTTCTCTCCTTCTTTTGGGTATATGTAGGATTGTTTTTCTTGTAACTGTGAAGCTTGATGGGACCATGTGTCCCATCAATTTCTGGGTGAAATTTTAGAGCTTTTATGTGACTTACTGCTGTCCTTTCTTTTTCGTTTGGAACATAGAGATGGAGCCTTTTTCTTCCTGGGCCCCTGTGTGATGACATCCCAAGCTGACACCCTTCCTCCTACCTACCCTGCCACCACCAGTGGATGTGTGGTGGATTATAGTGAGAATATTGTTATTGCAGGACATCTTAGTCTATCCTGTCTGACAAAAGTCTTTGATTTGGCAGCTCATGGAAATTTTTTGGAAAATTTGAATATATAAAAGTTTTATATATATATCTTGATCTACATCTTTATTTTATATGTAATCTTTATTACAAGCTTAATGGCTCCTCCAGAAAGATCTAGACTCTAGTAGGTAATTAATGCACAATTGAAATAACATTGCACTGAGCCTGTGTGCTGTAGCTGCTGAGGTATTTATTGACCATTTTTATATCGTCAATCAATGTAAGCTTTCCTGACATTAGTTGGGTTTAACATAAGCCAGAAGACCTGAAACATAAGACTAGACCTGAGGATTGGAAATATTTTGCTACCCAACTTTACAGTTAAGTGAATCAGAAGCAACTGGGACTAGTTATACAAAACCAGATGCAATATGAGATGAGACTATGAGACTAAGGTTATGTTATAAAACTATGTTAACTGAAAAAGAAAACGAGTAGCCTATGTAATACTTGCTTTGTTTTTTTTATTATTTTAACATTTGAATGAGATTTGAATACAGATGTATATAGTTCACATAATTAATTTACATTATTAAATTATTTAGCATTTTATTGAACTAATATTCATATCTGATGCATTATATAGAATAAAAATTCCACTATACTTACTATACTTGTAAATTAGCCCGAACACAATTTGGTTGTTACCTTCAGGTATAAACAGATATGACAAATTCAAGCTGATTTGGGAAATTATTTAATCAGTGAGAGATAAAATGTGTGCAAATGAAAATGAAATGTCATATTGTACAAGTCAATTTCAAGCTGAAATAATATAATTTCTACATAAAATTTGGGCTTCCCATAAATATTAACAATGCGAAGTCAAAGCTGCTTCTCTACATTTATATCACTCTATGATATTATTTTGCAAGGATATATTAATGTGAGTTACAGAAAAGGAGAAAACTTTACAGAATGAAACTCAGAAGAAAAACCCGATGTTTGTGTATTTTCTTTCAATTAGGTTTATTGCATATTTGTATTTTAAAAATGGAGTTTATGTTCAATTACATATACAGCAAGAAGCTAAGATTTGTATATTTATCACCATGTGTAGGCCCTGTGCTAAGTGCTCTCTTTCTCTTTCTGTATATATATATATATACATTAATCCATACATATATATATATATATATATATATATTTTATCTTTACAATTAATCTGTAAGGTAGCCACTATCATTATAATACCAGTTTTATAATAAGGAAATAGACACTTAGAAAGGTTAAATAACCTGCCTAAGATTAAACTGCTACTAACTGATGAAGGTAGAAGGAATCCCTGTTTTTCTGACTATAAGACTCATATTATTATGCTATAATACTCCTCTTCCTCCCATAATATTCTCATATTAATTTGAGTACATTCTGGAGAACTGTATGACTAATAAAGAAAATACAAAAAAATGTAAAAACTTAACTTCAGATGAATTCTCTTTCAAATGAAAATTTCATTTTTTTCTCAGTGTACATTTAAAAATCTCAAGATGATTTAACAAGATATCTTGACTTAAATTTTCCCTAAGAACATTGAAAACTTTGATGAGATTGGTAGAAGATTAAAAAAAAAATTGTCTATTCAAACCCAGAACCTCTTTTTTTTTTTTTTTTTTTAAATCTGGCCTGAAAAAGAGGTAATGAATTGATTTAGAAGCAGTTTCTTTTTTTATGGAAAAACTGACTGCTGAGGTCCATTTCATTATTCAAAACTACCAATGAAATTGAAGCAGTTTGGGAATCTGTGGTTCTAGTGGGTGAAACTTTTTTATAGTAAATTTTATAGTAAAGACAGTGAAATTGTCTTATATAGTAAATATAGTAAATATAGTGTTTGTCTAGGAGTGGGTAGATCTGCATTTCCTCATTTCTACAAATCATTTCCTTGGAGAAGAGATTCTTTTTTCTATGGATGTCATGGAATGGAACTCTGCCTGTTAACTGGCTTGCTGAGATTGTGTACTTGCCTCAGCTGCAGATCATAGGCAATCTATACCTGAAGATTGAGGTCAATTCTATACCTGAAGGAAGAGTCAATTCATTGGACAAATATTTATTGAGCATCATCTATGGCTCAGACACCATGGGAGGTGCTAGAATAGAGCAATAAAAGTAATACAAAAATCTCTGTAGTCTATATTCCAGTAGAGGAAGCAGACAATAACAAGTAGTATGTATTGTAGATCAGAAGTTGATAAGTGCTCTAGAGAAAAACAAATTAGAGAGGGAAGTGGGAAATGTGTTGGGTGGATTTACATTTTTATTTATTTAGAAATAACTTCAAACTTACAGAAAAACAATGCAAGAATAGTGCAAGAAACCTCTGTTTTCAAGAACCATTTTAGAGTAAGTTGCTATCACTTCTGACTACTTTACAATACACAAGGACTTTCTCCTACACAATCATAATGTAGCCATCAAAATCAAGAAATTAGCCCTGATTTTTCACTGCTCATAGTTTCATCAGTTGTCCCAATAACGTTCTTTATATAAAAAGACCCTATTTAGGATCATATATTGCATTTAGTTGTCATGTCCTTTTAGTGTCTTAAATCAAGACAATCTCTTCAATAAATGGTGCTGGGAAAATTGGACAGCCACATGCAGAAGAATGAAACTCGACCATCCTCTAACACCATACACAAAGGTAAACTCCAAATGGATGAAAGACCTCAATGTGAGACAGGAATCCATCAAAATCCTAGAGGAGAACACAGGCAATAACCTCTTTGACATCAGCCACAGCAACTTCTTTCAAGATACATCTCCAAAAGCTAGTGAAACAAAAGCAAAAATGAACTTTTGGGACTTCATCAAGATAAAAAGCTTCTGCACAGCAAAGGAAACAGTCAACAAAACAAGGAGGCAACCCACAGAATGGGAGAAGATATTTGCAAATGGCACTACAGATAAAGGGCTGGTATCCAAGATCTATAAAGAACTTCTCAAACTCAGTACCCAAAAACCAAATAATCAAGTCAAAAAATGGGCAGAAGACATGAACAGACACTTCTCTGAAGAAGACATACAAATGGCTAACAGACACATGAAAAAATGTTCATCATCATTAGCCATCAGGGAAATTCAAATCAAAACTACATTGAGATACCACCTTACACCAGTTAGAATGGCAAAAATGGACAGGGAAAGAAACAACAAATGTTGGAGAGGTTGTGGAGAAAGGGGAACCCTCTTACACTGTTGGTGGGAATGCAAGTTGGTAGAGCCACTTTGGAAAACAGTGTGGAGGTTCCTCAAAAATTTAAAAATAGAGGTACCCTATGACCCAGCAATTGCACTGCTGGGTATTTACCCCAAAGACATAGATGTAGTGAAAAGAAGGGCCATATGCACCCCAATGTTCATAGCAGCAATGTCCTCAATAGCCCAACTGTGGAAAGAGCCAAAATGCCCTTCAACAGATGAATGGATAAAGAAGATGTGGTCCATATATACAATGGAATATTACTCCGCCATCAGGAAGGATGAATACCCAACTTTTACATCAACATGGATGGGACTGGAGGAGATTATGCTAAGTGAAATAAGTCAAGCAGAGAAAGTCAATTATCATATGGTTTCACTTATTTGTGGAACATAAGGAATAGCATGGAGGACATTAGGAGAAGGAAGGGCAAAATGAAAAGGGGGAAATCAGAGGGAGAGATGAACCATGAGACTATGGACTCTGAGAAACAAACTGAGGGTTTTAGAGGGGAGGGGAGTGGGGGGATGGGTTATCCCGGTGATGAATATTAAGGAGGGCACGTACTGCATGGAGCACTGGGTATTATATGAAAACAATGAATTGTGGATCACCACATCAAAAACTAATGATGTATTTTATGGTGACTAACAACATAAATAAAATAAAAAAAAAAGTTTTTCATTGATGGGGAAAATCCTTTCACTATAGCTATCTATCTCAAAACATTACATTGTACACATTAAATGTCTTACAATTTTGTGAGTTAGACCTTAATAAAGCTGGGGAAAAAAATAGTTTTTTAGTATTTCTTTGACTTTCAACCTTGACACTTTGAAGATTACTTGCTAAACATTTTGTAGAATGTCCTAGTATATGTGTTTGTCTGGTGACTCCTCATGGTTAGATGCCAATTATACATTTTTGGTAAGAATGCCACATAAGTCAAATTGTGTTCTTACTGCATCCAGTCAAGTGAGAGATTATTTCAATTTGTTTCATAATTGTTAACGTTAAATTTGATCACTTAATTAAGAAGACGTCTGTCAGGCATCTCCATTGCAAAGTTCTTCTTTTTCCCTTTGTAATTAAAAAGCATTTTATGGGGAAGTATTTTGAGAGTATGTAAATATCCCATTCCATATTTTTTATTTTTTTTTTTTTTATTTTTTTTTTTTTTATTAAAGATTTTGTTTATTTATTTGACAGAGAGAGATACACAGCGAGAGAGAGAACACAAGCAGGGGGAGTGGGAGAGGGAGAAGCAGGCTTCCTGCCGAGCAGGGAGCCCGATGCGGGGCTCGATCCCAGGACTCCGGGATCATGACCTGAGCCGAAGGCAGACGCTTAACGACTGAGCCACCCAGGCGCCACCAATCCCATTCCATATTGACTTTCATCCACTATTTTAGCATCTGTTGATACTTCTTGGTTGTTAATTACTATCACGGTCCATGACTTACACTACATTTATTAGTCATTGTTCTACTATAGAGAAAATCTTTCTCTTCTCTATATTTATTTACTATTAGAAAAATTTAGATGAGGATAAACTCATGGATTTTCATAATATAATTTTATGTTATATAATTTTATATAATTTTTAGCATTATTATTTAATTTGATACTCAAATTTTGCCAGCTTTGGCCAGTGAAGTTTCTTTTAAATTGATACCTGTGTCATTTTGACAAAGCCCCATCTTTGAGTGCTCCTTTCTCTCTGGCATAAAAAGCTGCTTCAGGCTCCGTAATTCCTTCGCTTAGCCCTGGAATCAGCCCTTTCGAGGATCCCTGGATCTCTTAAGCAGAAAATGACATTGGATATTTGGAAACCAAGATCTGAGTGCTAGATATATTTGTTGCCAATGGAGTATTGTTGCTCCTAAATCTTTTTAGTGTTCATAGCTGGGGTTATGTATACTTATAAACACCCACCTATTTATGTACATATTCATTTCTATATCTATATATTCTGAAAGCATGAGTTAACATTAACCTCCAGCTCCAATCCCATACCATAGGGTTCACTCTAGTTGTAACTCCCTTCTTCCCCAGTAAGAAACATCGCCGTCATAACCTTTAACATTATGTATTAGATAAATATTTTCTGAATAGAACCAATCTCCTGTTGCTGCTACCAGCCCCCTTCCTTCACAGGGCTAAACTCTTCAGTCTCCACCACTTTATCCTGTTGAGACTTGAACATGCTGCTCCAAGCTTCCTCTTTCAGTGCTCCCTTCATAGATGGCCTCTGCAGCTCATGCATTGCTACACAACACACAGGTCTGCTGCCATCCACAACCCAACTCTGCATAGATGACTACCTTTCTGGGCTTTTGGAAAAAATTATTTAGGAATGCAAGAAGAATACAGGGTTGCAATTTTCAATATAGTGGTCAGGAGACATCTTGCTAGGATTAGATTTGAGGGAAGATCTGAAGTTGGTGAGGGAGTGGATCATGTATGTGGATACTGGGAGAAGAATATCCTAGGCAGAGGAACTAATTTGTGCAGAGGTCCTGAGGCACAAAGGTGCCCTGTGAGTTAAAAGCAGGAAGGCCACCATCACTGGAGCACAGTGAAAGGCAGAGAGAGTAAGTGAAGTCAGAGAGATGTCAGTAGGACAGACTCTGTAAAGTCTTGTAACCACTGTATAGTCTTGGCTTTTCTCTAAGTGAGCTAGGGGGCCATAGGAGGATTTTGAGCAGCGAAGTTATGTAATCTGGCTTTTGTTTTAAAGGGTCATCCTAGTTCCTGTGTTGAGAATAGCCTGTGTATATGTGTATGATGGTAGGGGGTGGGGGAGAGGGAAGTTGAAAGCAAGCAGGACAACTTAAATACCATTGGGATATTTAGAGGAGAAATTAGGCTAAGTGTGGTAAATGTGGAGGTGGTGAGAAGTAGTTGGATTCTGGATACATTTTGAAAGTAGAGTTGATGAGATTTGCTGACTAGATAGATACAGAGCATAAGAATAAAAGATATATAGGTAACAAATACTTAAAAAAATACTGAAATGTAAACTCAAGGAGGTCAGGGATTTGAGTTTTTTTTTTTTTTTTTTGGTCAGTTTTGTTCACTGTTATATCCCCTCCAATTCCCAGAACAATGCCTGGCACATAACAGATATTCAACAAGTAGTTACTGAATTGTTGAAGAAAAAAAAGTAAAGAGGAAACTTAGCCTTTGTGCCTCTTGGGGAATTCACATCATCTTTAATGATGGGTTTAGAAATTACCACTGAAAAATACTTGGAAACCTGTGTTTAGTCAACTGATAAAATGTGAGATGAGAACAATAAAAGGGACCAAGAAAAATATACTTTTAAATGTTTCCTTTTACTAAAAATACCTTCTTAAATTGAATATTAGGAAAACTGAAGGGACCTGATTGTGTTCAGTAGCTCCTACTTCAGGACATTAGCACTCACCTGCTATGACATGATGGATTCTTGTGCACATGGGGTGAGTGGCAAGAAATTTGCTGCCCACAATAGGAAAGCACCAAAATTTGGATAGGATATTGTTAGAATAATAAAATAAGAGCAGATGTGATTATTCTTATTATAACAGACTCTTTCCCTCTTTCTGTCTCTTTTTTTGAATTAGACAAAGCATATTTGCAACAAGTATACTGGAAAATGTACACAACCTGCAACCTTTCTCATCTATTCCATACCTATACTGTAAACTGGTACAAACTTTCTAGAAAGATATTGAGAATACATTTGGGAAACCTTACATATATTTGTGAAGGTTGACACCACAATTCCCACTCTGTATCCCACTCAGTATTGTTCATGTACATGGATTGACCTATTTCACCAGCCTGGTTACACAAAAAGTCACATTTAGTTGAAAAATTCACATAATTCACATACATTTCTCAAGGTTCCACATGTTCAAACAGTGAAACATCTGGTGACTCACTTTTGAAGTTGCCTTCACATAAATTGTTGAAAAATTTAGTGGGCTTAATTTGCCAAAAAAAAAGATCATCTTCCCTACAGATTTTTGAGGCAGAGAAGCTGCAAGAGAATGTGATTAACCATATGATTTTGTCTTGCCACCTATCCATTCCAGTACTACCCATGTCCTTGGCTATGATGATGGCACTGTCATCACTGTGATGACCTGTAAGTACCACAGTAGTTCTTTTTGGAGATCCGACTCTCTCAGTCTTGTAGTCAGGCATGAGTGACTCACAGTTTGCACTCATGGATGCAGCTTTTATGATTATGAAATATTCCACATGCTTATGGGATAATACAAAAAACAACTACCAACCAACATTTCAGACCACTTCTTTTCTTTCTTTCTCTATTTCTATTATTGGGATCTTCCTTTAAGTCTTCTTCCTCCTCCTCTCCTCCTCCTCCTCCTCCTCCTTCTTCTTCTTCCTCTTTTTCTTATTAGAGAGAGAGAGGGGAAGGGGCAAAGGGAGAGGGACAGAGAGAATCTTAAGCAGTCTCCATGCCCAGTGCACAGCCTGATGCAGGGCTTGATCTCATAATCCTGAGATCATGACCTGAACTGAAATCAAGAGTCCGACGCTTAACTAATTGAGCCACCCAGGCGCCCCTCTTCTTCTTTTTTTTAATGTTTAACTATTACATTTAATGTTATATTATTTTCCCATAGTTGTGGAGTTTTTTTAAACGTAAATTTTAATAGTCACAAAATATACCATTGTAAGAGTTACCAAAGTTGATTTAAATAATCCCCGATTTTTGGATGTTTAAGTTGTTTTGTCACTTCTTCATTTTGAAGTGTTCCTATGCCAGGATTTCAGTTGAGCAGGTGAGGGGATTAAAGATTTGGACACTTGATGGGCATAAGTTGGGCAGATAAATTGCGGTATAAAAGAATCTATTGCATGCATAGTCATTACCATTAGCTCCATTATAGCCCTAACTTTATTTTGTTTTGTTTTTTATAGCCCTAACTTAAAACCAGGTTGACTCAGGCCTGAGGATGGGGAGATTACAGAACAGTGGCACCAATTACATGCCTTGATTTTTTTTTTTAAGGTCATATTTACACGATGCTTAAATAATCCCATCAAGTAATTCAATTCAGTAAAAATATGACTTTATTTCATGTCCTGCCATGCTACTAATGGCTGCTAGAGGGCAGCAGAAGCCAGGAACTGACAGGAAAAGCACCAGCTTGAAAAGGCCGAAGAGGCTCTGCCCAGGCCTGGGGAACCATCTGTTCAAGGTTGAGACAGAAGATTGGGTTCAAAGAGTCTGCAATAAAGGTTTCTTTAGTAACTTGAGAGGCTAACAAAATAAAGGAATGGCAAGAGGACTAAAAGGGTTAGGTGCTTAAAAGGCACTTAACCTTAAACCTTTGGAGGAGTGAAACTAACAAATGAAGACTAGGAAGAATCATCAAGTTTAAGCCAAAAGGCATGGGTTATCAGGTTATCCATTTGAAGGAGAGGATAGAGTTAAAGCTGTGTCAAGTTTGAAGTGCATATATCAGGGAAACCAGATGTCTGTACAAGAACTGGGGATATCAGAGGGCCATAATAACGTGACATCATCTGAGCAAACCCTCCATTTGAAGAGGCCACATACCAAGGCCACAAATGAGTAAATGTTAGGACATGACAGCCTGGGAGGTTTGGAAACTATAGGAAGAGGCAACATTTTAGTAAAACATTTTCTAACTTCTGGTAGTAGAAAAAACACTGGGCAGGAGTACTGAGAGCTGGATTTAAGGTCTACCACCAACTAGTTATATGACCATGAACAAATCACTAATGTTTCTTGGGCTTCTAGTTTCTCATGGAAAAAATTGGGGGTTGGACTGGATGAATTCCAAGGTACCTAAAATATTTGAAATCCTAGGACTGGGTTGATTGGTGATTAGTTTAATCAAAATCATCACCCAGTTACACTGTGTAGATAGAGTGAGAAAACCATCCAGCCCATCAATCCTTTTTTTGTTTTCTACAGATTGTTCTAATATAGCTAGCCAAGGAGTGCTGTAATCCTACCATTTCTTATTTGTAGTTATATGAAGAACAGAAGCCAGAGTATTTGATGGTTCATATGGTGTATTCATGTGAAAGGAAGAAGAAAGAACAAGGTTTCTTAGGAGTTGTTGATCTTGTTTTAAATAGACTGGTGTGTATCTCTGTGAAATTTTTAAAGGATTTGTGAAAGAATGCACAGAAACTCATCATTGCTATTTGACTCTTTAGTTGTTGACACTTTGAGTCCGAGTTAGGAAGACTTTAAAGAAACTTCACGGGGTGCCTGGGTGGCTCAGTCGTTAAGCGTCTGCCTTCAGCTCAGGTCATGATCCCAGGGTCCTGGGGTCGAGTCCCACGTGGGGCTCCCTGCTCAGCGGGAAGCTCCCTTCTCCCTCTCCCAGTCCCCCTGCTTGTGTTCCCTCTCTTGCTGTTAAATAAATAAATAAAATCTTTAAAAAAAAAAGAAACTTCAGGATATTTTAGATTTTTTTAATCGGCGTTTATATTTTTGATTTCTAAAGTACTAGATAATGATAAACACATTGTCAAAATCTTCATCATTCCTTTTCTCATAATTATCACTGTACGATTACAAGCAATTTTTTTGCTTTCAAATTTCATTTAAATTTGTAACCCTCATTTTAAAATGGGAGTTATTGCTTTTTGAATTTTATGTCTTTATGGAGAGATTCAGTAAGTAGATAAATCTAAGGAGGCTGTTTATAGTTATTAGATTGCAAACATTTTTTTTTTTTTTTGAAAACCTACTCTCTTGTGAGTAGAAATAGGAGAATGTCAAATGTAGACATTTTAAAATTTCAACAACTTTAAAGCTGGTTGGAAATAGAATCTGATCTGCTTTTTCATCTAATTTTATAGTAAAAAATTCGAAAATATTATTAAAAATGATGCATAGTTGAATTGATTTTTAAAGTGGGAAGATACAGACATTGTCTGGTACAAGGGATCCTTGACCTTTTCATTGCCAAGGGCTCTTTTAATTATTTTTTTCTGTAGTGATTCAACATTTTGAAATATTTTGTCTATTTTTTCCTCACCCAAAGCACTCCTAAAATGATAATTAGGTTTTTCATTTTAAACGAATCTGAAACCCATACAACTGCTGATCTCTTTAGCCTGAGTTTAACAATGACACCATTCCAAGATGATGAATTTCAACCAAATAAAAAGAAATCCTAGTATTTAGTGCACATTCAGTGTGAGCAAATACATTAATTCTTTTTTTCAAGTATAATTAACATACAATGTAGTATTAGTCAAAGGTACAATGTAATAATTCAACAATTGTATGCATTGCTTAGTGTTCACCACATTAAGTGTAGTCACCATCTGTCAGCAATGTTATTACCATCTTTTTGACTATAATCCCTCTGCTGTACTTTTCATCTCTGTGACTTATTATTTTGTAACTGGAAGTCTGTACCTCTTAGTTCCCTTTATCTATTTCACCCATCATTCCATCCACCTCCCATCTGGCAACCACCAATTTGTTCTTTATAGCAAATACGTTAATTCTATTATAGTTTTGAAATGTTAAAAATAGCTCCCAGTCTCCTATGGACCCTGAGGAACTACTTCTTTTCCTTACCTCTCTCAATTTGCAGATAAATAGCTCAATCAATTGTTTAAAGTACCACTGGTATAAGTCCAATCTCTGTCTACAATAGTAGATACTCCCTCTTCTTTAGGATTAATCATTACAGCTTATGGAAATGAATGAAGTTAAGTTCATACTTTTCAGAAAAAGTGAATCTAGAAATTTGGGTTGGTTAGTTTTTAGTGTTTTTTTTTGTCTTTGTTTTTTCTAGATGACATTTAAACAAACAAATTGAAGTTTAGGAGGTATCTCAAGCAGATACAAAGAGCTAAATTCTGGATATTTCTTGGAAAAGAAGTTCCAAGGTAGTGTTCCTTACTGTTGTTTTCTTTTTGGAATCCTTTAAGAATAAGAGTTGAGAGATTATTTTGTTTTAGCAGCATGTCGATGTGACTGTCATTTCATTACTTAAACTTTATTAGGCATTAACTTAGTTGCAAAATAGAAAATGTTTAATTTTTGACTCCCTTGAAGCTAAATAGTAATATTGTGTGTGTGTGTGTGTGTTTGTGTGTGTTTGCCAGTTACTTGAGGTGTCTCCCCAACCCTGCCCCTAAACATGTTATACATGTATAGTTTTTTAGAGGTGAGGAAGAGGACTATTTTGAGTAGTCCTGAAATACTGAAGTGTAGGTTACCTACTCCTACTTTTGGAACTAGTTCTGGCTCCTCCTCTTTCCCTGTGTACACATAGCTAAAAGTATCTCTTGCCATTCCTTACTGTGATGCCTGAAAGTTCTATATCAACCCCCCCCTTTTTTTGTAATCAAAATATCCAAATAACTCATCTTGGAGGGTTAACACAATGATTTATTACCAGCGTAACCAAGTCTTCATGAACTATTTTGTTAACAAGGCGAACTAGCAGAGAGTAGGGATGAGAAATAGGAAAAATCAAATTTAGAAGAGTAGTGAGATGAAGGACAATGGAACTTAGAATGCTCAAGTGATGGGCAGTGACAGCCACAGTTACCCTGGAGGCACCAGGAGCCTGGAGTTGGAATTAAAGAATCGACTGATTTTGTCTTACTCATAATTTTGTTTGGATTAATTCCATACGTAGTATTTGTGTTCTGAGGAAAACCAAGCCTTTAAAGACATACTTGAAAATGAAATATTTTTGTGCCTGCTTCTAGCACTGATTTAGCATTGGAACCCTCACTGCTGGGTCTTGCTTTTAATATTGCAGTCATCACTAGAGGAAAATGAAAATTTAATTTTATGGTTTTTTTAAGTATTAACAATTAAAACATACTTTAGTCTTATACCTGAAAAAAAGTTCTTGGGTTTGAATTTTATGTTTGCACACAGAGACTATTGTGAGGAAGGCATCTTTAAAAACAGAACCAAATAATTTAACTAAAAACAGAACTCTTCAATGACAACTATTAAAAAAATTACTTAGAGAACTCCTTGGGAACAGAACATTGCAGGATCCTGTAACTCATATAGTTGGTTAGTAGGAAAATCTGACCTAGAGACAAGTTTCCTGCTCCTCCTTCAGATGCTCAATTCACAAGGCAGGAACTCCTAAAGACCTGAAAGTAATCCTAAATTAAAAATGTCTTAGTTTCTCTGTTTAATAATAATAGGTACCACTTTTTTGTCAAAGTCTTGTCATGAACCAGACATTTACATCATCAGCTGCAATCTTTATAGCCATCCTGGAAGGTGGTAATAGCTAGCACTGAGAGATGGAATAGCACAGAGATTAGGAGTATTGGTTCTGAGTCACGTAGAATAGTGCCTATTACCTATCTGGATTCAGATTCCACCCATGTTACTTAATGGCTGAGTGGTCTTGGTTTCTTTAAGTTTAAGATCCAGATAAGTAGTACCCATGTTGCTATAAGTGCGAAAGAGGCCTGGCTCTATCAGTTAGGTCTTGGGTATAGCTGGAAGCAGGCTTGATAACTGGCAGCTAGTTTGTGGTGTTTGTCTGCTGAACATAAAAATTTCATAGAACTTTAATGGCAGACAAGGCCATTCTGTGGCTGTGATGAATCAAGACAAGATTATAATCATGTCTGAACACAGACAAAAGCAAGAAAATTGACCACAAAAATGATCCTGGCTAAATCAGGATAAATGAATTATTGTCCTGGCTAAAATAAATAACTGTAACTTCTTTACCAGTTACAGATCTAGACTTACTGTATTCTTCCTGCTTTCTACATAAGAATTATTAAGGTACCAATCATAGAATTACCTATACTTCCTGACAGTATCAAATACAGAGCAATGTTCTATTCCTCTATTCCCCAAATCACCTTATACAAGCCTGAACCTTAGTCCTTTCTAATACCCACTTGCTGAGATGTCCCACAGTTGTCCACAATGTGTGGTCTCTTTCATTGTAACAAGTCAAGAAACCCAACCTTGTTTGACCAAAGGTGTGTTCCTTGTGGTCCTTGGCTAGAGGACATTGACATGAGGAGTGGATGAGTTAATCCATGTAAAGCACTTAGAATAGTGCCTCGTACTGGGTAAGTGCTCAATGAATATTATCTATATAGTGTTTTATGATTTTGTAGATGGTGATACGGAAACTCAGAGAGGGCCAACAGCTGGGGGCTGGTAGTGCTGAAATTCCAGTTCAGTTTTACTATGCTCCAGAGCCCATGTTTTCACTACACCTCACTGCAATCACTTTGATTCATCACCATAACTTTCCCATTCCTCCTGTCAGGAGGTGCGTTTATTGGCCCCTGGGATTCTAATTTTGTCTTGATCTATGTTTGAGCAAAAATTCTTTTCCTTTAAATGGCATTAAAAATCAACTGTTAATCCTTTTTATTTATGTAGAGTCTTGTTAGGTGAAAGACCTTCAGATTTTCTTTCTTTTACTACAACTTTAGTCTTTTGATCATGGAAAAATTCTCTTTTATCCTTTGAGGTCTCATTGACTGCAAAGGCTATGGTAAAGAATGTTAACTTGAATCTTTCGCAAGGGAAGGTAGCTGAAAGACAAGAATGGCAATAGTACCAAGCTAGCCCCAGGGTAGAGATGGGATCTCAAGGGTAGGCTTCAGTAAAACCATGAGAGACTATGGACCTGAGAAACAAACAGGGTTTTAGAGGGGAGGGGGGGAGGGGGGATTGGTTAGCCCGGTGATGGGTATTAAGGAGGGCACGTAGTGCATGGAGCACTGGGTGTTATACGAAAACAATGGATCGTGGATCACTACATCAAAAACTAATGATGTATTGTATGGTGACTAACATAACATAATAAAATTAAAAAAAAAAAATAAAAAAAAAAAACAAAAAAAAACATATAGCCAACTGCTACAGGGATAAAGGAATATCAGGGAACCTCAAGGAAGGAAAATACTGACAGCAAGACGGATTGATAATAAAATTAGACCATGGATGTATGTGCCTTTTGTGCTCATTCACTTTCTAGTTTATCCCATGGGGATTTGTGTGTGCCCTGGGGTGGGTGGAGTGAGGTATGTATTTGCATTAGGCAAGAACTTCTAATTTAGTTTTTCCCAAGCTATCTTTCTGAGAGTGCTGGTATTCTTAGGAGATATTAATGTATGTTCTGTGAAAGACAGTTTAAGGTCAATTTTTTGAATTGTTCCAACTGTGTCTACTTGTAGATTCACAAATGGATATTAATAGCAATTAAAAGCTCTTAAAAATGCAGAATACCTGTTTAAATTTGTAAGTCAAGCATTTCCCAAATTTACTTGAATTCAATATTTTTTTCCTTAGAACATATTAACATCATCATCATCATCATCATCATCATCATCATCATCATTATAGCTAACACTTACAGAGTGTTTACCATATACCAGATACTGTTCTAAGTACTTTTCATATATTAACTCATTGCCTCAACAATTTTATTATTGTTAGGGAGACACAGCTAGTAAATCAGTACAGAATATTCTTTAACTGCCAATGTCTTAGAAGAAAAAGTGGGAAGTGCTCTTTTGACTGAAGGAGGTAAGAAAGAGAAAAGAGCTACATTTATTTAAGTATTCAATTAACATTTATTGAGAAACTAGTATGAACAGATGCTAATAGATAATAACAAATAAGCACTTAAGTAAACAAACACAAAAACCAGGTAGTGATAAATGCTGTGATGAAAATAGAGTGGTTTGACGGAGTGTGGATTAAGAGTAGTTTCATTTGGGGCACCTGGGTGGCTCAGTCGTTAAGCGTCTGCCTTTGGCTCAGGTCATGATCCCAGGGTCCTGGGATCAAGCCCCACATCGGGCTCTCTGCTCAGCAGGAAGCCTGCTTCTCCCTCTCCCACTCCCCCTGCTTATGTTTCCTCTCTCTCTGTGTCTCTCTCTGTCAAATAAATAAATAAAATCTTTAAGGAAAAAAAAAGAGTAGTTTCATTTTTCTTGAAAATTAATTGCAATGTCTTACCAAATAATTTAACGTGACTGTACAGCAGAATAATCAGCTTAATCATAGCCTTTTAATATTAGGTTTAATGATTCATTGATAAGGTGTGTTTTTCCCTGTTGGAAAGGTCACCAATTTGGCTTTTATATTCTTAGAACCTTGTTTCCCAGAATGGGATCATTGAAGTACTAGTTCCTGGGAATTTTACTAGTTGTATATGTGTGAAAATATTTTTTTGTGGTCAAAGAAGTTAAACAAGTTTCTTTAGTCCACCAATTAACCAGAGCTTCCAATATACCAATATATATCATATAGGATTATAGGGTACAGTATTCTTATCTGACCGTGGGACCTTGTCTTGTGAGAACTTTTCATGGGAGTAGCATTTTGTGGGACCCACTTTGAAATGCATTGCCGTCTCTCTTTTTTTACTGCATGGTACATTTGCAGTATTACTGCATTGTGATAGTTAACTCACTTAAAAGCTGTTTTGATCTTTTGCGTTGATTTAGAATAATTCTTTATTAAATTCTCCTTTGTTAGAATTCTGAAAAGCCAGGTTTCAGATCTAAGAGAAAAAATATTTCATTGAAAATTATTATTCTTTAATATTCTGAATCTTGTTAATTCTGTTTGCTTGCATTTGGGTTAGTAGGTAGAAGATTGGACAGGAAACTAGGTAATCCGATTCTTTCCCTTTGGCTCCTTTGCTTTATTATCATGAGTCACTCTCTCTTATAAGCCTGTGCAACTCTTGGAGTCTCATGGGCACTATGTGTTATGTGCTCTTTCTCTATCCACAAGTAAAAGAAACTCTCCACCTTTCTGTCTCTGTCATCCCACATGAACAGAACAAGGAGAGAAATAAAGTTTTGCCTGAATGTACAGTGAAAAGTAGGTTCCTCTCTCACCCACATTCCCTGTTCCCAATGGCAAATACTGTTACTAGTTCCCTGTATATTCTTCTAGAGGTAGTATATATACATATTCATATATAACACATATCACATATGTATGTAATATTTGCATTCACTATACATATAAAGCCTCCCTTTTTGAACACAAATGCAACAAATATAATAGCATACTGTTCTATCCTCCCACTTTATTCACTTTACAATTCATTTTGGGAACTTTTCCATATCAGTTCCTAGAGATCTGCATCATTAACAAAAGGAAAAAAACAAACACTACTGCAGAGCATTCCACTGTATGGATTGCTAAATTTATTTAACTATATTCCACTGTATGGATTTCTATAATTTATTCTACTACTCTCCATTTCATGGACATTTGGATTATTTTAAAATCATTGTCTAAAATAAAATAGCCCCTTAATGTTAGTATTGTGACTAGGTGAATTTTGCCTTGATATTATTATTTTAATAACTTTATGGTTTCTAAATTGACTTTTTACAATTTAAAAAGATTTTTTACTTGTTATTTGCTTTGGTATAAAAAAGTTTGCAGGTTTCCAGAACACTGAAATTTTTAAACTTGTGCTAAAAATAGTAGGCTTATAAAAATCTAACTGGTTTCCTTTATTAAAATTCTTTTAATCCTTGCTGATATTGTAAGTTTTCATATTTATTATATCCTAATGTTAACTACATATTTTCATCCCCAAATTATATTTTTAAAGCTTTTAAGTTCTTTACTTTTGAATTTTAGACCCAGGACCCTTCTGCATGGATTATTGCTCTGAGGTACAGTACCACTGCATATTTGGTTGACTTCTTTCTATATAAACAAGTCACGTGTAATATAAATGAGCTTAGATTGGATCAGATACAATGAGGGTCGAAGAGTGTTGGTTGATGCAAACAAGAGGGGTGATTAGTATTGTTCTAGCTGTATGATGAATTGCACCATATCATGCATTAAAACAATGGATTGTCCTTCAGGATATCAAAGACTTTTTAGCAACAACATGATGGGAAATATATAGTCCTTTATCATTTCGCAAAAAGTAAGAGTTACAATAACAATTTTGAGAATTCTTTTCAAGTTTCAAAGAACATCGTCGTGCCAGCACTGATGAGAATGTATGCACCTTATCCTTGGTAATGGGCACAGTGTATTTTATTGTTCTTTTATTCTGCAGTACTGGCTCGTAAGCTGTTTTGATCTCTGGGTACTTTAGCTTAAAGTGGACCAGGAACTCTTCTACCCTTGGGGGTCTTAGTAGGATTCTAATGATTCTGTTTGATCTACCATGTTAAACACAAATGAAATAAATCAGGAGAAATACACATAGTGAGTATATCAAAGAGTTATTTCTACTTCTGGGCATGAGGCAGTTGCTAAGCAACCTGTGTCAGACTTCATGGTCATCTGTTAGGAAGGACACAAAGTCAATGCTCACTCAAGACACATAAGATCATAAATGAAAAAAACTATTTTGCTGGATTCAAGAAAAAGCTGCTTGGATGAACGTATAATGGTTACAGGATATGAAGCATCTATTTAGAGACGTGTTTAAGGGAGCAATGAAATTGGCAAAAAAAAACAAAAAACAAAAAAACAACAAAACCACACCAAAACAAAATGAAACAAACCCATATTCAATCCAAGCAGGCTGGGAGGACAGAGAAAATAAACTAAATTTTGTGTGAATTGTTCCCACTTCGCAGGACCTACTTTCAGAACTCTGTGGTTCCCAGTAGGATATAATAGCCGTAACAGGCTGTGCTACAAACCTTCCAACAGGGGAGTCCACAGTGAACCTTTGGAATTTGGAGTTTTATTGATAACAATAAGATCACTTACAATCCTCTTTCACATTTTTCTTCAATACCACATTTTAAAATATGAAGTCTGTAACTTAGAAAAGAGTTTTTTCAAAAAGCGGTACGAGATAGGTTTTGGGTTGCATTTAACAAAGCTATCCAAGGCACAAAGTGTGGAGGAATTATGGTTTTTGCTTTGTAGAACCTATATATTTAGTATCTAAAAATGACTGATGGTTTTTCTTCCTTATTTTTCTCTGGATAAATATTTTTCTTCTGATACTGGATTATTGCTTGGCTGATCAAAACCTTTTATTGTGCTCTGCATGCTAACTGGAGTGTCTCTACTGCACCGTGCACTAGTCTCTTGGCGTTAGACAATATTTTTTAACTCATTTGAGCCCCAGTTTCTTAAATGTAAATGTAAATAATCAACAGTCATCTCATGAAACTGTGAGAATCTAATGAATAATATATAATAATATATAAAATGCCTAGCGATAGAATGTTTTCCTTTTGTGGTAATTATTACTACTTATGGCATACGCTACTAGGACATAGTATTATAAGTAGGATTATTGCAATTTGTCCTCTAAAGGCATAAACATTTTTTAAATGGGAAAGTACATAGTTCATGTTTTCTATTGAGATTTTTTTGAGAAATTAATTAGAATTCAAATAATTATTACATTGAAGTTTAAAAATTATTACATCTGTGTTTGAAGTACAGGTGGCAACCATTTTCTTTTTGTTTCTGCAGTAAGTATAGGTACCTAAAGTCTGTCAGTAAATTAATGTTTCTTTCCATAACATAGTTATAGTATCTTCAGCATACACTTGATACAAAAAAAACTACTACCTGCAGGTCTAACCTCTCTCACAGACTCATAGATTCTCCTTGAAAGTAGAGGCCAGCTTTTTCTTTTTAGAGAGGAATTTTTTTTTTTAGAGTTATTTTTTTATTTATCAGAGAGAGAGCACACGCAGGGGGAGCAGCAGAGGGAGAGGGAGAAGCAGGCTCCCCAGTGAGCAGGGAGCCCGACCAGGACCCCGGGACCATGACCTGAGCCGAAGGCAGACGCTTAATCAACTGAGCCACCCAGGCGCCCCTGGCAAGGAATTTTTGCATTTAATATTGGGAATCTTGTTAAAAATCTGTTAGCATTTTTCACCATGTTGAGTTCATTGATAACTGTAAAGTCAGTTGTGATGATGATGAGGCAAAAGTTCCAGAATCCATTCTTAAGAAGTCACAGCTTATCTTTTTAGGACTAGTTGGGTCTAGGTGTTCTCTCTGTGGCAGTGGGACATTTGTTAATTTATTCAGTAACTGTTTTTTGCCTGCCTAGTATGTGCTAGGCATATGTTAGGTGTTGGGAATATAGTGGTGAACAAATTTGAAGTGAGCTCTACCCTCCTGGAGCAGTGGGGGGGAAAAAAAGTGGAAAATGCCTTGAAGGAAATGAACAGGGTGTAGAGACTGAGAATGTGGCTTCTGGGTTGGGTGAGTTGAGACTACATAGGGAGGGAGGGTGGAGGAAAGATCTCTGAGCAGGTGTCGTTTAGACTGAAACCATTCAGAACAGTGTTGACCTCCTGGACCTCAGCGTTTAGTGTGGGTAGCTGCACCACAGCTCATGTACCTGCCAGTGACCTTTCTTTGTCTATAAGACTTCTGAGCTTGAATAATACAGCATGGTCTTCCATCTCCTTTTCCTTTATGAAGCATTCAGCTTTTATCTTTGTTTTCTGGGACAGCTGTTTCATTTTACTGATAGATGCTATGTCATCCCTTAGCAAGCCAGTGCTTCTTTCATTATGAGGATTGTTTTTTCCTACATAGTTTTATTTCAACCTATGTATTTTCATATAAATGATGAGCTCTTTAAAAATAAACTAAAATAATCTGTTAGTATAGATCAGGGAGGAGCTGTAATCTACAAATTAGAGTGGGGTTGTTCCATTTTGCAGGTTTGTTTTTCTGTATCTGATTACCAGTTTCTCATAAATAATTGGGCATTGCCTAAAAAGGGATTTAGAAGATCATTTATGTAGTACTGCATTTTCATAGAATTTTAACTCTTTCAAATTATTATGTTATATATATTTGGAGAGAAGACTCTGGCTTAACAACAATAATAAAAACATCCTTGCACTGGTGGGAACAGTGTTTTCAATTTGATTACCTTTCAAAACACCCATGAGTTGTAACAGTAGGAGTATATTAATCTACACAATTTAAATGTTAATAGACTAGCAATCATGTTTATACATTGATATGATTAAAGCCTAAAGTGCATGATTTCTATTTTAATACCCAGGGTCTACCTGTCTATTTCAATGATTGGGAGTTTTTGAATTTTATAATTAGCATCTAACAACTGCTAGAAAGGTATTATGAGAAAAGAAGACAAACAATATGAAACATAAAACAGAATGCCACATTATAATAACATCTGTAACCCATGTTTTATCTGTATTTTGTTAAGTGCACTACAGTGAGCGGCTTCCAATACTTACCTAGGAGGGATACAAATGTGAATCAGTGTACATAGAATAACTGGTTAGAATTAATTTTTTCCAAAGTATTTTTTATTGCTCACCTTTAATTAAAAAGAACAATGGAAAACTAAGCTATTTTACAGTAAAATTTTCAATTTGTAAGATTAGAAATAAGCATAATTATAAAAAATAAAGTTAGAAGTTCAGTTATGTTGAAGAATGAGGAAGCAATTTTTCAGACTAAATATACATTTTTATAAATTTTTTTCAGACTGTATATGTTTTTCTAAATCATAAGTATATGTTATCTTCATAAATACCCTTATATCATTTTTCAGACTCTAGCTGCATATATACCATGCCCATAAATACAATGAGAGACATTTGGGAACAAACATGAAAAGAATTTCATTTAATTTATAGAATGGTGTTTTTTGATTTTTGCTTTTTTTTTTTTTTTTTTTAAGAGAGAGAGTGTGAGCAATGGGGAAGGGGCAGAGAGAGAAGGAGAGATAGAATCCTAAGCATGGGGGGCTTGATCCCTCAACCCTGAGATCATGACCTGAGCTGAAATCAAGGGTCGGATGCTTCACTGACTGAACCACCCAGGCGCCCCAAGTTTACAGAATGGTGTTTTGAAGAATTTTTTAAACAGGGGATTTTGTGTGTGTGTGTGTGTGTGTGTGTGTGTGTGTGTGTGGTTCAACTGGAATTTTGGCTATGGTTATTAAGACTTGGATTTACAGCAATAATTTAATTACATTTGATTAAAGAGCTGTGTTTACATATATGTGGAATTAAAACAAAAGAGCAAAAAAAAAAAGTGCTGTGTTTATCTTTGACTAATAGGAGCATGAAATACTGATGTGATACTTGACTTGAGTGATCCAAAATCAATTACTCCAGCTATATTTCCCTGTAGTCATTTCATTAATGGCCTTACTGAGGTATCACCATTTTCTGGGTGAGTACATGGGAGATCTGACCTGGATAACTTCTCTCTTTTCTTCAGGGTCTGAATTCAGATAATTCTTTATATATATATATATATATATTATTTATTTATTTGTCAGAGAGAATGAGAGAGGGAGAGAGGGAGGAAGACGGAGAAGCAGGCTCCCCGCTGAGCAAGGAGCCCGATACAGGACTCGATCCCAGGACCCTGGGATCACGACCTAAGCCGAAGGCAGACGCTTAACCGACTGAGCCACCCAGGTGTCCCTGAATTCAGATAATTCTTCAGTGTCTGAACTTTGGACCCCTGGTGTGTAAAATCAGGCTCCAAGTCCAAAGTGGAGGAAACATAAAAAATATTTGCTTTCCCCCCTCCATTCTCCCCAGTTTCAACAACTATAAATACCAGAATACTATGTTTATGCTTCCCCTGTCTTTTAAGTCAAAGGAGAAGTTAGTAGGGTGTAATTAATCAAGTATTTTATTTAAATATGCATTTCTTAGTGTGCATTTCTATGTCTCTTCTCTCAACTCAAAGAGGAACTATGTATGTGTATATTTTTCTTGTACATAATTTTCTTTCTTTTTATATGTATCTTCTCACCTTATGGCAGTTGTCAGCAGCTACAGTCCACACATCTTGAATTGAATAGCACTTGGGAGGTTTCCTGGGTAAATGAGCATTTAATCAGTTATCATACCCTTTTTACTTTCAAGGGAACCAGTAGGGTCAGAGGGAGTGTGGGGGATTTTGCTTTATACTGCAGTTGCTACTTACATTCATGGAAGTTTGAGTAGTAACTGTTATTGAAAAACAAATTCCTTTGGCCTCTTCAGGTATTTTAAAAAGTCTCAGCAAAAATAGTGATAAAAAAATCTCAGCAAAAGTAGGGAGTGATAATGGAAGTATATTTGATTAATAAAATTTAAGGTAATATAGGGCGCCTGGGTGGCTCAGTCGGTTAAGCATCTGCCTTCGGCTCAGGTCATGATCTCAGGGTGCTGGGATCGAGCCCCACATCGGGCTCCCTGCTCAGTGGGGAGTCTGCTTCTCCCTCTTCCTCTGTCGCTCCCCCTGCTTGTGCCTCTCTCTCTCTGTGTCTCAATAAATAAATAAAATCTTTTTAAAAAAATTTAAGGTAATATATTACTGACACTGTTACTCTGTATTCTTCCAGAGGTTCTTTATGAATATAGGAACAAACATAAATATGTTTCTCTTCTCTTTTTTTTAAGATTTATTTATTTATTTGAGAGAGAGAGAGCCATGTGTGTGTGTGTGTGTGTGTGTGTGTGTGTGTGAGCAGGGGGAGGGGCAGAGGGAGAGGGAGAGAAGCAGACTCCCTGCTGAGTGCAGAGCCTGCTGTGGGCTCCATTTCACGACCCTGAGATCACGACCTCAGCTGAAACTCAGAGTCAGTCACTCAACCGACTGAGCCACCCAGGCGCCCCAATATGTTTCTATTTTCATTCTTCAAAGAAATCGTGTTAAAACATTGTTCTTTCTGTGTATTATGTGTTTTAAATGTTTTAATGTGTGTTTTAAAATATATTTGAATAGCAGGTTAATTTTTGATTCCTAAAAGAATATTCTTTATGGTTCAAAATACCAAAAAAAAAAAGTCTAAAATTAATTAATTAATTAATTAATTTGGCGGGGGGAGAAAGAGAATCTTAATCTTAATCTACACTGAGCCTGTAGCCCATAGTGGGGTTTGATATCATGACCCTGAGTTCATGACCTGAGCCGAAATCAAGAGTCGGGTGCTTAACTGACTGAGCCACTAAGGTGCCTCTAAAATTTATTTTTAATGTATAAATATGTAATTTAAACATGCAGTTTTTAAGTGCTTAGTTGAAGAGAATATTAATATCTATAAACCTTCATTTTTCTTCCAAAGAAGATTATGATCTAATTCTGAGAATGAGGTACACATGCTTTTAAAAAGCACTCATGGCTGGGGTGCTTGGGTGGCTCAGTCGGTTAAGCATCTGCCTTCTGCTGGGGTCATGATCTCAGGGTCCTGGGGGCTCTCTGCTCAGTGGGAATCCTGCTTCTCCCTCTCCCTCTGACTGCTTGTGCTCTCTCTCTCTCTGTCAAATAAATAAATAAATAAATAAATAAAATCTTAAAAAAAAAAAAGCACTCATGGCAATGTACATAACTTTTAAAGATTTTATTTATTTATTTGACAGAGAGAGACACAGTGAGAGAGGGAACACAAGCAGGGGGGAGTGGGAGAGGGAGGAGCAGGCTTCCCACTGAGCAGAGAGCCCGATGCGGGGCTTGATCCTAGGACCCTGGGATCATGACCTGAGCCGAAGGCAGACGCTTAATGACTGAGCCACCCAGGCGCCCCTGTACATAACTTTTAAATGTATATGGAAGAAGTCCATCCTGATGATTTTTATAGGTGACTTTTTTTTCCCTAGACGTCTGCCTCAAGAATTCTTTCTGTAATCCTTAAAATTCAGTAATTTAAGATATGTTTTAATATTTAGCATTTTGCATCAAATGTTTCTGAAATCTGATAGGCTTTTTTTGATCTGAAATGAAAATGAAAACATATGACTCATAGGATGCAACAAAAGCATTACTGAGAGGAGTTTATAGCAATAACTGCCTATATTAAAAAGGAAAGATCTTAAATAAACAACCTAACTTTATACCTCAAGAAACTAGAAAAAGAAGAATAAGCCTAAAGTCAGCAGAAAAAAGGAAATAATAGATTAGACATAAACAAAATAGAGAATAGAAAACAAAAAAATCAACAAATCCAACAGTTGTTTTTTGAAAAGATAAACAAAATTGACAACCTTTACTCAGATTTACTAAGAAAAAAAAAGAGAACACTCAAAATCAGAGTTGAGTTACTATTGATTGTATGAGAAATGGTGATTTTCTTCAACATATTGTACTTGATGACTGCATATTGCTGTGTCTTCCATAGCGAAGGACTGTGGGCAGGGGGCAGGGAAGAAAGTTGAGTTGGAAGTCTCTGTGTGTTTTGTTAGAATATTTGTGTTCCATTCCCACTTCTGAAGTTCTGTTAACCATTCCACAATAGGGTTCCCTGAAACTAATTAGAATACATGTTCCCTCTTACTGAGGGAACAGGCAAATGTATCTGCCCTATTCCTCATTCCTCATGTGTAGCCCTGGAGCCTTTATCTCCATTAGAGATACTTAGCTTCTTTATTGTACATTTCCTGAACTTTACTTGTTTTTCCCTGTAGCTCTTTCCACTTCTCCCCATCAAAATATCACTCAGTTCATTTTCCCCAAATTTGATGGTATTCAGAGAGGACTATTTGGTTTCTGAGGGAGAGGACTGGGTGAAGGATTAGGTGCCTTACTACAAAATAACCCTCACACTGCTCCAGCGACTGATCTTTGCTCCCCCTTTTGGCTGCCCCTTTTTGAGCTTCATGGTATTGGATTGCTTAGTTGCTGCTGAATTTTTCCTGGGTTTTGCTATTTTTATTTCACTGAATTGGATGTTGGGAGAGGAAATTATTGCAGCAGTTTTATTCCACCATCTTAACTCAGAAGTCCCCAAAGCTTTTTATTAACCAGGAAAATATTTCTATTCATTGTGCAGATAAGGAAATTTTCAAATACAGGATTAGGGAGGGCACATTATCATGTGAACAAGTACTTAATTACATTAAAGATGCAAATGTTTTTTGAGATTATACTTTTGTAAACAAGATGATCTTATTATAATGGAGGATTTGTGATAGCTGCAATGTAAAGGAGCCTCAGAGGAAAAATTAGGAAAGCTGAGTATGAGAACTATTTATTGCCCGAGTTAGTGGTATGCATAAAATCCAATGAATGCCAAAGACTGTGTGCAAAATCACAACACAGTGCATTCTATGACATAGTCCCATTCGCTTTCTTTTAAATATCTAGGTGACTTTTCATTTCTTATAAGTGAACTGAGGAAATGTTGTCTCAGACTGACACACTTCTGAATGTTTTAAATCTCTACCAATCAAAAACACACTTGGCAGAGAACTAATTTCACACCTCAGGCATTGAAACCCAGAGTCTGTATTCATTGTTTATTTTACATAATGTAAAACAGCATGAAGCATGACATATTATACAACAGATGAATGGGAATTTTAGAAAATAAGGAATCATTTTACATTTACACCTGGTGGATGACATTTTATATATTGGAAGTTGTCCTGATATATCAAACATGATGATTTTTTTTAGTCAAGTGAATTTTTTGTCACTAGCATACATTAAAGAATAAAAGATTTCTGTTATTATTGTTCGATTATATTTTTATGGAACATAATGGTAATTTTATGGGTTATTGTGATGTCAATGTTGATATGTAATAAACCAGCTTTTGTTTTAAATATGGTATATATAAAAGTTAGAGATCATCATAAAATCTAGATTAACAAAATTATAATATGCTTACAAGTAAATAGCTGAGCCAATTTGAAATAATCCTTCAGGAATAGAGTGATTCATTTCTTATTATAAAACCTTTGAATTATTAGGGAATATATTAATAATTTCTGGTTTAATTACTGGAGCCAAGTAGCCATATATTGGTGTAATTTCTATAATTTAGAGGTGTTTAAATTATTTCAGGTACGGGTATTGTTAAAAAAAAATTGTGCTCAGTGAAAGATATAGTTTGGTAGTATGCCACTTTTTGTCTATTGGGAACAAAACTCCCATGTTGTATAAAGTCTAAACCGTATAGTATAGAATCATAATTGTCAACTAACACTAGGTGACATGTTGCTTCATTTTGGGAATTCTGGGCTAGAGTACATTGGAATTGATCACCCCTTATCACTGCTATTTCAGGTACATGCTATGCTTTATTTGATAGACTCACACGGTTGAAGTCAGCTCAGCACTGAGTCTGGTGGCTTCTGCTCAATTTTTGAATCCCTGACTTACATTCCTCGAGATGGCAAGCTGTTATAAGAAAGTTCAATATGGGGTCACCTGGGTGGCTCAGTTGGTTAATCGACTGCCTTCGGCTCAGGTCATGATCCTGGAGTCCCAGGATCGAGTCACGCACGGGGCTCCCTGCTCAGCAGGGAGTCTGCTTCTCCCTCTGACCCTCCTTCCTCTCATGCTCTCTCTCTATCATTCTCTCTCTCTCAATAAATAAATAAAAATCTTTAAATTAAGAAAAAAAGGAAGTTCAATATGGACAGAAGGGAGAGAATAGATGCTGAGTAGCAAAAGGAGTGTGCTGGGCTTTTTTGGGTTGCTCTTAGATCCATTCCTGCCCTTCCATGCCTTACTACGTGTACCAGGAAGCTGGACCCTTGCAAACTTCAATTTCCAGTCTTTTTTTTTTTTTTTTTTTTTTTTTGCCGAGTAACTTCCAGTTAGATCTGACTAATGGGAAACATTTCTGGTAGACATGGGAAGAGAGGAACAGCCTCTGCTTCTGGTGGCATTTCCAACACCTACACAACTATAAGGTCTGGGGCCTTTGGTAGCTCCACCAGTGGTAGAGGCGGCTCCTCTGGTTTCGGTGGTATCAGAAGTGAGGCCAGGAGGGCCTACTGTTGCCAGTGGGTTTTGGTGGTTCCGGCAGGGTGTCAGAAGTTTTAGTGGCAGCAGCATTCCCTAGCAGTGTGAGCAGTCAGTGCGCTGTGGGTTCCAGTAATCCCCCCTCCGTTTCGTCATTCCAGCCCAAGGGGTGGTAGCAGCTTCTGTGCTTATTGTCCTCACTTTACCTAAAGCTTTTTGATCCTTCAGCCTGTCAGTCATTTTTTATAAGGGTTCCTTGCAGTAAATACTCTGTGTTTAAAATATTTAGCACAATTTCTGTTTGCTGATGAGACTTTACTGATTCTGTGCTGTCATTATCTTTCTGGTATTACCCCAGACTGTTCTAAACTGGGCCCTCTTTAGCCTGGAGTGGGCGCTCTCATTCCATCTGTGTGGCTGAGGATCTGTCTTCGACTCCAGCAACAAGAATCAGGAGTGCCCTGTGGCTCTGTGCATCAGTATGGTGTGATGGTGAATATTATTTCCCTACATGTATTAACATTCCTTAGGTTTTGTATGTTTTAATACAACCCATTCTTAAAAGAAAAGCAGATAGGGGCACCTGGGTGGCTCAGTTGGTTAAGCCTTTGACTCATGATTTTGGCTCAGGTCATGATCTCAGGGTTGTGAGATCGAGCCCCACCTCAGGCTCTGTGCTAAGCGGGGGTCTGCTTGGGATTCTCTCTCCCTCTCCTTCTGCTCTTCCCCCTGCTTGCACATGCACACTCTCTCTCAAATAAATAAATCTTAAAAAAAGCAGATAATACATATAAAACATTTTCTCTGTTTCTTGCAGTATCTGTAGATTCCCCCATAATAGCACTTCATGCATTGGGTTGGAATTACCTTTATTTTTTAAGGCATTTTTCCACTAGACTGTGAGCTCCACAAGTAAAGCCATCATGCCTGTCTTGTTTACTGTTTTATCATTAGTTCCTAGACAGTACCAAGGACCGCAAGCTTCTCATTAGATGTTTGAATGGATGAGTGAACAGCTAGTTCTGTGTGTGTGTTTGGATGTAGTATTTTGGGGAGGGGAGGGGCTGCACTGTAGAGTCTACAGCCTTCAGACCTTTCCAACTGTTATACTTGATCCCTCAATTCCTCTTGTTATTCTGTCAGTTTATGGTTTTTTGTTTTGTTTTGTTTTGGTTTTTTTGCTGTCTATTTGAGCTAGTTTTTGCCATCTTACCTTGTGTTTTCTGTTTACCGTACTTAAATTTTTTTTCTTGTTTTCTACCTTTTGTAAGAATAATAAACTTTCTTTTATTGCTTTCTCCTCTTTTTCTCTTTTGAATCCCTGGGCTACTTTGGAATTATAGATTGCATTTCTAATCTTTCCATATCTATTGCTTAGAAAACCTAGAGTTCTGCCATTTTGACACAAAAGTTATACAGTTATAATCAACTTGCTCATATTTTATTGAGGAACTCTCTAGATTTTAAATTTCTAAAAATATAATTATTTACATAACACTAAAAAAGCTTTTTATTGTGAAAAATTTCAAACATATGCATGTTTCTGATACCAGTATAATGAATTCTTTTGTGGCTGGTATCAGCTTTAACAGTGATTATAATTATAATAAATGGTCAACCTTGTTTCATCTGTTAATACTCTCTACTTCATATGATTTCTTTTGAAATCATTTCAGTATTTTTTCTAAATGGTAAAAACTCTCAAAGATATTATCGCTATGCCATAATCACTTCTAAAACTTTACTTAATGTCATCAAATATCTAGTGTTCAAATATTCCTGACAGTCTCCTAATTCTTTTTAGTTCAAATAGGGATCCAAATAGGGTCCATAATGATAAGCAATTGAAAAGACCCATCTGAAATCTATTTTATTTTATTTTTTCTTTTTCTCATTGCAATTTATCCTGCAAATTTTCCTGCAGTGTGGATTTTGCTAACTGCAGTTCTATTTTCTTTAACAGGTTCCCCTTTCTCCCTCATTTTATATAAATTAGTAGTTAGATTTAGAGACTTGACCAATTCAGTTTCTTTTCTTTTCTTCGTCTTCTTCTTTTTTTTTGGTTTGCAAGAAAATTTCTTAAAGAGTATTCATAGAAGGCACAGGGTATCTAGTTCTCTCCCTTTTGTTGATGTTAACAACTACTGATGATAACTGCCAGGATATGTTATTTGATTAGGAGTTGCAAAATGATGATGTTTTAAATCTCCCTTTAAAATTTATTACTTGGCATATTTCTATAAAGAGAAACTTACCCTAATCAACTACTAAATTACCTTGAAATATCCTCGGTTGATGCAAGAAAGTCAGGATTTATCAATTTTCAAAATAATGACTGGTTCCCTAATATTTCCTTAAGGTGTTCAACGATTTTTTTTTAAGTTTCATTATGTATTCATGAATTTTGGCATTTTTGATTTTTAAATCCTTTGCAGTTATTATTCTTATTTTGGCTGGAAAGAACTTCCTCAAGTTGCCTCTCAAATCCTTTGTATCTATCATCAGTAGGCTTTGATTTTTTGATTTTTGGTTTGACAAAATGTTCTAGAATCATCTTGTGCATTTCCTGTTCCATTTTGGAATACTCAACTTGTCCAAGGAGTCCTTGTTTTCTTAGTGGAAGATGGTATTTAGAAAGTACCATGTATTAAGTGTACTATTGCCTTTTCAGTAAACAGAGCTAAGAAGTGTATATGTGTTCAAAATAAAGATAAAATATGTCATGATTTCACACTGATAATTTCAATTCAAATTCAAGAACATAGAATCTTTACTTAACCTCTTTAATCTTACATTTGCTTCCCCCTCACACCCCTATAATTACTCATCTATTTTTTTTTCACAATACACTTAGAATAATACCAACACTAAGTCCAATGGTATGATTACTGAGAACAGTTTAAGAATTTTTTTTTTTTTTGCAGCTCTTTTTGTATATTTCAGCTTAGTGTATATTCCACTGGATATGTAGGACCAAATGACTGTATTTTAAAATCACTTGAAATAATGCCATGTGTGATTATGCCCTAATTTGTTATACCATTTGGCTTTTACATTTCTTTTTATTTTTGCTTATTAAGGGATTGCTTTTTAAAAATGTTTGTTTTATATTTATATAAGATATTTATGTGTTCCTAACATCAAATACACAAAGCAAGATATAATCTGAGAAGTCTAGCTTTATCTTTGTACCCTTTTGCTTGTTCCCTCCCTTCCCTTTATAGGTACCTCTATTAGGTTTCTTCAGAGATCAATCGATCGATCGATCGATTTATCTATCTATCTATCTATCTATCTAGAGAGATTTATTTTGAGGAATTGGCTCATGTAACTATGGAGACTGAGAAGTCCCACAATCTGCAGTCTACAAGCTGGTGACCCAGGAAAGCCAATGGTGTAATTTTGTCTCAAATCTGAAGGCCTGAGAACCAGGGGAGCTGATGGTATAAATCCCAGTCTTGAGGGCAGGAAAAGATGAGATGTAATGTTCACCCTTCTAATGCAGTCCTTCTCAGCCTCTGTTGTCTAAGGGAGGGCTTTGTCCTCACCTGTGGGTTCTTGGATTTCACAATATTGTCATGTCTATGGATAGTTGCTAGTTGGCCTTCTTGTAAGGAAGAGTGAAGTCCAGTGAGAGATCATGAAAGCTTAGCCTTTGAGGGTGGTGATGATACTGCAGAGAAGTGAATGATTAGAGAGATATGTAGAAGCCAAGATTGGTAGGACTTGGGTATGGAATATTGAATATTGGCAACAAGGAAGAGGGTGGTTTTAAGAAGTCACACAGTGGAGGGGGGTTGCCTAGGTGGCTCAGTCGGTTAAGCATCTGACTCTTGATTTTGGCTCAGGTCATGATCTCAGGGTTATGAGATCAAGCCCCACTTAGGGCTCTGCACTGGGCATGGAGCTTCCTTAAGATTCTCTCTGTCCATCTCCTTCTGCCCCTCTCCCCCCACCAAAAGAAGTCTTATGGGGTTTTTGTCATGAACAATCACTGACTCAAAGAAAAGTGACAGAGCGCCCAGTTTGAGTTCCAGTTTTGGATATTCTAAAGGCATTTGAGGTCTCACAGTGGAGATGTTGATTATTAATTAGATATACCATGCTTATAGCTTTTATATGGTATTACCATTTAGTATCTCTTTTGAGACTGTGAACTCTTTGAGGCTAAGAAACATGTTATATCACTCAAAGTTCTTATTTTCAGGCAACAGATAACTGGCTCCAGTTAGGCAGAAAGGAGTTTATTGAAAAGATATATTGGGTATCTTTGCGGTTTAATGGAAGGTTGGAACACTAGGCATGGGAAAATGTTTCTAGGGACAAACTCCAAATCCCACATGGGAACTGGTCTGAAGAGGGAACCATGGAAGAGCACCGGTCTACACCTGTACTGCTGCCTCTTTGATGCTAACAACTCAACTTTACCACAGCCACCACCACATGCCATTTCTGTGCCTTGACCTTGCAGCCTCCATTACCAGTACTGTGTCTGCTGGCAGTGGGGATGAGTCAGAGTCAGATATGGTTGCATTTGATTGCCGGAGCCTAGGTCACAAGATTATTCTTTATCTGCAGGAATAACTGGGAGTGTGGGTATCTAACATTTTTCAGCTCTTGTGCAGTAAGAAGCGTTTGCTCTTCTATCAAGATAATAGAGTGGAGACCCTGTACACAAAGTAGAAAGAGGTTCAAATTCTGGAGGGATAACATGAAAGGCAGATTTGCCCTTACATATATCTTATTCATCTTTGTATACTTGGCACCTCATGTAGCAACAGTAAACATGAAATAATAAATAATTGATTTTGAATTGAAATTGTTTTCACAATGAGTTAGAGTAATTCAGATGAAAATTTCCTTCGCTTTGAGAATTTAGACAGTCTTTCTATTATTAGATAATTATATATCATTTTAATTTGTTTTTGTAAACTAGCCTCACTGTGAAATTCCATAGTTATCATTATAATTTATTTTTTCAAAAAATATGTATTTTTTCATAACAACAGTGGCCTTACATTTCTTATTTGAGGGATATAGGGCACATTTCAGTGCTCAAAATACTTTAGACATTTTATTTAAGGAAAACATTTTTTTTTCCATTTTTCCTTTCTTACCTGTGCCTTATAATGCTAAACAAATAAATAATATTTGACATTTCCTATTGTTCCATGGCGTATTTTTGCCCTAGAACTTATTTCACATTCCATCAGTCCCATTCAGATTGATGGAGTGCAATCATTTAGCCCTTCTCTTGCTTTCTTGCATTTTGTTTCGGGCCTTCTGAGTTTTATTTTTCCCCTCAAAAATTTGAAAAAAATTTTTGAAAAATCCTGCATTTTCTTCATAAGCTGTAACAGATAAGCAACAAAGATTCTAGCTGAATCTTTTTTAATGGTGGTGATGATTAATGAAGAAACAATTTGTTATTAACTTGAGAAGAGTAATCTTAGTAGATCATTTCTCCTCCAGACATGCAAATCAGACAATTTTACTTGCTTATTCCCATTTTACTTCTTATGTTTTGGTACGAAAAGACGGCTTTTGCTTTTTTCCCCCCACTTAATGTTGCAGTTTTCCTTAATACTAGTGTCTTGATGGTATTTTTTTCCTATGATAACAAGAACTGCTAGAATAGGCATGCTGTGTTATAATGCTAATCACCTGTCCATTTAATCCAGACTCTTGTGGTGGTTTGTACTGTGTCAGTTATGCTAAAACCATTTGTGTTAGAATGCTCCTCGCTGTGTGGTTTTAGGTTAGCATTAGCCAAAAGAGAACTTTATCCAAGATTTGAAAAGCAGCAGTGAAGCAGTAACCATTTCCCTAGCAGGCTCATGTGGTTAGATGCAGTTGCCTATAGATGCAGAGGTGCCACCAGGTGCTGGCAGGTTCCAGCTGGTCCTTGATCTGCATCCAGCTTTTGTTTCTGACCGCTGACCCTACCTGACCCACAGTGGCTGCCGGCCCACTCCTGGACTCTGCATAGTGGGCTCACAGATGTGGTAGCTGCACAGAAGCATGCTTCCCATAGACCTCTCCATGAGCCTTCCTTTCGTAGCCCATTTCAGGGGTTAGATGTACGTGGTTTCTCAGATTGCCTGACTGGTCACTCTTACTCTGATCTTCCAACTTCCTGCTTGGACTTCACTTGCCCAGCTCTTTCCCTGATTGTATGAGATGATACTTATAATAAATCTCTTAGCTTGTAACTCATGGTGAGTCTGTTTGTTTCCTAGTTGAACCCTGACTGATTAAATTCTTCATGCTGAAACCTCTTCTGATACTTTTTCTTTGCTTCTTTTCCTTTGTCATGAATTACTATGGATGTGTGTGAGTGTGTGTGTGTCTATGTGGTGCATGCACATATTTAAGACTTGTCTCTTGACCTAAATAAATTCTATTTCATTATTGGCAAGAAGTCTAAATTAATTTTGCTAGTGGTATTCAGTGTTCTCATTCTAGTGCATACTGAGAGTAACTGAAGCTATAGTCATACCTTACTCTGCTATTTTTGAAGTTAATTATGCTGAAGGCCTTGTACAAGGTCATGTGAGGGTATAATACCAGAGTAAGGAGTGATCAGATGATCTCATTTGAATGAGATCTATATAAACTATATAGCTATCTATATATCTATCTAAATAAACTATATTTTTGTACTGAACACTTACTGGAGGTGTAGCTAGATCAGTTAATTTGAGCCCTTAACACATGTAAGCATTGTGTCTGCATATGGGTTGATTAAATATACAGTATACTTTTTTAGATTGTTGGTTACAATTTTGAGGTGTAGCTTTGTTTCATACTTATTCTTAAGGGAGGATTAAGTTTTTATTGTCTATTTCAGAGAGTGTAAATATGGACGATGTGTCAAATTAAAGTTTATATTAATTAAGTGTATGGAAATTGTAAGCTAACAGGTAAAAAAGCTAACAGGTAAAAAAATGAATGTAGACATTAATCATGTGCTTAATAAACTGAATTTTTTCATTTGATTTTTCAAAAGAACTATGCTAGATTTAATATTTTTCATTAACTTCAGAGTTTAAGAGATTAGCAAACTGAGGAACAGAGGGAATAAGTAATTTATGCAAGATCACAGAAAGAATAAGTGGCAGAAGTGGGTTCTGGATCAAGGCTGTTGGACTCGAGTGCTCACGCTCACTACAACTACACAGTATCTTCTCCCAGCTCCCTGCCTTATCAATATTATAAGAAGAGGGTGGCTGTTGAAGTTGGACAGCATGGGGTAAAGTATTAGCCCCCCCAACTTACTATTTGCACTTAATTAGAGCAATTAAACTCTTTTGTCCATAATTTATTAATTTGAAAAAAATGATATAATTATACATCCCAGTACAGTTGTGAGACTGCTAGTAAATTGCAAAACTCATTGTAATTGTAGCCATTAGCTTATTTTCTAGATATATTTGAACTTTCTATACATTATCCTTAGTAATAGACGAGACACAAAAACAAAAAACAAAAAACAAAAAACCTGTTTTGTCACTGGGGAGTTGGGTGCATTATCCCAGTCTTTCTAGATGGAAGAGAGATTGCTTAATTTAGAAACAAAAAAAAATTCAAGTAATAAAAAATACAGGAAATACATATGAGTAGTGATGTGAAGTAATGATATTTATAAGAGTAAATATTAGGCACCTTCTAAGTATCTGACAAAGACAAATGTTAACTCAACTCTGTTACATATACTTAGTGGAATGTTATTTAGCCACTAAAATGTTTATGAAGACTTTATAATAACATGGTAAAATGTTTAAATATTAGTGAAAAGTAAGATACAAAATACTACATACAAAAATACATGAAAAACTGGAAGGAAATACTTTATGAAATATCAATAGTAGTGTGCCCACAAGTGAATATTTTCTTTGTTTTATTTTCCTGTGGTCTCTGAATTTTGTTACCTTTAAAATAAAGTATAAGCTTTATTTGAGAAGTTGGGAACTGCTGTTGAGAATCGTACTCTGCTGTTTATTCATGGGTGTGAATCCCACAATAAAATGGTAGAGAAGCTAATAAATTGCTTTTTATTTCATTGGCAAAGCTAAAGAGGTACATGAGCAAACTTCTTTTCTTAAATGGCTGGCATATATTTTCTTCCTTCTTTTTCTTTTTTCCCCCACAATCATTGCTGGGTGTAAAGGTGTTGGCACCAGTACAGCATTTCATTTTCTGCAAAGGAGTGCATGCAATATTTATATATTATATATCATTACTTTGAAATCAGTTTATGATAAAAGGAGCCAGAACTCTTCCACAGGGCTGCTTCTTTCTGTTTAAAGAGGCATCTTTTCATTGGAGTGTAGTAATGGCCGTAGTACTTTAGCAAATAGGTATAAAACATGAAAACATCCTCCTTTCTTGTATTAATCCATCAGGAAGCTTTCAGGGATTCTTCTTGTCTAAAATATTCATAGGCAGCAAAATGTCCTGAATGCCCTACAGAATTTGTGCAGAGCCAGGCAGATGATTGATAGTGAAGTTCTGTTCTGAGTCACTCACAGTATGTAATTCTATTTGTCTTGCCAAATACGGAGAGCAGGCAACTCATAAAAGGTAAAGGTAACAGACACCGTATTTTCTTACATTTAAAAAAGAACTTGGTGTCTCCACTTCACTGTACTCCACTGAATATAGCAAATTTTTATTAAATAAAATAAAAGGCGGGTGAGCTATTTTTTGTAGAGTGGATTAAAGTTTTATTAAGCACACATCATTATATTGCACATTTCTCTTTGGTATATATTTGCCTACATGGGTGTATCTTAAGTAAATGATGTTCATGTGTTGTCTAATTAAAGAAAAAAACTGTCAGGGTGCCTAGTATAAGCAACGTATACATTAAACATTCAGTATATGAATGTTTAATGAATGAATAAATGAATGAATAAAAGTCACTTTCATTCCTCTAGTATTTTCAACATTAGTGTATTTAAGATATCATTCAGTTTTCCATTTAATCCATGTTAAAACTGAAATTCTGCCCAGGTTAATCTCATGAAGTCAGGTAATGCAATAGATAAGCAATAGGTGATATTGCGACTGCTAGCTAGATTTAGCGCTTTGAACCGTTCTTATTTCCTGAGGGCATGAGTCTATCCTTTGCACTTGTATTCAAGTCTCTGAATTTTGGCTGAGTCAGGACCTTGGAATCAGATCTGGAGGACTTGCTTTTAGTTTACATGCTACAGTATATAAACTGTCATTGTTCATGGCAGATATCGTGCTGCACTATATCTAAAATGAATTGTCATGTGCAAGAAAGAATAAATTAATTATGGTTTTATATTTTATTTTTCTGTAGTGAAAAGGTACTAGAAATACAGAAATATAGCATCACTGTGAAGAAATTCTTGACATATGAGATCATGAAGACAATTGGGACTTTCTACCTAGGATGAAGAGGTATTTGAGGTAAGAGTTATTTGTAAGTATGCATAATTTGGTAAACTACAATCAGTTAAAGAGCAGGGACCATATTTCAACATTATTTGACTTTCAGATTACATGTGTCAGTTTGTACATAGTAGGAAATCAATGTTACATTCAGCAAAAATGCAAAAAAAGTCTTAGATTGCAGGAAATAATCATCTGGGCAGAAACTGCCAACTGGTGGTTTTTCATAGGAGACCCACTGGATCTTGAAATTTGGGTATCACTTTGACTAGTTTGCTTTACATTTCTCATTGAGCTCTCTTTCTATAATATTTCATGCTTTAGTATATTCTTTGTTTTTATTCTTGACATACAGAAGGTGGCCATCTTCCAGTCTTTGAAACAGACAATAAATTTAACCAGAAATTTGCCCATAAGACAAGAAAAATGTATTGACACAGTTAACCAAAGATATATACACATGTTTAAACTATCCTGAAAATATCTTCTTATTGATTGTAATTTTTGAGAATTTTTGCACCCTTCCCACTGAGGTGGTGAAAAATAGCTTTTCAAATTATATGAGAGCTAAGTAGAATCTGAGATTTTCTAAGTCTGTTAGCTTGTTGTTTTTTTTTTTAAACAAACAGAAAGCATGTAAAGGAACAAGGATAGATTAGGCTACTTTAAAAAATGTTCAACCTTTATTTCTAATTTAAAATTATTTTGACAGTGTGAGTTTTTGGGCTAATTTACGAACTTTAGAAAGCATTATGCTTTTTTTTTTGGTAGCTTTTTCAATCAGATTTAGGATTATGGTTTGTGGTATATATATATATATATTTTTTTAAAGATTTTATTTATTTATTTATTCATAAGAGACAGAGAGAGAGAGAGAGGCAGAGGGAGAAGCAGGCTCCCTGCTGAGCAGGGAGCCCGATGCGGGACTCGATCCCAGGAGTCTGGGATCATGACCTGAGCCGAAGGCAGATGCTTAACCATCTGAGCCAACCAGGCGCCCTGTGGTATATATATTATGGAAATATTTTTAATTTCTTTTGGTATATGTGTTTGTCTACAGATTTCCCTTTAGTCTGATCTAATATTCTTTTCAGTTCCTTCACTTTTTGAGTATCTAAGAGGAATTTCTATAGCTAGATTTTAAAAACAGCAGGACAGGAAGTTTGGAGAGTTCATTCATTTATTCAGAAATGTTTATTGAGTTTCTACTGTGTGCTGGGCATGGAACACAACAACAAATAAGAGAGAAGTAGTTCCTCCACTTGGGCCTGCATTCTAGTGGAGAAAACAGATAATAACTGCACATTTTGGTAAAAACCTTAATGGGATCAAGGAGTGGGCTCTCATAGATAGTAATGGACAAAGCAGGGGGTCATTGTGCATGTGTGCGCTACTTTAGGCAGTGGTCAGGGAAAACATCTCTGGGCTAGTGACATTGAGCCAAGTTCTAACGGTTGAGATGGAGCCAGCCATCTAAGCAAAGGGCCAGGTGGAAAATATTATTTGTAAGAGTAAATGTAAAGGCCCTGAGGTGGAACAGAGCTTACCTTAAAAGAACAGAAAGAAGACCAGAGAGGCTAAATCACAGTGAACAAGAGGGAGAGTAGTGTGAGTTAAGGTTGATTGGCTTGATTGTGAAAGACTTTGTGGCTGTGTTAGAGTTTATATTTTATTCTGAGAGCAGTGTGAAGTCATTGAAAAGTTTTAAGCATAAGAGGGACATAATCTGATTTAAATTTTATAAAAATCATACTATTACGCAGGGGGTTGTATTTTCAGGGATTTAGGGGGGGAATATAAATGGAAAGAAGTAGATAAATTAGGAGGTTATTGCAGTAATCCAGAAAAGGGATGGCAGTAACTGAGAATATAATAATGGCAGTGGAGTTGGAGAGTAGTGGACTGATTTGGGATTTTTTTTGGAGGTAGAATTACCAGGTCTTGATAGTGGATTTTGGAGAGTGAGGGGATTTGTGATATAAAAAATTCAGTAAAATTGTGTTATATTGAAATATGTGCTGACTTGTCTAGATTTAATTTGAAAATATGGAAGAAGATTGTAAAGAGTTTTCATCTAAATGTCTGACCTTCTACTTTTAAGTAGACATGAACTAATTTGGTGAACTCTATTTGATCAGATAAAGAAAGCAGTAAAGTTAGTCGTTACAATGGAGCAGGTGAGGAACCAGACCACATGTATTGAATCCCAGTGCAGTCACGTGCTAGTTATGTGACCTTAGGAAAATTATTTTTTCTACCCCTCAGTTTTCTCATTTGCAACTGTACCTATCCAGAAAGTTGTGACTAGTAAATGAGGTAATTCACCTAATGTATGTGGTACACTGTGGCACATGGCAAACACTCAGTGGAAGCTGTTACTTTTTTTTTTTTTTTACAGTGTTTTGCCTTTATTTTTTTATCTTTTTTGGGTATTCACCCTTTCTTTTTTTTATTATTATTATGTTATGTTAATCACCGTACATTACATCATTAGTTTTTGATGTAGTGTTCCATGATTCATTGTTTGCGTATAACACACAGTGTTCCATGCAGAACATGCCCTCTTTAACACCCAGCACCAGGCCAACCCATCCCCCAAACCCCCTCCCCTCTAGAACCCTCAGTTTGCTCTTTAGAGCCCATAGTGTTTCATGGTTCAAAAAAAAAAAAAAAAGAAGATAGCAGGAGGGGAAAAATGAAGGGGGGGAAATTGGAGGGGAAGCTGTTACTTTTTTAATGAAATGGGTAGTTCAAAGAACCAATCTAGATAACCAAAGAAACAAGAAAGGTCATCTCAGATATCTGAATATTTGAGGTTTACTGGGAGTGAATTACCTTAATTTTAACCTGTTCTATTCAAGGTCAAAACTTTTAGGCTATTCATGTCTTTTGAAGAAATGAGTATCTGTCTTTAAAATACCTTGTTCTCCTGGAAAACTGAAACTATGTAGAAATATTTTTATTTACAATGTTAAATTTACCATTGAAAGTTTTAGTTTTCTTAAGCCTTGAAAGAAATGGTTTATATGTCACTAGTCTTTCCTAGTAATACACACTGGTCATCTACCATGAGTATGGCCTTAGAGTAACACTTGGTTTCTCTCTAGTTATTTCATTAACTGGTATTTCCCTGGAAAGTCTTTCCCTAAATATGGTATGAGCTGACAACATGGATTTGAAGGCATAGGATCAGTGCTGCTCCGATTATTGATGTTGCCGTGTGGGAGGTTCTGGCAACAGAGCGGGTGGTTTCCGTCTGTCTCCATGGCTGCCCCTCTGAGGGGTACTTAGGGGCAAGAGCCATATCAATGGGAGGCAGCCTCATTAGTGTTGCAGCCATCATCAATTAAAACTTGTCCTTGGCAAGGATAGTCCTCCTTCCCTCCAGTTTGCTTGTAGTGCAAGTGCCTGGCTTTTTTTGTTTTGTTTTGTTTGTTTTTTAAGATTTATTTATTTATTTGAGAGAGAGCACCTGAGTGCAGGGTTGTGGGGAGGGATGGAGGGAGAGGGAGAGAGAGAATCCCAAGCAGACTCCACCCCGAACATGGAACTCGAGGCCAGGCTCCATTTCATGACCCTGAGATCATGACCGTCAGCCACTTAACCGACTGAGCTACCCAGGCGCCCCACAAGTGCCTGTTTTTAAAGAATACCTCGATTTGGCTCTCTTTTCCTATGGTTGACAGAGGAACAAATAGAAATAATATTTGCCACAATAGCAACAACAGCAATAACAGCAATTAACACTTACTGAGGCTTTATCTGATTTTTATCAACTTTATATAGTCATCTTTTATGACTCCTGAAAAATTGAAGAAAGGTTGCTTATGTAGGCAAGTAAGTAGCCTGTTCCTGCCCTATTTCACCCACTTGCCCAGCTTTTATTTCTCCTTATTCCAGACCTAAGAACTCAGAGACAGTCTTGAACATGCAGTTGGGGAAGACTGACTGGGTTTTGGATTGAGGAAGGGAGTGGTTGGAGGAAGAATGGATGCTTTTAGACAGAAGGGATTATGTGGACAGGAGGTTCTACAGGCATCCATGGAGTTGCCTATAAGCAGTCCCAGTGAGTTTGTATAATGGAACCAAACAACTTTGACTTCAGTGTCCCAACCTAGACTTCTGATTGAAGCTGCCTTAAGGCTGAGCAACAAAGTGGAACCCAGACTGTATTTAGCTTGGGCACGCTCCATGCTATCAAGAATCCAGGTGTGATGTTCTTTTTCTAAATTAAGGATTGATGGTCATGGGTTTATTTGCTCAGGTAAATGATATGCTAAAAAAGACAGCATGGGCCATTAGTTCAGTGGCCCGAGTTCAAATGAGAAGAAATGTGATATAGATATAGATAGATAACAATAGATATATAGATATCTGTTTTTTAATTGAAGTTTCTTAAGGGAATGAAAAGACCACTTGCTTGGGATTTGGCTACCTACTGAGGCTTTACTTAGTGGAGCCTTTTTGGAATGTTATTGGGCTTTTGTTTTACCAAGTAGGCTATATCAGCTAGGGGATTTTGAATATATCAGCTAGGGTGGGGAGGAGAAATAGAGCTAGTGGGGATTGACAGGGTGGGGAGAAATTTTTTCTCTATGACTGTAATATAACTTCTCCTTTGTCTCCGAAATAAAATTTGTTTAAAATATCCATTTTGTGGTTGAATTTGGATTGTATTGGGTGCAATGCACTAAGACGGGTTCAGGGAGTACATAGGGTGAGAGCCAAAATTATGATACATACATGCATACATACATAGCTTACATGGGAAAGAAGGGGACTGTGAGGTACCCACACTTCCTTTGAGTACAGCAAGGAGAATGAGCTCAGAAAACATTCATAATGAACTTTAACACCTTTTCCAATGCCTGGCATGTGATAGATATTCAAGAAATATTTGCTGAACATTTTTATATTTTAGAATGAATGAAGGAGGGTGGCTGGAGAGTGGACATGCTGAGAATCTACTTCATGGAAATCTCAGTGTTCGTGTTCACTCTGAGAAAGTGAAGTGCTTAAAAGGTGTGTGTGTGTGCACATGTGCATGCATTTTTTTTTTTTAAGATTTTCTATTTATTCATTAGAGAGAAAGAGAACAAGAAAGAACACAAGCAGGGGGAGGGGCAGAAAGAGAGGGAGAAGCAGGCTCCCCATTCTGCGGGGAGCCTGACTTGGGGCTCGATCTAGGACACTGGGATCATGACTGAGCTAAAGGCAGACCCTTAACCGACTGAGCCACCCAGGCGCCCCGTGTATGTGTTTTAAGGATTAAACATATGCAGGAACTCTGTATTTTCATGTGTTTTAAGGATTAAGGATATGTAGGAACTCTGCAAGAAATTCCAATTTTTTGTGGTTTAATAATGAAACCAGCAAGTCAGTACATTAATAGCACTTGAACCTCTAATATTAACACCTTCTATTTGATTCCTTGATATCCTTCCCTATATGTTGGAGGGACCTTTTTTCTTTTTTTTTTTTTTTTAAGATTTTATTTATTTATTTGACAGAGAGAGACACAGTGTGAGAGGGAACACAAGCAGGGGGAGTGGGAGAGGGAGAAGCAGGCTCCCCGCGGAGCAGGGAGCCCCATGCGAGGCTCCATTCCAGGACCCTGGGATCATGACCTGAGCCGAAGGCAGATGCTTAACAGCTGAGCCACCCAGGCGCCCTGAAGGAGGGACCTGTTTTACTGTGGCAGTGATGGTGGGTTATGAGGGGGTGTCTTTGGTTAGTAAGGGGCAGGATTATAATTCATATGGACTGTATCTTCATTATTAGTAGATTGTCTTCCTTTGAAGAACATGACATGAATTGTGACTCATAATTGTTTCTTTTTTTGTAAAGCAAGCTAAGTTTCAAGGATTTTCATTACAAGTAAAAACAAACAAAAAGGAATAAAACAGAGGCTATTATTTTTCTCTTTTTCAACTTTTTCATTCATACTCCTTTTGGCTGTATTGATGAAATAAATAGATTGGAACTAGTTGATTTATTAATTTAACCCTGATCAATGTGGATTGCTGCAGGACTAGTTAAGTTGATGAGGGAAGTGACCAAAATGAATGGATTTGGTATAGGCAAACCTACATCATTCACCTTAACACAGACTTATCTTTGTTTTAAATAATCAATTTGACAATGAAGCTGGTAATCTTAAAGGGCAAAGTTCTTTTTCTTATTCTTATAGACATTGCCACCTTAATTCTAATTGCCTTTTTATGTTCAAAACAGGAAGAATTGTTATTTGAAACATTTGATTCCCTGAAATAAAGGTAGAAATATTGGGGCTGATATAAGTGAACTCCAATAAACGCTTGGCAGACAATAGCCCTTAAAAATTTTAAGGTTTATATTTACTGTCCCTTATGGAAAGCTATGTGACAGAAAAAGAAGAAAACATATGTTGGAACATGAAGTAAGGATAATTGTGTACATATTCTGATCACCAATATTATTCTTTTAAGAGAGAAATAAAATGCATGTGTGTGTGTCTGTGTATGCATATATATGTACATGTATACAGAAGTGTAAAAACATTTTTGAAACTAGTAATGTGGCAAAGAAAATTTTCTCATTTGATGTCGATAATAGAGTAAAATTTACTACTTTGAAATTGTAGCAAAGAGAAGTGCAACTTTATCTATTCATCTTCTACGGATATCTTCTAGTCTGGGTATAGCATCTGACAGCGTTCTATTCTGATAACCTCTCCTTGATGTTTTTCTTCTTCCCAAAACAGTTTGTTGCAATTTGGTATGACTCATAATAAGAATTTTGAGATACATTTTCACCTTCTTCCCAGGGAGTATTGCTATCTTTTCGCAACTCTTTTGTTGGCTACAGCAGAAGGCAACTAGCCATATTTATCTTTTGATGTGAATTCACTTACAAAACAGTCCACTAGCAATTTGTAGCTGAAAATTTCAGAATCAAATCCAAGGAACATATTTATAAAATAATTTCTCACCTTTCAAGAAAAAGAACACATACCCCAATAGTGTATAGCTCCCTCAGGGATCGTGATGCAATATTATTTGTATAGACATATGTGGCTATTCCGTTTCTCTTAAGTCTATGTCAACGCAGCATAGACCATCTACTTTTTCTGTGAAAGTAGAGAAGGAATTTGATACAGGGAATTGGAATAATTGGAATAATCCTGATATTCCAACTGGAATATTCCCGATAGCGCCAGAATACTGTGAGCTGTACAAAGAACTTGAAGAACTACTTATATTATTTGTCCCACAAAATAACCAGGTAGAAAATGGGTCTGACAATGTGTTGAAAGTTTATGGATTAACCAAGGGGGTCCTCAGAGAAGAGCTGATGTCTGACACTTGATTCCCAGTCTGCCACAAGATTTAGTACTAATTACAGTAAATGAGGAATAAGGCATGATTTGATCAGGGTTTAATGGACAGGTGCATAAGAAGAAGGAAAGAATTCAAAGAAATACAGCAGCTCTGTAGTTTAGATAACCAGACTCCTCTCAATTTCATTGAGCTGCAGACAGACTACACCTGGTTATGGGCTTCCTTGAGAGGCAAGGCCGTAAGTGGGAAATTAATTGATGAAATGACTCTCATTATTATGGATTGTCCGTCTTTATCTCTGGTAATACTCTTTGCCTTAAAGTCTACTTTACCTAATAATACTATAGCAACTCGAATCTTCTAATGCTTGCTTTTTGCATGGCATTTCTTTTCCCATCTGTTTATATGTAATCTAGTGTCTTTATATTTAAAGTGAATCTCTGATAGAAAATTTATAGTTGGGTATCGCTCTATATTCACCCTGACAATTTGGGCTTTTTAACCAGTGTGTTGAGTCCATTAATGTTTAACATACATATTTTTAAGTGATTGGATTTAGGTTTACCTTTTTTAAATTTATTTTCAGCTTTATATTATTAGTGTTTTCTCTAAACATCTTTAACTTTTTACAGTCTATTAAAATTTTTACAACACAGGCAGAAGTGGATTTTGTGTAGCTGTTTCTTGTAACCAACTTTTAAAAAAGTCAAATATAGGATCTTAAAAGGTGGTTTAGTTAGATTTAAAGAATATGGTCCAAATAGGTAGCCTTTGGTAGTCTAATCTTACCAAAGAGTAGAATTAGGCTGTTTAGAGGAGAGCTTCATTATTGATATTGATATTATATTTGCCAGATATATTTGATATATGCAGATATAATATCAACTGCATCAAGCCCTCTATCCCTGTTTAATCAGTTACCACAAGAACCCCAAAGCCCGTTTGGACAATTACTTGGCTTCTCATCCCCATGTGGCTCTGTGTAGCTCCTAAGTTGGATCCTATCTCCCCTTTATCCCCGTTTCTTAAACCCTTCCATATGCCCTCTAGAATGCATTTGTCTTAAGCAAAAATATCTCAGCACCTTCTCTATCCCTTTCACTTCCTCCCCCGCCCTCCATAACTGAGGATAATATTATGCCGCTGTCCTTCTAGATGGGTGAGTGCTTTCTTTCCCATACTCTTTGAACCACTGGGCTGGGAAATGGTATAGATATACTACTTGCTCCTTATTGTTACTGTCGAATTTTTCTCCCTTCCTGCTCCTAAAGAACCACAGCTTTAAAACCCATACCATCAGATTTTACCACCCACCTGCCTCTTTTTACCATCATCTGGAGACCCCAAGTTGCTCCTCTTAATTCTTTGAGGACTTCAATATCTAGATTGTTGTTCTTCTCTCCAGATTACTCCACACAGTTTTTGATGCATTCAATATTACAAGCAGAAAATCTCTGTAATGCCCTTGTCTTCTTGATTTTTCCTTCTCCTGTGGTCTTGTCTTCTTCTGATTTCAGCTATTTATTCTTATGGCTGCAGTCTCCACTTTCTTACTATTAACAACTCCTTTCTTTTTTAAATCTTAATTTCAGGCTTTCTACCTCCTTTATATTCAGCTTCTTCCTTCTAATATATGATCTTCAAAATTGCTTTGTACCTACTGAGACATATAATCTTTTGATCACATCACTTTTTAAATGTCTCTCAGTGTGGAGGCCATGAGACCTCCAACTACAGGGATTGAAATGACGGAGGATCCCAGTGGCTGCATTTGCAGCCTGAAATCCATTGCTGAATTTGCACTGAGGCCAATGAGTGAGTGTGGCAGGCATTCTAAGGCAGACCCATTCTTGGGTGATATGGGACTTCTTTGCCAAATTTGGCTCAGATGGCTAGCCAAACTTTTCTTAGACGGTATGACAGTCTAGGATACTTATTCCAACTTTCTTTCTTTTTTTTTTTTTTACATTTCAATGATTTTTATTTTTATTTTTTAAAAATTTTATTATGTTATGTTAGTCACCATACAATACATCATTAGTTTTTGATGTGGTGATCCACAATCCATTGTTTTCGTATACACCCAGTGCTCCATGCAGTACATGCCCTCCTTAATACCCATCACCGGGCTAACCAATCCGCCCTCCCCCCTCCCCTCTAAAACCCTGTTTGTTTCTCAGGTCCATAGTCTCTCATGGTTCATCTCCCCCTCCAATTCCCCCCCCCCATTTTTCCCTTCCTTCTCCTAATGTCCTCCATGCTATTCCTTATGTTCCACAAATAAGTGAAACCATATGATAATTGACTTTCTCTGCTTAACTTATTTCACTTAGCATAATCTCCTCCAGTCCCATCCATGTTGATGTAAAAGTTGGGTATTCATCCTTTCTGATGGCGGAGTAATATTCCATTGTATATATGGACCACATCTTCTTTATCCATTCATCTGTTGAAGGGCATCTCGGCTCTTTCCACAGTTGGGCTATTGAGGACATTGCTGCTATGAACATTGGGGTGCATATGGCCCTTCTTTTCACTACATCTGTGTCTTTGGGGTAAATACCCAGGAGTGCAATTGCTGGGTCATAGGGTACCTCTATTTTTAAATTTTTGAGGGAGCTCCACACTGTTTTCCAAAGTGGCTCTACCAACTTGCATTCCCACCAACAGTGTAAGAGTGTTCCCCTTTCTCCACAACCTCTCCAACATTTGTTGTTTCTTGCCCTGTCCATTTTTGCCATTCTAACTGGTGTAAGGTGGTATCTCAATGTGGTTTTGATTTGGATTTCCCTGATGGCTAATGATGATGAACATTTTTTCACGTGTCTGTTAGCCATTTGTATGTCTTCTTCAGAGAAGTGTCTTTTCATATCTTCTGCCCACTTTTTGACTTGATTATTTGGTTTTTGGGTGTTGAGTTTGAGAAGTTCTTTATAGATCTTGGATACCAGCCCTTTATCTGTAGTGTCATTTGCAAATATCTTCTCCCATTCTGTGGGTTGCCTCTTTGTTTTGTTGACTGTTTCCCTTGCTGTGCGGAAGCTTTTTATCTTGATGAAGTCCCAAAAGTTGATTTTTGTTTTTGTTTCACTAGCTTTTGGAGATGTATCTTGAAAGAAGTTGCTGTGGGCGATGTCAAAGAGGTTACTGCCTATGTTCTCCTCTAGGATTTTGATGGATTCCTGTCTCACATTGAGGTCTTTCATCCACTTTGAGTTTCTTTGTGAATGGTGTTAGAGAATGGTCAAGTTTCATTCTTCTGCATGTGGCTGTCCAATTTTCCCAGCACCATTTATTGAAGAGACTGTCTTTTCCATTGCATGTTTTTTTCCTGCTTTGTCAAAGATTATTTGACCATAGAGTTGAGGGTCCATATCTGGGTTCTCTATTCTGTTCCATTGGTCTATATGTCTGTTTTTGTGCCAGTACCATGCTGTCTTGGTGATCACAGCTTTGTAATATAGCTTGAAATCGGGCAACGTGATGCCCCCAGCTTTGTTTTTCTTTTTCAACATTTCCTTGGCGATTCGGGGTCTTTTCTGATTCCATACAAATTTTAGGATTGTTTGTTCCAGCACTTTGAAAAATGTCATTGGAATTTTGATCAGGATGACATTGAAGGTATAGATTGCTCTGGGTAGCATAGACATTTTAACAGTGTTTATTCTTCCAATCCATGAGCATGGAATATTTTTCCATCTTTTTGTGTCTTCTTCAATTTCTTTCATGAGTGTTTTGTAGTTCCTAGAGTATAGATCCTTTCCCTCTTTGGTTAGGTTTATTCCGAGGTATCTTATGGTTTTTGGTGCTATTGTAAATGGAATCGTTTCTCTAATTTCTCTTTCTACAGTTGCATTGTTAGCGTATAAGAAAGCAACTGATTTCTGTGCATTGATTTTGTATCCTGCCACATTACTGAATTGCTGGATGAGTTCTAGTAATTTGGGGGTGGAGTCTTTTGGGTTTTCCACATAAAGTATCATGTCGTCTGCGAAAAGAGAGAGTTTGACTACGTCTTTGCCAATTTGAATACTTTTCATTTCTTTTTGTTGTCTGATTGCAGTTGCTAGGGCTTCCAATACTATGTTGAACAATAGTGGCGAGAGTGGGCACCCTTGACGTGTTCCTGATCTTAAGGGAAAGGCTCTCAGCTTTTCCCCATTGAGGATGATATTCGCTGTGGGTTTTTCATAGATGGATTTTATGAACTTGAGGAATGTTCCCTCTATCCCTCTACTCTGAAGAGTTTTAATCAGGAAAGGATGTTGTATTTTGTCAAATGCTTTTTCTGCATCAATTGAGAGGACCATATGGTTCTTCTCCCTCCTCTTATTAATGTGTTCTATCACATTGATTGATTTGCGAATGTTGAACCACCCTTGCATCCCGGGGATAAATCCCACTTGGTTGTGGTGGATGATCCTTTTAACGTATTGTTGGATCCTATTAGCTAGGATCTTGTTGAGGATTTTGGAATCCATATTCATCAGGGATAACGGTCTGAAATTCTCCTTTTTGATGGGGTCTTTGCCTGGTTTGGGGATTAAGGTAATGCTGTTCTCATAGAATGAGTCTGGAAGCTTTCCTTCTGTTTCTATTTTTTGAAACAGCTTCAGTAGAATAGGTATTATTTCTTCTTTGAATGTTTGATAGAATTTCCCAGGGAATCCATCAGGCCCTGGACTCTTGTTTTTTGGGAGGTTTTTGATCATGGCTTCAATCTCGTTACTGGTTATTGGCCTATTCAGGTTGTCAATTTCTTCCTGTTTCAGTCTTGGCAGCTTATAGGTTTCCAGGAAGGCCTCCATTTCATCCAGATTGCTCAGTTTATTGGCATATAGTTGTTGATAATAATTTCTAATAATTGTTCCTATTTCCTTGGTGTTAGTCGTGATCTCTCCCCTTTCATTCATAATTTTATTAATTTGGGTCCTTTCTCTTTTCTTTTGGATAAGTCTGGCCAGTGGTTTATCGATCTTATTAATTCTTTCAAAGAACCAACTTCTAGTTTCGTTGATCTGATCTATTGTGTTTCTGGTTTCTAATTCATTGATTTCTGTTCTAATTTTAATTATTTCTCTTCTAATATGTGGCTTAGGCGTCGTTTGTTGCTTTTTCTCTAGTTCTTTAAGGTGTAGAGTTAGTTGGTGAATTCGGGATTTTTCTATTTTTTTGAGTGAGGCTTGGATGCCTATGTATTTCCCCCTTAGGACTGCCTTTGCAGTATCCCATAGGTTTTGGACCGATGTGTTTTCATTCTCATTGATTTCCATAAATTGTTTAATTTCTTCTTTGATTTCCTGGTTGACCCAAACATTCTTGAGCAGAGTGGTCTTTAGCTTCCAAGTGTTTGAATTTCTGCCAAATTTTTTCTTGTGATTGAGTTCCAGTTTTAGAGCATTGTGGTCTGAGAATATGCAGGGAATAATCTCAATCTTTTGGTATCAGTTGAGACCTGATTTGTGACCCAGTATATGGTCTATTCTGGAGAAAGTTCCATGTGCGCTTGAGAAGAATGAGTATTCTGTTGTTTTAGGGTGGAATATTCTGTAAAGATCTATGAGGTCCATCTGGTCCAATGTATCATTCAAAGCTCTTATTTCCTTGTTGATTTTCTGCTTAGATGATCTGTCCATTGCTGAGAGTGGAGTATTGAGGTCTCCTACAATTAACGTATTGTTATCAATATGACTCTTTATTTTGGTTAAATAAAGATGGCTGCTCCCATGTTGGGGGCATAGATATTTACAATTGTTAGATCTTCTTGTTGGATAGACCCTTTAAGAATGATATAATGTCCTTCTGTGTCTCTAATTACAGACTTTAGTTTAAAATCTAATTTGTCTGATATAAGAATTGCTACCCCAGCTTTCTTTTGAGGTCCGCTGGCACAGAAGATGGATCTCCATCCCTTCACTTTCAGTCTGGATGTATCTTTAGGTTCAAAATGAGTCTCTTGTAGACAGCATATGGATGGGTCCTGTCTCTTTATCCAATCTGCAACCCTGTGCCATTTTATGAGAGCGTTTAGGCCATTCACGTTGAGAGTGATTATTGAAAGATATGAATTAATTGTCATCATGTTGCCTGTGAAGACATCGTTTTTATAGATTGTCCCTGTAAATTTCTGTTGTATATCACTCTTGGGGTCTTTCTCCTTTTATAGAACCCCCCTTAATATTTCTTGCAGGGCCGGCTTAGTGGTCACATATTCTTTCAGTTTCTGCCAGTCGTGGAAGATTTGCATCTCTCCATCCATTCTAAATGAAAGCCTTGCTGGCTAAAGTATTCTTGGCTGCATGTTCTCATTTAGTACCCTGAATATGTCTTGCCAGGCCTTTCTGGCTTGCCAGGTCTCTGTGGATAGGTCTGACGTTATTCTGATGTTCCTCCCTCTGTATGTAAGGAATCTCTTCCCCCTAACTGCCCTTAAGATGGTTTCCTTGGTTCTAAGATTTGCAAGTTTCACTATTACATGCCAGGGTGTTGGCCTGTTTTCCTTGATCTTGGGAGGGGTCCTCTCTGCCTCTAGGACGCGAATGTTTGTTTCATTCCCCAGATTAGGGAAGTTCTCAGCTACAATTTGCTCAAATACATCTTCTAGTCCTCTCTCTCTCTCCACTCCCTCTGGGATTCCAGTTATTCTGACATTGTAACCCTTCACGGTGTCACTTATTTCTCTGATTCTATTTTCATGGATTCTGAGTTGTTTTTCCCTGGCCTCCTCTTTTCCCTTTTTATCTATATTGTCTTGCAGGTCGCTTATTCGTTCTTCTGCCTCAGTTACCCTAGCTGTTAGATTATCCAGATTGGATTGGATCTCATTGATAGCATTTTTAAGTTCTGCCAATTCACCTTTCATTTCTTCCCTTAGAGACTCTATGTTGCCATTAATTGATTTCTCCATTCTAGCCATTGTTTTCACAATTGCTAGCCTGAATTCCATCTCCGACATCTTGGTTGTATCTGCATCCATTTGTAAATCTGCAGCATAAGTCATAATCTCTGAATCTTTTCTATTTTGGGGGCTCCTCCTCCTAGTCATTCCGTTGATGGGTGTTTGAGGGAATGTATAGAGTCCAAATTATTGACCAGAACCCAAGCAAGATGCACCTGTTTTCTTGGGACCTTAGGGTTGCTGGCCTCTTGTTTACCCAGCCTGTCTTCTGGGGGAGGGGCCTGCCACGCTGTTACTCAGGCAACCCTGTTTGGGCGGAATTGCCCTGCCCCCCTGTGGTGGGGGATGGGCTCAGCGGGAATCAGTTTTTGGGGCTTTTGTTCTCTGGCAGCTTTCCCTGGAGGCTTTCTGCGTCTCTTCTGCTAGTCAGAGCAGAAGAGACCGTTTCCAACCCTCTGCCTCAGAGCAGAGAGATCGCAGTCTGTTCTTCAGTGAGCCCTCCAGGCCACACTGTCTCCGTTTCTGTCCGTGCTGCTATAAACTGCAGCGTCCTGGGCTGTGCGCCCCTCCGCAGTGCTCCCAGTCCTGCCTCCAGGTCAGGGCACGTCTCTGCCCTTTGTGCTTCTAAAACCACCAGCCACCCCCAGTTCGCACGTGTGACCCTGCCGCTCAGGGTTTCTGCCCCAGGGGCTGCCCTAAAGTCCTTTCCCCACTGCTACCAGTCTGCGAGTCTGTGCCCTTCCCCAGCACGCGAGGCTGTCGCTCACCAGAGGTGTAGGATCCCCACGGCCAGGCACCCTCCCACTGCCGTTTATCCTCCGATATCTGCCCACGGAATCACGGCTCCCTGCTTTGTACCTCAAACCAACCGCCTGCGATATTCTGTTTGTAGTGATCCAGATCTTTTTACATCTCAGGCTAGTTTCGTGGGTGCTCAGAGTGGTCTGGTAGATATCCAGCTCAATTCCAGGGACCAGTTGAAATAGGGTCCCTTACTCCTCCGCCATCTTTCCCCCCCTCCTAAATCCTTATCCCAACTTTCTATCCCACTTGTCAGATAACTTACATCATGGCTTGACAGTTCTCCTACCCTCTCTGCCTCCATTCCTACTTCCTTTCATACAGGCATTCTTCCTACTAAAATTTGTGCACTTTTAATCCCATGTTTCATCTGCTTCTTGGAGGAGTGGGATCAAACATTCACTCTGCTCATATCCTTACTTCCATTCATACCCATATCAGATGCCATAGTTCACTTATTTTGTACTTTGACTCTGTTACTCCTTTTTCACTTTGTCATATTTGATTGGCAAACCCTAAATCCTGCTTATATATAGTGATTTGCCTACTCTGTGCCTTCATCTCTATAGCTGAATATGTTGGACACAAAACCATTCCGAATCATCTCACATAAAATTCAAGACCAGCAAGGTTTAAGGGTAGTCTTACTACTCTTTCCTATTTCATACAGGGCCTTGTGGGCTGTTGAAGAACTTGGAAGATATAATCAGAGAACTTAATGTTTTAAAAGGATTACTCTGGCTGCTGGATGGATAAATGATTCTATTGGGTTATGACAAAGAGTATTTAGTTGCTGCCCAGTATTTATTCTCTTATCTTCTTTTAATCTTTAGCTGGTTACTTGGCCACTCAGGATAAAAACTATGTTTTCTAGCCTCCTTTGTATCTATGTGTAACAATGAAACCAAGTTCAGCTCTAGGGATAGAAATTGGAAATATTAAGGGCAGTTTTCAGAAATTGCTTTTTAAAAGAGGAATCTCCAATCTTCCTGCCTATATACTGAATCAGATATGGACTGTATGGCTGACGCTTGGGTGAACATCTTAGACTATGAGAAGAACCCTCTTCATTGTGGAACAACAACGTAGAAGGATCCTGGGCCACTGATATCATAGAGCACCAAACCAGCCCTGTACTACCTCTATCTGGACTATTTCATGTATGAGGACAATAAACTCCTGTCTTGATCAAGGTTCTATTATTTTGGGCATTCTATCATATATAACAATACCTAACCCTAACTGATACAGGAGGAAGTGAGAAAGCGGGAAGGCAAATTATAAGGTCATTCCAGTGACCCAAGGAAGAGAGGACAGTGGCATGGTAGAGTAGGTGGCAGCGGTGGATGTGGTAAAAATATTCAGATTCCGAGTATTTAATGCAGCAGAATGTTTGCTTATGATGAGTAAAAAAGAAAAAAAAAGAAGATTCAAAGTGATCTAAAGATGCAATCCCGGATAACTGGTGGTTCAATAAAAAAGAAATGGGACCACAAAAGGAGAAAAAGGTTTATAAGGCAAAAAGGGTGAGCTTACTTTAGACTCTATTGTTCTCTGTTTGAAGTGCTGCCAGAATTGCATGGGAATACTCAGGATTTCTAAAACATTCATATGTAGATTTGTAGATTGTTCACATTGAGCTGAGAGGTGGTCACAAAAGCATACAGGCTAAGGCAAAAGAAGAGAGGAGGGCCCAGGACAAAATTCCGTGGATTAATTCTGTACCAGGGTATCCACAGTTAGAAAGCTTTATCTGGTATTTAAGTTCACTATGGAAAGATGCACTAACCTTACTATCAATGACATTGTGAAGTTAAACACTGCTACTTTCTGGTTGGCATTGTTTCCCTACTTGAAAGAATGTATTTTGTTTTGTTTTCTTCTCCTAGGTTTTCTTTATTTATGAAAGGACTGAATCCAAATTCTCTTGAATTAATTTATTTTGGTAACTTTGGCTGAGTATTCTATGACTTAGAGGTTATATTCAAGAATTACCACACATTTGGCCCAACTGTTCAGGAAAGCCTTTTATGTGAAAAGCCAAAATTAGCATTGAAACCAACAAAGAATATAACATACCCTCTTTTTGAACCCAAGGAGAAATCTTTCTGTGTAGTTATATTGGCAAAATGTTGCTTATATCTAGGACTGCTTTGAAAATCAGAGCAAAAAGCTTCCCTTTGGGGAATAAAAAGTTTAGCCTAAGGTAGTTTTTTTTTCAAAAAGTTTTCTTGCCTTGAATATAAATGAGCCTCTCACACATTGTTTTACTGATAATATGGTCAGGTACATAATACAGTAAAGTATGAAGTCTTGTACATGTTAGAAATTTTTTTGATAGTTTGCTGCTGGATTTCTAAATTTTGGAAATGGTCTACAATTAAGAGGTGGGTAATAATTTTCCAGCATTTCTGATTTTCTTTAAGCTTGTTCAATAGATGCAGCATGTTGGACCGGAAAGAGCATGGGCTTGGGCATCAAGCGGATGTAACTCTGAGTATTGCCCTGCCACTTACTACCAATAGTGTGGCCACCTTGGTTTATCTTCAAATAAAGATAATCAATCACTCTTATGTTATAAGGTCATGAGGATTAAATGAGGTGATGCATATAAAGTGTGGAGCATTATGAGCGCAGCATAGTGTGTTATAATAACTATTGTTGCTGATGTCATTATTAATGATTTGTCTTCGTAACAAACACTGGCTTAGCATTTTTTCAAGGTTAAAAGAAAAAAAAAAGATTTAAGAAATAATTTGTTTGAGATTTAAAATAGTAATTATCCTGGGGCGCCTGGGTGGCTCAGTTGATTAAACATCTGACTCTTGATTTTGGCTCAGATCATGATCTCATGGTCTTGCTGGGGCTCCGTGCTAAGCATGGAGTCTGCTTGAGATTCTCTCTCTCCCTCTCCCTCTGCTCCTCCCCACCCCACTTGTGCTCTCTCTCTCTAAAAAAAAAAAAAAGAAAGAAAAAAATAATAATTATCTTTTTTGTTTTGCTCTGTTGCAGTGCTTCTAATAGACGATATTCACATAGGTGGCATACTCCCATGGGCATAGGAAATTTCATGGGGTGTAAGTAACTCCTAGCAAGATGGTTATTCTGTCACCCTTTATCTACTACTTGAGAGTTCATATTGGGATAAAAGTGGAATTTATTCATTCACCAACTATTTGATGAACACCTACTATGTCAGAGACACTTTCCTGATGAAGGAAAAAGGGATGAGTCTTACCCACCTGGACCACATAACTTAGTGGGTGTGAGGATGGTGTTATTATATGTTATTATATGAATTACCTTGAATGTGATCTAATTTTTAAAGTGAATCATTTCCTAAATTTTGAAGCTTTGACATGTAATGAATTATTGTGACTTTTTTTTGCAACTAATTGAGACATTCTAGTATATTACAACTTTAGATTTGAAGTCTTCCAATCTAAATGATCCCATCCCATGATACACACGCAAGGGACAGTCATGTTTTATGCTGAATCTATCTAGAAGGGGTAGCAAAGAAACTGTACCAGGAGATGATAGCTAATATGTATAATATCTAATAGGTAACTATCTAATTGGTAACCACAGTATAGGTACTGTGTGGTGAGGGTTAGTCAGGATAGCTCTGCTTCTGTCACATACTGGTCTGAGAATATAATCAAGAGAAACCCAGGTTTAAGCTAATGTGCCTCCTTTTGTTTGCTTTGACTTGGGTCCCTCTCAACTCACTGCCTCCCTTGGAGGTTCTCTAATTATTCTACCAGGATATTGATATATTTTGCTGGACAGTTGTATCCAATGGCAGTCTTCCTGTGGGAAGCACTCTGCTCTGGTAACAGGGTTGTCTCTGACCATCTACTCATACATATCAACATGCCCTTTGGGAGCCACGCTTGTGATTCTGATACAGAAATCAGCACAAAGAATTCCAGAAATGTATTATGGCAGCAAGATGGGTGGCATTATAGCAAGCTCAAGAGAAACAGTTTAAAACTATATAGAGTCAGAAGATGTATTTTTGGTAGAATGTGCAGTAACAGCTTGTAGATATTTCTTTCATGTAAGTATCAGTAGAAAAAATTTAATAACACAAGTTAATTGGTAACAAAGGACACAGAGTTTAAGAATCCAAACAAACTATACTCTTTTTATTTCTTAAAGTTCACCTCTTTTTCATTCTGAAGGATAGAATTTATGAGACAATCTTCTGATTCCTAGAGCCCTTTTATTGTTTAATTTGGCTCTATTATGAAACAGCTTTAATTGCATGGGCAAAGGGGAAGAACACAGGTGGTTGCACAGATATTTCTGATGTACCATAAGGGATGAGAAAATACCACAAACTGCCACCATCCTAGTTGCCTTAGGATTATGGAGACATCTGTTGGTTATGTTATTGGGAATAAAAATCTGCTCTTTTATGACAATGGAAACACAAGGAGCCACTGGAGCATTAAGGAAGGCAATGTCCCTGAGAGATAGGTAATAGGTCATTTAATCAACCATGTCTGAGAGCTGCCTCCTCTCAAAGCGTTTCTCTGAGCTTTAGGGCAGGATGGGGGCAGGTTCATAGTGGCATAAATAGGCAGTTCCCTTCAGTAAGTTCTAATTTTTATGATTTTAAAGGTGGTTCTAATTAGAGTAATGTTTAATTTGTTTATACCTAAATTATTTGTGATTGAAATAAAAAAATTCCCTAAGTAAGCAACATGTATGAAATAAGCAAATACCATATTTGGATTCTGAGACTTTTCTGCTCAGTGTGCTTTTGCTAATCCTGGTTCTCCTCTGTCTACATGATCCCCAGATAATTTTTTGATATTCCATTTCCAAGGAGTTTTGATAAAAGCTGGCCTATTAAACTAGCTTTCTTGCTATATCTAAATGCTGAGAATCTTGAGGAAGGATGGTTCAAGAGGGATAAATGGGGGAAGGCTCCACAAAGCAATATTCCAACAGCATAATCACACTTTATCCCAATAAAGGTAGAAACAGGGGAAGCATTTAAATAAACCAATGTTGGGGGCGCCTGGATAGCCCAGTGGGTTGAGTGTCTGACTCTTGGTTTCAGTTCAGGTCATGATCTCAGGGTTGTGAGATCCAGCCCTGCCTTGGGCTCCCTATTCAGCACGGAGTCTCCTTCTCTCCCTTTCCTTCTGCCCCTTCCCCTGCTTGTGCTCTCTCTCTCTCTAAAATAAATAAATAAATCTTTAAAACAAAAATAAACCAATGTGGCCACAATATCTAGGTTTTAAAAGGGGTAACACAAAAGATGAAAAGAGGATAACCATGGGAGAATATGCAACTAGCAGATACCTGTAACACACATTAAGAAGAATAAATTTATGTCTCATTTGGTTTATATTTAAAATAGATATAATGCAATAAAAAAAAAACAAACTGTTGTTACATGCAATCACTTCGATGAATTTCAAGACATCAGGCTGAGAGAGAGAAGCCAGCCACAAAAGGTTATGTACTGTCTGACTCCATTTTTATGCATTCTTGAAAAGACAAACTGTAGTGACAGAGAACAGATCAGTGGTTAGGGGTTAGCAGTGAGAGGTTTGTGTGTGTGACTACAAAGGGGTAGCACCAGAGAAGTTTTTGGGGTGTTGGATGTTCTGTATCTGATTGTGGTGATGGTTATATGAATCTAACATGAATTAGTATTAACATAACTGTACACCTAAAGATAAAAAGTCAATTTTACTGTGTGACAACTTAGAAAATAACATGAAAAGAAAAACTTAGAGGTAAAAAGGAATTATAATAATATCAGGCTCATGGAGCAATTGGTAAGATTAACTGAGATCATGTGATGTACATAAAGCACTCAGTACATCCATAGTCCGTGTTCAAAGCACGTGGTTGTCTCTGTACTTTTGTTTTTAGGTAAGTCATTCAACCCACCTAAGTCTGTGATTACTTATTGTTAAAAAAGAAAGAAAGAAAGAAAAATCACACAGCAGATTGTGTGTGTGTGTGTGTATATGAAAATTGGAAAATTCATCAAAACATGTTTTAGATTTTTTTGGATAGGTTTGATATACAGCAGGGATTTTTCTGAGCCAATGAAATATTGCTTTCTAAGAAATCTCATATGGTTGTTTTGAGGATTAAATGAGATAATATATGTAAAGCATAGAGTAAATAGTAAACACTCAATACATGGCAGTCAGGTGCATTTGAAGTTAATTCCAGTGCTAGCCATATCCACACCTCAGCATTGTGGAAAATGTATGTCCGTGTGTAAGCTGTAAAGATCTAAATATAATATCATCTTTGTAGCCTATTTTCCGTTAATATATTCAATATATAACTAAAATGAATATATTCAGTGCATCATCTGTTTAAGTTCCTCACTGTGGTTTATCTTTAAAATAATATTTTCTCAATATTAATTTTGGTTAGAAACAAAGATGTCAGAAATATACTAAATTAAAATAGTATATGTGCTTTTGAGACAAACAATGTGTGGCGTAAGATAGCATAAAGAATAAACAATTTTTCTAAGGAGAAGGAAGGCATCTTTTTAAGGGGGTGTTTGCCTTCCTCAATGATAAGTATTTCATTTTAAAAGCATTGGAAGACTTATAATGAAATTTTAGTTTGTGAGATTGTGACATATTTCTTTTTTGAGCATTCCTTGATTTCTTTTTTTTTTTTTTTTACTCTTCTATGAAATAAATGGTCCTAACTGTAAAGATGGGTAATCTATCCTCTTCTTGAACTATAGTGATGTCTATTTAAAAGCCAAGGTTTAAAAATATTCTTTTAGACTAACATGCTTAGTGAAAAAAAGGTAAACAAAAGCAAGAATCTTTTTTTTTTTTTTAATGTAGTCTGTATTTCTTCACTACAACAGAAAAAAAAATCTAGGTATATTTTCAGAAGAACAGCAGAGAGCTTTATGTGAGAGTTGGCAAATGCATCACGGCATTGTTTGTAGATATTATTTTTGATAGGTTTGATATACAGCATAGTTTTGCAAGCCAATGGAATATTGTCTTCTTACAAATCTCATCAGGCCAGCAGTGCTGCTGCTATGGGCTGGCTTATCAGCTCCAGCCAGAGTCTGCTGTACTTGCACGCACCTTCACAGCCTGAGAGGAAAATAAATTGCACCCAAGCAGTTAATAAGAAAGAATTGTTGAGAGTGAGATGCATGACATTATGAGCGAACATCGTGTTTTACAGACTAAATGTTGATTTGCCGAAGGAAAAAAAAAATCCTTCCTATACATGAAATGAAAATTTCATTTCAAAATTGTCATTTTAAGTGTATTTTCTGGTTTCCTAGTTCAAGAACCGAATATTATCTATTTTTGATGCATAGTACTGAAGAGGTAATTTTCATTTTCTGTGGTTTGCTGATGGATATTTTTATCCATTCTAGCTATTTAATGAAACACCTGCTTTTGTTTATTGAAGCAGATATATAGTACCTATAGATACATAGGGTATATGTTTTAAAGCACTAAACATAGGAACATAATCCCTATAGTATAACTGCATTGCTTTATGAGGAACCTAAGGTCCTTATTACTTTTTTCAATTGTTTGGGTCAGCATCTCTAATGCCAAAGGATCTGTGCATGAAGAACACAAATAGTGATATTTAATAGGCATTAACTGTTAAATATGAAGTATTATCTTTGCTAAAAAGGGAGATGAAGTCATAGTCCTTCTACTCTAATTAGTCAGGCACCAGAAGTTTGTTAATACTTGATCACAATCAAAAGGTGAAATACCTGTTGTAAGGCCACAAAACTATTACTTGAAGGAACTGGATTTCAAACTGAGAGTTATCCCATTCTACTCAGAAAATGTGCATTTTGAATTAATTTTGCTTACTCCATATTTAGAAATGGAAGAAAACAGATATCTGGTAAGATGGCATTATTTGCCATAGCAGATCAATGCCAAATTTTTAGTACCTTGACCCAACAAAAATACATTTATTTCTCATTAAGAGTTCACTGTGGATCTTCCTTTCCATGAGCAACTTTCTTCCACCTGGTGAGTTAAGGACCCAGGACCCTTTTGTGTGGGTGTACCATCCATTAGGGCCTCAAAGTCCTTAACATTCATCTGGAAGATGGGGAAAGAAATACTGATGGAGGAACACCTGATTTTTAAAATCCCAGCCTGGAAGAGACACACACCATTTCCGGTGACATTCTATTGGTGAGAACAAGTCAACACACCAGACTATAAAAGAGGCTGAGTATGGTCAGTGGGATGGCTTCCCACAGATGTTTTACCCTATCCATGGAACCTGTGAATACAATGAGATATTACTCCCATGATTATGTTATGTTAAATGTCACAGTTAAGGTAGACATGACCTGGGTTGGTCTGATCTAACACACAAGCCTTTAAAAGCAGAGCCCTTCTGGCTGATGACAGAAGAGGAAGTCAGAAACTCTAAGCACAAGAGGGGGTGGATTTGACAGTTGTTGCCGGCTTAAGTATGGAGGGAATCACCTGAGGAGGAATGATGGCAGCTTCTAGAAGCTGAGAGAGCCTTCCGCTGACAGAGCTAATGAATTTTAAGCCAGTTAAGTTTATGGTAATTTGTTATTCAGCAATAGAAAACGAATCTACTCTGAAATGTAGACCCTGGTTAGGCAGCTGCCTCCAGTAACAGATTCACACTATAGATTCACACTGTAGAAGAGGTATACAAATATTTGATAAGACTTTGTCATCTCTGGGTATGGAGACAGTGACAGCAAGGCATTCACCAAACTGAAAAATATGGGAAACATCTGAGACTAAAACTTTGGAAAAGTTAACCAGAAAATAGGGAATAACATAGAATTGATAGATCTCTTCCCAATAGCAAATCAGGTTATTGCCAAAATCAAGGTCCAGCCCTACTAGCTTGCCAAAGGTATCATGGTGTAGCTGATATTACTATAACTAAAAAAAAAGATTCGTTAGCCAGAAAAAGTGTTCCAAGTGTCTTCTGTAATATTCTGTGCAGGAAATGGCCTGAACCCAGATGTTAACCAGTCTCATCTCCTAGTGGGGAGATGCATTTATCAGGCCATCATAGCCTGATCAAATTAAACAATGGAGTGGAACAAATAATTTTCTTGGCTTTGATTCCATACTTGCAGGACAATCATCTGATTATTATTTGGATTTCTGTAAAGACCTGAAAATATTTTCTGGAAACACTGACATGAACTGTCATAATTTTCTGGGAAAAATAGGAAGTCTGTAAATAAAAATAAAACATTTAATGTTGAAACTGAAAAAAGTTAACATAATTTGATCCCTTTATTAGGACCACTTAGTTGAATTAATAGCCTTGCTACAACTGGAGAACCTTTTTCCTGTCAAAAATATTTTAGCAATGGGGCACCTGGGTTGCTCAGTCAGTCGGGCATCCAACTCTTGACTTCAGCTTAGGTCTTGATCTCAGGGTTGTGAGTTCAAGCCTCACGTTGGGCTCTGAGCGGTGCATGGAGCCTACTTAAAAAAAAAAACAACAAATGTAGTATCTGTTTACAAGTGATGAAAGTATAAATTGGTACAAATTTTCTGGAGGGAAATTCAGAAATAGGTTTGAAAAAACTATAAAAATGAGCATTTAATTGATTAATTTCTCTTTTTAGAAATATTAATGAGATTATTTAAGGTATACACACAGATGCTAATAAGAGGGTTATTTATATAACTACAAAATATTAAACAAACTAAATATGTCCTATTTCCTAAAAGATTGGTTGAATAAATTATAGTTCATTTGTATTTTTAAGTATGCTGATTTTAAAATCATATTTTAAGAAATATTTATTAATGTAATCAAAAGTCTAAAAAGTATATTTCTGAGATAAAAACAAATAAAACCAAAACAGTGTGTATATTCTCATTTGGGTAAAAAAATATATATGTATACATATGAGTGAAAAAAAGGTCAAAATGTTAATATTGTTTATGTATTGATTTTTGGATTATAGATTCTTGATTATGTGTATAGGTGCATTTCTTTTTTCTGAGTTTTCTACATTGAACATGAATTAATTTTGTAGTTGGAAAAAAGTAATTGAATTCTAAAAGTGTAGATCGCATTGATATTGACATTTCATTCATATATTTAACTAGGATCTCCTGAGCATGTTCTAGTTTGATTAGGTGCTGGAGAGACAAATGTGTTTAAACAGACCTAACTTACCTTCAAAGGGGCTCAGAAAGTGGGGGTGATTTTACTGTTTATCTAATGATGATGTGAAGTCAAATATTCATATGCTTTTTCATTTTGGCCTAGGACCCTTACTAGAAAAATGAGGAAAAATACTTTATTTTCTCCTTTGACGAACAATTCATTGTCAATTAGTCTGTGAGAATAATTGTATTTGAATTTAAACAGGCTTTAGCTTACTTGAGGTTGTTGCAAAATACGTAGTCTGGATTTTTCTTTACTTTTTTTTTTTTAAGATTTACTTATTTATTTGAGAGAGAGAGAGTGCCCGTATGTGTGAGAGAGGGAGGAGGGGCAGAGGGAGAGAATCTTCAAGCTATACTCCCAGCTAAGTGTGGAGCTCACTGCAGGGCTTGGTCTCATGACCCACGAGATCATGACCTGAGCTGAAACCTAGAGTCTGTTGCTCAACTGACTGAGCCACCCAAATGCCCCTTTTACTTTTAATAAAACGTATTTTCTGATATGTCCTAGTCAGTATGTTTACAAATATTATGACTTTGACAGTCTGTTGCTCTGTTCAGTTGTAAGATTTCTCTGCATTTCTCAGTAGAGTGTTTGGATGAGAGAAAATTCTGGCCCTACCACAGTGGGCCCTATACATCCCATATGAAGGGGACAGTCAGATCCGAAGGAATGGGGTCATAAACCAGGACTGAATCCCGTTAAGAAGTGGGTTGCTTCTCTTTATGATGCACTGAATGGCAGATTTAGAATTCTAAATGACCTCAACCAGATAAAAAGCATTTCAAAAAGTCCTTGTATGTTCTACTCAAGAAAATATCAAGTAAAAAACAATGAGTATGTCCTGTACTGTTTTTTTTTTAGCCCCCTGCAGTTGAGGTTTATTTTGCAAGAACGGTTGATTAGTTGAGAACTGTCTCTCCGTGGCTCCTGACATTGTCTTAGCAGGGTGGGCAAGGAGAGGTTTGTCCATACTCAGGCTCTAAGACATCACTGACTCACTGACTCCATAATTTATAATTGACAATGATGATAACTGCTGAAGTTTTCTAATTTGGAAAACTGAGCAGCAGTATACAATGTATTGTAAATTGTATATTTTAAGGGATAAAGTTGTCACAGTCTTGTAATCCCAGGGTCTAGTCCACTGATCACCATCTATAAGGTCCATTTCCTCACAGATTAAGGAAGGATTATCACATGGCAAATGGCCAGATGTCTCTGCCTACAAGAGGAGAACTTCCCAAAGGTTTCCTATACATACAGCAAAACCTTAGAGTCATGTGGGAACATGTTAAAGAGACTTTTTTCTTTACTTTTAATCCAAATATGAAGAGAAAATTGTGTATTAATAAAGAAATTAACTATGGAGAGGAGAAAAATAGACAAGAGATATATGTTTAGCTGAAAGCCTCTTAAGACAGTGATTCTCAAACTTTATTTATTATTTATTTATTTATTTTAAAGATCTTATTCATTTATTTGTCAGAGAGAGCATGAGCACAAGCAGGGAGAGTGGCAGGCAGAGGGAGAAGCAGGCTTCCCTCTGAGCAAGGAGCCTGATGCGGGGCTCGATCCCAGGACCCTGGGATCATGACCCAAGCTGAAGGCAGACACTTATCAAACTGAGCCACCCAGGCGTCCCGATTCTCAAACTCTAGTAGGAATGAGATTTAATTGGGTTCTTAATAAAAGGAAGATTACTGGATCCCAACCCACAATCTGATGCAGTTAAATTCCAATCTGGAAATGTACATTTTTAACAAACATATTGAATGATTCTGCCTGAAGATAAGACAATGAATCATATTTTGAGGGGAAAAAAGCTCTAGACAATGGTTTTAAATATATATACATATATATATATATTGGACAAGTGCCCATAGACTATGAGAGACTCACCAGGAGCCCTTATTCAAGGTACAGTTTTGGGGGGTTGGCTTCCAGGGTGTCTGGATTGGGGCCCATAGGATCTGTATGTTTTAGATTCTCCCTAGGTGATTCTGGGCACGTAATATTTGGAAACCACTGTCGTAAGGTTTGTAGTGTTCTCCTTCTGTGAGACTAGGCCCTGGCAGACCCAAATTCCAAAACTTGGAAAGCCCTGCTATTAAGAAGGAATCGGAGAAGGGACCACCTCTTTTCTATCCAATCTGAGAGGAACATGGCTTTTCTTAATTTGTGTAGATAATAAGGAATATGGTTTTGCTTTTGTGAAAAGCTGATTTTTTTTTCCTTCTGAACCTTCCTAAAAGCATTAACGCTCACCATGTAATGAAATATGCTTTTATTTGGAGACAGAAAATGAAAGAAAGAAACAAACAATAATTAAATCCCCTAAATAATGGGAGCTTTGTGGTTAAATCTCCATGCAACTCCTTGAAAATTTAATAAGGGAATAAAGGCTGTTTTCCATTTGTGTAATACAGTGTTGCATTTCTCTTCTCTATGAAATTGTCTCTGGCTAAAGAGTGTCTCACAATTTAGGCTGCTGAGTATCTAGCTTGAGAGAATTTTATGTGTCTATTTTTTAACTCAAGTCATTCATGTACAACCATATTATCTTACATCAAAGTAGGATATAAAACCAGGAGACTAGGTGAGGGGAAAAAAGTCAGGGATGAATGTCATATTATACGATCCAATTACACACAGTCCCTGACTTGCTTATGCCTGACTTATGAATGTCCTTGCATTTACAAATGGGTTCCCCAGAGAGGGTCAGCAGAATCTTCTCTTCCTCTCACCCCCTTCCCTTTCTGCTTCATTCATAGGTTGAGCACTTTCAGAGCTGTGGCAAAGAGTGGGCTTCTCACTGCTGCTTTCCATCTTTGTACTTTATAATTTCTTAATACTAAGATTAGAAGTAGTAATAAGTAGGAAAAGAAAGCAAAACTTTATGGGGAAAAAAAAGAGTACAAACGTCATTCTAACTTTATTTCTTACTTCCTCATCCCTCATAGTGCTTTTCTCTAAACAATTGGAATAATGGATTCACCTTTGCTAACTGCCTGCTTCTCATGTCTGTTTCTCACCCCAGAGCCTCTCTCTTAGACCATGGGCACTATGTTACTTATGGTCCAGAATTGATGTGCCTCACTGCTGCACAAAACACACTGGGAGAGCAAGAAGGTGTAGTTTTTGCTCCCATTGGGGGAAAACATGCTCATGCTGGAACTTGAAATATATATATATACATATTTTAGAGAAAGAGAGAGCACTAGTGGGGAGGGAGAGAGAGAGAGAGAATCTTAAGCAGGCTCCACGCCCAGCGCTGAGCCCTGCAACGTGGGGCTCTATCTCATGACCTGAACCGAATCCAAGAGTTAGACCCTTAACCGACTGAGCCACCCAGGCACCCCCCAATGTATTTTTCTGTAGAAACAATGATTTGAATACTGGTTATCATTTATCCTATTTTGGGTGTTATTAATACATACTTTTATTTTAGTAAGATATTGATAGTTATCTTTGAGCCTAGCCACAATATATAAACCACCTCATGAATAATAAGTTGCTTAGAGAATTGTGTGTGAATGAAATGAAATTAGAAATGAACATAAAGTTCCTATCACTGTGCTTAACTCACAGTAGACAATTGATTTTTGTTTGTTTTAAAGATTATTTCTCTTCCTTATTTTCTTGAGAAAAACTTGTACAAATTCCAAATGACTGACTCACAAATAAACTTTTTTTAAATTTTATTATGTTATGTTAATCACCATACATTACATTATTAGTTTTTGATGTAGTGTTCCCTGATTCTCACAAATAAACTTTTGAAATACATCAGACATACCCATCTGTTAGGTCTTTCTGTGGCCATAGTGCCTGCTAAGTGATGTGGTCCACATGGAATAAGGACTGAACCATCAGTCTTCAGCCAGCCATTTTCCACAGGCTGACCAGGGGTTATAATGCATTGTCGTGCAAAAGGCTTTAATTAGCCAGCTGGGATAGGCAACCAGAATTTTTTTTTTCCAGAAAAATTTGAACTAAGAAACCGTTATTAATCAGTGAAATTTACTGGCAATGAGGGCCATACTAAGGAGTTGAGGCTAACCACCATCTTGTGCCCTACCCAAGCTGAGTCAGCTGAGGGAACTGCTGAGAGGATGGGGCAGGCACCATCCCAGAGAGAAGCACAGCTAGGAGACCAGGAGGCTGCTGCTGATAGGTTGAACAGCCTTGCTCAAGACTTTCCAATACCCAGCTCCTATTTGCCTGAGATCTGATCACATTTTGATTCTGTTCTTTTGTGTGCCTTTTCTTTTCCTCCTTAGCCCTGTTCTTTGTGGCTTTACTCAAACAACTCTGACTCAGGCAACACCTGCTCGGTGTTTTGTAGTGCTCTCAGTCTGCCACTTTTTCTGGAGTCTCCTGTTGTAACTTTGATACCTGTGGAAAGAGTATAGTGTGTGAATCCATGTTAATTATGTGGTTGACACAATGCCCAATATTAAAGCTTTAATATTTAATAGAAGGAATATATGTTTTCCTTTAACAATTTTGTTTTGTCTCCATTCACTTAAGAAGTCTCACTGTTCCAGAGTGCACAATGGTTTTGCAGCTCTAGGCAAACTGTGTTCACTTACCCTTTGCACACCTATTGAATTATTAAAATCTGTTGTAGAAAACCTTTAGGTAGCTTTTGAAATTGGGAAAATCAGGACCAAAGTTGATAAAATGAAGGAGGCATCTCAAACTTGTAATGAGATTGAGTGAACAAAAATATTTATAAGAGCATATAGCAAAGGACATTAGCTTTTATTTAGTTTTTGTTGAAGCAGAAAATTTAACTTTCCTTCAGAACTCTTTCCATTTCCTTCTAGATTTGTTTTATCTTGAATGAACTGCTGGATCTCCAAGCATTACACTGAGTTTAAAGCAATAGCTTCTCCTGGGCTCCGAGTTGTGGAGTGCTCTAGAATTAGCCAGGGATCTCAGCTCAAGTTGACCACTCTCTAGTAGTGTCAGGGAGGGTCAATTCATTTAGTTATTTAAGAGCAATGAGTCTTTGTTTTTGTATATATGAAATACCCAGTTCCCTTTTTAAATGGATTTGTAAAAGTTACAAAACTAATACATATGGGTTACAACCTGTCAAAAAAAAAAAAAAAGAAAAAGAAAAAGAAAAAGAAAAAGAAAAAAGAAACCCATGGAGGTGTATGACTTATTTACCCTTTCTCTTGTCAGTCCTGCCATTCTGATATAATTAACATCTAGATGGGAATCCTCGCTAATCTTCCTCTCTGCTAAGTACATGCCAATATAGCATTAGAACACATCCTAGTGAGAGCTCAAAATATCTTTGTTAAGTGAATAAAATAAGTCATATATACATTATACCTAAGTGTTTTGTGAAACCCATATCTTTTTTTCTTACAAAAACAAGATCATATTGTAAACATTACTCTGTGACATGCTTTCATTGATGTGCGGTTTTTTTTGTTTTGTTTTGTTTTGTTTTTTTGAGAGAGTGCGAGTTGGGGGTGGGGAGGGGCAGAGGGAGTGGAAGAGAATCCCAAGCAGACTCATGCTGAGCTGGGAGCCTGACGTGGGGCCCCATCCCATGACCTTGAGATCATGACCTGAGCTGAAATCAAGATTCGGACACACAGGTGCCCCTCATTGATGTGATTTCTAATTGGTTCCTTTTTTGCTACTAAAAGCAATAATGTAATAAACTCCCTTGTACACCTCATTATGTTGAGGTGCTTTCATTTTTAGAACATACATACCAAAGTAGGATTGCTGGTCTAAAGGTAGGCACTTTAAAATTTTCAATAGATTTTGTCAGATTACTTTCCAAAAATGTTGTAGTAATTCACACATTCACTATTTATTAAAATGGGAATGTTAATATCTAAGTTATAGGGTTGTTAAGAATATACAATTAATCTCTCACTTTCCCTCTCTCTCCATAGACACAGTACTTGGTATGTAGTTGCACTAAAAAGCTTTCTTTTCCTCGCTTATTTTCCATGCTTTCTTGGTACTGAAAATGTCTTATGAAAACTGATAATTTTTTTAACTGCCTTTCTCAGTTGACTACTATTAGGAATATAAAATGTGTGGGAAATAGGATCCAATCTACAGTCAAATAGTTTCTGGTTATGTAAATGACTCTTCAGATTAACCTTAAAAATTAGGGGAGAAGCTTTCTTTGACCAAAAAGCAAACCCTTAGGCTAGGTGACATACTTCCCAGTTTTCCCAGTACAATCTCTATTTTGTTCACTGTTGCCCTGTTCTTTCCGTTTTGTGCCACTTTTCACTTTCAAAAGTGCCTCAGTTTGAATCATAAATTATATGGTTACCTTACTTAAGGCTAAAAATTGTCTATTTAAGCCAGGAGGAAAAGTTGCAGAATGAAGCTTAAAGATGAAATTTTGAGGGGCAAAAACACTTAAAGATTTTACCGTAGAGGGACTAAGTCACCCAGAGTAGGTAGCAAGATCTGAAGAGCCTAAAACATTAAGGAAGAAGAAAATGGAAATAATCAATTAAACTTTTTCTTCTTTTGGTTGGATGAGTGAAAACAAAAGCTTCCAATTGAGTATGTCTGAGAGATTATCCTAGTAAATGTTAGGATGAAGATTTATATAGTGTGCACATTATTGCTTTGCCTTGGGAACTAGAAATGTGGAGTGTTTATTAAATAGATTTCTGTTTTTGTTGAACAGGTATTTTTCTCTTACAACTTGGTTCCACTATATGATCACATTTCTTTGCATAATTTGTATTTGATATATGTATGAGTCCCTGTTTTGAACAGACCATATGGAAAGCTCCACGAGTGCCCTGGGAACCAGGAATATGCGGTGATTAACCATGGGTTCTGCTATTTGTGCAGCAGATGAGCAGAGCTGTGAAATAAAAGGCATCACACAATTGTTTCATTGCCCTTATTTTGTCCTTTGTTTGGTGATGCTTTACTAAGGCTAAGAAAGTAAAACAAAATAAGAAGTCCCACACAACACAGACTTGTACCTCTGAAACAAATAATACATTATATGTTTAAAAAAAAAAAGGAAGAAGCTAGCAGGAAGGGAAAAATGAAGGGTGGGGGGAATCGGAGGG